>NC_052963.1:21977491-22277491 GCF_013358895.1 Oreochromis aureus | reverse complement strand
GCAGCCAATGTCCAAAGAAAAAGTTGAAAATACCTTCAGAAAAAACATGGAGCTGAAGACCACTGAAAAGCATTTCAAGGAAGAAAGTTATGAAGAAATGAGGGATGGCTTAAGACTTTTGCACAGTAGGGTACTTGCTATTATGGCAAGAAAAAAATGTAAAAAAGATTAAATCATAATCACGTGAAGTATATTATAATGGCAGAAAGCCCTTAAGTCAACATGCTGTGTTATCGCAACAGTGTTAGTGGTCAATTGCATTGTTGGTGCTGGGGTTATCTTGGTTTTGACCATTAATGCAATATTAGACCATTTGTCAAATAATTGGTCATTTTTGAGGCTGTGTTGCTGTTTTTGGCTGATTATGCGGGATTTCCCAATGTGTTTCCCAGAAACGTGTATTGTTATGATATAGTGTATCACTACAACAAGAAAAATTTCCATATTGACCAAACTTGTCTCGTGTGGACACTCTGCTGTATTTTATCATCAAGGGTTTTCCCACAAAGTTTGGAAACTGCAGACACGGTGTTTGTTTTTCATTTTTCTCCTTGGATGATGGTCTAAAACAGTGACTTTGTGCTTTACTGAAGGGATTTATTTTGGTAGTGACTAATTAGAGAACTGAGATTACAATAGCTGCAAAGGGAGTTATGTTCAGATGCAGGCCAAGGCGCCGTAGTTGCGGTAAAAGCAAAAATAAAAGGGTTTATATTTCACAATCAACATACATGACATAAAAAAAAGGATGGTTTGCAGATACTACAACCATTTTTCCCCTCCTAGACTGAGATTTCTGGCTTAGGGACTTCTTGGGAATCCCCATTATTCAATTACACTCACAGCACATGACGGGAGTGTCTGGAAATCAATGGAGAGCATCTGTCCCACAGAGATAACCATTTACCCATGAGACGCATCGTGAGCTGTCAAGCTAATATCTAATTAATTAGTCTTAAACCTCCACCGCACTGATCTGACAGCACAGTGTGTCCTCTGCTGTGTACTGCAGGTAGACACTGAGTATCTGAAAACCCAGATGTTTGAAGTATGGTGCCCGCTGTATGTGGCCTATTTCTCACAGTTACAGCCCCCTTCTGCTATATGATGTCAGACCACTAAGAAGCAAATCATTAGGCCAAAGCCAAGAAATCCTAACATCTGTTTCTTCCATTCTGCTCTCAGCCTTAGCTCATTTTGTGTGTGCTGTAACTCAGTAGCGCACATTTTGTGAGTGTGGGCTATTCCCAGCTGACATTACACTGCCGGACTTGCTTCTGGGCCAGCCGTTAGAAGTTACCCAGAGGTACTTCTGGAATTACACATGGAGAGGGGATAAGAGGCTAAACTGAATTATCACACCTTTTAAAAAGCACTCCTGTCTTGACGTTCTTTGACATTTATGAAAGCAACACGAGGATGCAGTCAGGGCGTGATTTTGCATGTATTCCTTTAATCAGTGTTAGCATTTGACTCTTTGAGCATTTTCACATAAAGTTTTCTGTCTCTCGGCAGGAATACATGGACGCCAACAAATGCATTGATGAACTTCTCAAGCAGCTTGAGGAGGAGCGCCGAAACGTCCGAAGGTAAGAGGTTCTGCCTGAAGATATCAGCAGCTGCCTGCAATTCATTGCCAACCAGAGGCTGCAGAACAATGTTGTTTGGTTTTGAGCTTGAGACAAGCTTTGTGCACAGTTCTTGAGAAATGCTTTTTGTGTTGGAAGCACACTAAAAGTGGCAGACAAAGGGGGAGACTGGTTTGGGGGTTGACTGGGGGCATTTCTCATGGAGGTCCTTTGGAGCAGATTTGCACAGACAATGGAAATGAAGAGCTTATGGAGATGCCAATCTAATGACCTTGTCCCCTCAATGCTGCTATCATCCTTTCCCTTCCAGCAATGCACAGCCCCCATAGAAAAGAGAGACAATTTTTAAACTTCACCCTCTTTTGTACAACCCTTTCTCCATCTCAATGGAGCTGTATTCCCCCGGCTCAAAGTAATTTTCCCCCTGAGTGAGCAAAGAGGGGCTGGGGGTTGGACAGAGGGGAAAGGGGAATAAGGGTCTCAGGATGGGTGGCTGCGGGGGGTTAAATGACCACTGACCATCCCCTTTACTCGGCCAGGACAGCCCCTTAATAAAGGAAGTGATGTGTAAAGGAATGACCCTCTCATCTAAGTCATCCCCACCCAACTTTCTAAGACATCTCGTGTGAGAGCCAGAGTGACCTAATAGCCACTTAGATGACCTGTGCAAACTGATCTGAGGACCAAATGGTTTCAAAAGCCTTGAACTTGTACAACTGCAACTGATTGGAGTACCCCGATTACCCTGAAAGCTGCATGTGAAACACAAATGCCCAGTGTAGTGTAGATTGGGCATTAACTGGTCATTAACCTGCCAGCGCCCTACTATGGAGTCCATGTGATGTCTGATTGCCCACAGGTGAGAATACAGTGGATAAATGTCAGTGGGCTGTCTTCATGGTGCTCCCTTTTCAAAGCTCTATCTCTCCAGCTTCTGTCCAGCTTCCCATTTACTGTTTTGTACCCCATGTGAGAAGAAAAAAAACTCTTTGGAGTGTATTCCAACCTGATCGTTCTAAGGTTGTCCAAACTGGCTTAAAAACAAGGTTAGTACCTTGTTTCTGATTGCGTAAATTATACCTTTAAATGATTTAATGCTACATGGCATTGTACTTTGAAGTGCTTAAGCGTTGACATGTAAGCATTGTGTCTTAGCCTTTGGCCAGTGTCTCTTCCTTTTGCTCTTATCTCCGCAAGGCATCAAACTTGGTCTTCTACAATGTTTTTCTAGCCATTGTGCCATTGTGTAAAACACTCAGTCAGTAGAAGTAGACAAAACCTGAGAAACAAAACAAAACCACTAACGGTCAGTTTGGTATGTTTTAAAAAGGACAACCTATTCTCTAAGTATCCCCCAATGTACCCCTGCCTTGTAGAACTGACATTTGTTTCCTTGAGGTTCAAAGATATAAACTCACTCATAACTCAAAGTAGTGTTTGCCATTTGAAGTACATCTTTCAACTCAGTATCTTGATTGAAAGAATCATGGATAAAGGCTCAAGTTTTTCACGTAATGCTGGTGTCTTGAGAAGAAGTGCTGTTTACAAAGATTGCTTTTGTCTTCCATGGGCTCTAGTGAGAGATTCAACTGTGAGGGGCTCTGCATTGTTGCAAGCCTCTAGATGTTGTAAACAAACCAGTGGAACTCCGTACTTTGAAAATTCCTCGTCTTTGAAGCTCAGTTTTTAGAAACAACATACCACCAGCCAGGATTTGTTCTCATTTCTTTTCCAGTGTTGTTCGATTCAGAGCGGCGACATTGATGAATGATTTCACAAAGGCTTTTGTTCAGCTAAAACATAGACCTCGACTTTTTTTTTTTAAAAAAAACAAAAAAACCGCCTCCTTCCCCTTATTAGGCAGCATCTCACGATGCTGTAGATGTCTCCCTCCACCCCTAAGAATATGGGGCCCATCAATCAGTCAAGAGGAGAAAGAGAAGTCCGTACATTCCTCTAGTTCTTTGCATCCTTCCTTTATGACCCAGTGACCTACTACATTCATGGCTCTCATTGTACCATATTATGGGGTAGTTTCACACTGGCAAAGTACACCGATTAGACAATTATGGCTTATCTCTGTCCTAATTTCAATTTTTTTTTTTTTTTTTTTTTTTACGTTAGAAGGCAGATACTAAAATGTTTCATTTAATTGCTAAATATGCACATCTTGGTCTTACTTTATATTTTGATCAAATGGGAAATACGTGAAACTTCTTTTGTCCAGTTTCCTCAATTTTTTTAAGGACACACTGCACACCATGCTGAGATATGCCAAGTTTTTAGCTAATAGCTCTTTGGAAATCACCTTGGTGCAGAAATACTATTTTATGTCTGTCAAACTGTGCTATCTTTGGAATTTTATATTTAGACACAAGATAGGTTCATCCCTTGAGTGTTTTATGCTTGAATGATTCATAGGTCAGCGTTAAGTGGCTTAAGAAATGATAAATAATCCTCTGAAAATGGCCAGGTACAAGGACTGGACTAAAAGTGAGTGAAAAAGTAGCCAATGTCCAACAAAACCTTTGAAAGACCTCCAGAAAGCCTGGAGAGCTATTGCCCAAGAGCGCTTGAATACATATCAAGAAAATCTGGCTCATTGGAAGCAAAATATGAAAGAAATGAGTGGTGGATCGAGACTTTTGCATTGTTATAAATTAAAAGAAAACATGGATGTGGTGTGTTGTGCAAAAGCTGGAGTTTTCACTGATGTTTGCCAAGTGGGTGTCATCTGTACCAAAACAAGCTCCAAATGTTGCAGAGCTACAGGTGGTAAGTGTAAATTAATGAAAAACATGGATTTTTAATTATCTGAATCTAATTAAAGATCATTTTGAGTGTCAGAAACACCTGCTATATCCTCGTCAGCCGAAAGCCCCATGAGTTCACATGCAGATACACAATTGCCATCTCTTGCACTCAGTCGCAGCATCATTGCTCGATGGAGCACAAAGCCCCAGTGGGATGCTGGCCGGCCTCTCCCGCTCGATCTATTCAATGTGACCACGTCCTTGACAGACGGAAACAAAAGCTCCACGGCACAGTGTCAACATCAGATGGAGCAAATCCAAATTTGGAAACATCAGACACGTTGTACAGTTGGACACCAAACCCAGGGTTTCCAGTTATTCATCGTTTGTTTGCAGGGCACTCATTAAACATGATGAAATGTCTTTTTAAAGGTTTACACTCTCATTAGTGGTGGCCTTGATATGCCGCTGACACACAGTTGAGTCAGAGCAGGTTGGATGTGTTGAGGAAAAAGAGTTTATTAAAGTCGTTGCTGAGTGACAGACATGTGGTGGTGGTGGGGAACATATGGATGCTCTGCAGCGCTAAAAAGCATGACGGGCGGGGAGTGAGTTTGCATGACCTCTTTTTGACAAGCTGCTGTGTCAAGGCACCGTGACTGTGTAATCTTCCCCGTGGATTAAAACAATGCAGATTAGTTTTTTTTCCTCTTTCCATCTCTACTTTCCCACTGTTGATTTGTCAATGTGCTGAGCTGGGGTTTTTTTGTTTTTCCACAAATCTTCCCCTGACCTTGTTTTCAGTAGCCATAGCTGGCCAGTGTAAGGGGTCACATGGCCCAGAGCTGGTCTCACCTGCCATTTTCTGCCTGCTGGAGCAGATGGCATTTGTCTGTGACCCTTTCCACACCTTGGAGGACAAGGAGGGATGAGGAGGGTGGCTGGCAGGCGGTGTGGGGTAGGACTGAGGGGGGGAGGCTCGCTCATAGCAACTGGGAAGTGGGGAGTTGTGATGAGGGAGCAGGGAGGGAGGCAGGGGACTCAGCTGGAGATGCTCGGGGCTTAGGACAGGTTGCAGGGAGCAGGCAACTGCAGCTGCAGCCCAAGTCGAAAGGACATTAACGACGACATCTGCTGATCAATAAGCTATTTGTCATGTTCATAGAGCAGCCCCGCTTCGAAGACGGCAGAGATAGAAAGCGGAGGTCAGATCAGATGTGCTCTTAGGTGGGGGATTATAGCTAATAGGACTTGCTTTGTGTAAGTGAATTCGCCTGTGGGTGGAATTGAAATTGGTCCATTTTTTCTCTGAGAAGCAGCTCAACATTTCTGCCTATTTGTCCTTGCTTGATCATACAATGTTTGAGCTTTAAGACCAACTATCAAAGACTGACTGGAAAGTCAAGAAAGTCTTTTCTTGAACTGCAAATTCTCAAAATTGTTTGAGCTATTAAAAGTTTTCTGAGAGACTCTGAATTTTCTTAAAGTTTGTCCTTTTTAAGGGCATTGCTCGTACAAAGCGCCTTCGCCTTTAACCGAGGATGGCGGCGTTAAGTGAGAGAAAGAGCTAAATGAGTGAGCCTGTAAACATGCCAGAGAAAGAAAGACCACAGGAGCACAAAGCTGGGAAACAGCTTTGCAAATCTGGACCTTGCTGATGTTGCTACAAGCCATATCTGGCCTCAAAGACGCCTGTGTGCTGCCGGCGGTCTGAGCAAGATGAAAGGCTGTAATCCTCAGCTGAAGTATGTGGCGAGGCCTGCTCTGCCGATGAGGAGGTGGATAGGGTTCAGCCTCCCGCAAACCCCTTCGACGCCCCGAGGATCTGCCGTCTCGCTTGGGCGAGAGCCATGCATTTTACAACTTTAATTGGATAAGTTGACCGGTCTAATGCAATAATTTGATCACGCTAAGCCTTAAAGAGATCTAATACGCTCCCAAAGTATATTTGTGCGCCCTCTGAAGTAAATGACTGAACCTAATCCATCCATTAGAGGTCACTTTACGACCCAGGAGTCCAGACTCCAAAATATCTTAAAGGAGCAGTTAGTGGGCAAATAAATCAGTCTGTGAAACCCTCATTTAAACCTTCATGCGCGGCTGGAATTTGCCTTTTTAAATTAGTTGGTATTTTTCCTCAAGACTTTGTTATTTTTTAATAAAATGCTCGATTAAACCTTGTGGAGTGTAAACCATGAACAGCCAGTGGTAAAATGACAAAAGTCTCTGCTTTTCATGTATAATTATCTGGTTTTGCATATTATTTTCCTACTTGATGGCCAGTACGAGTTGTTAGCAGTCCAGTATAAATTATCAGTAGGTGGCCGCCAATAACATAACCGTGATTGCGTGGTTTCACTCTGCTGAAAGGAAGATATGATGAGTTAAGTGTGGTTTAAAAAAATCCAATTCAGAAGCTGTAACTGTGACTTTTCCTTTCGATTTAGCTTTCCCTTTGTTATAATATTTGCTTAATTTTCACCCATTTGTTCGGTTAGTTTTAGGCACCAGAGATGCTTGGTTTGGTTTATGATTGTTTTTGCTAAAATACACCCTTGTAGTGTAAATCTGATACTACAGAGCTGAATTTATTGTGTACCGTGTGTTCTTTGCTCTGCTTTGTGACCAGAGGTTACATGCAGTTCACAAAGCCACTAGATTTATCTTGCTGCTTATCACTGATTATAGTCAAAGGTAATGACCTACTAAAGGTGCGTACAAACCGTAATAGACGAGCAACAACTGATTACCACAAACAATGAAATGAAACCATGGAACATCTACTAGCCATCAGTGTGATGAGCGAATCCCTTCATATCTGGATAGGTGCAGCGATTTATTGAAACCTGTGAAAACACATGTAAATACAGTATAAAAGGCAAAACAGTTTATATAATTCGAATGAGCTTGAAAGTCAATATTTGAAAGTCAATACCTTTATTCTTCAGCACAGTCTGAACTCTCTTAAGCAGCTTTCTTGTCATGTCTTTAAGTAGTCTTCAGGAATAGTTCTCCAGGCTTCTTGAAGGACATTCAAAGCTCTTCTTTGGATGTTTCTGCCTTTTGTTCTGTTCTCTGTCAACATGATCCCACACTGCTTCAATGATGTTGAGGTCCCGGCTCTAGGGAGGCCAATCCATGACTGATAGTGCTCCACTGTGTGTTTTTCTTGACAGTGTGTTTGGGTTGTTATCATGCTAAAAAAATTAAATTGCGCCAATTAGACTCTTCCAAGATGTTACTGCATGGTGGATTAAAGTCTGATGGTACCTTTCTGTGTTCATAAATCATCAATTTTGACAAGATCTCCAACAACACTGGATGAAATGCATATCAAACCATAACAGAAATTCCGCCGTGTTTTACAGATGGCTGTAGACACTTTTTTACCTGTCTCCTAACCTCCATCAGACTTGTTTCCACTCATTTTCAGTCCAGTTCTTCTGTAATTTTCATACCTCAGCTTTTTCTCCCTATTCCCTTCTTTAAGAATGGCTTCTTGACAGCCACCCTTCCACCCAGACCATTTCTGATGAGGCTTCATTCATCAGCTGAAGGTCTACATGCATCTCTCAGGTCCAAGTTTCCTCAGATTTTTTAAGGACATACTACACACCAGGCTGAAATATGCCAAGTTTTCAGTTAACAGCTCTTTGAGATTCACCATATTGATGCAAAAATATTATTTTATGTCTGTCATACTTTGGTATGACAGAGTCAACCAAAGAAATATAAACAAAAGATGTTTTTTTGTGACAGGCTGCTAGTAACAAAGTGCCTAAAGATGCAATTTAAATTGCTTCTTTGCTAAGTTGTCTGTCAAGTGTAGACACAACATTGATTTCTTTTTTACTTCTAAAATGATTCATAGGTCAGAGTTAAGTGGCTTAACAAACAAAACATTCCTCTGAAAATGGTTGTGTACAAGGACTTGACTGAAAATGAGAATGAATGAGAAAAAAAATGTAGCCAATGTCCAAAGAAATAATATCCAAATTTGTTGTAGTTAGCAGTAAGTTGTTAACATGTGTGAGAATTTGTTTGCTTGAAGTAAGTAGCAAGTCGACAGAAAAGCTTCTTGTTTATCTTGACCTCACTTTACTGTGAACACAATGATAACCTCACTGAAGCCTGAAGTTAGGGAGGTGACACCGCCGCTCTGTGACATAAGTCAACACGTGCTAGGTTATCTTCTCAGAAACTCACTAACTCTGTCTAGCTGGGACGATCTTCCCCATCCCCCCACACCAAAACAGTCCAGCCCTAATCCATGCACACAGTCCAGGCCCTGGTAAAATACATGCATCAGTTTTATGGAGCTCAAGAGAGGAAAAGGTTAATCGAATGGTTTAATGAGGCTTTTTACCGAAGCGTCTTCAAGGTCGTTTTCATAGCGGCATTCCCCTGTTCATTGCATATGAGGACTTGCCAGTAATATGCTTCCTCCCATATCATTCACCTTAAGCCTTCATGTTTCTGATGTTTTCTGATTGGTTTCAAGGTTAAGTACACTGCAGAGCCGAAGTGTACTGGCTGTTTTTCTGAAAATAGCTTAACCTAATGAATCTGTCCTTTCCCTGTACATGCAGTGTTTCAGTAAACCATTTTCTAGTGGTTTCACAACATGGATATGCAGCGTTTTAAAGGACTTGTGACACCTATTCTTGGCATTTCCACTGAATGGGGTATTATCTGCATTCCTAAAAGCAATTAGGTGCACTTAAGAGACATTTTGCCTGTGGGATTTTGTGTAATGCCTAATTACTGCTGGTGTTTCACCGGGTTCTCAGAAACTCAATTTAAATGTATTGTACTGTAAAGAAACACTTCTACACATTAGTATATTACTTTATCTGATTTCAGCTGAATTGACTGTTCTCCACAATGTTCAGGTCTGTAAACTTTAGTTGAGTTCTTCACCGTACAGTGAATAGATTTTTTTCAAGATCAGCTCTAGGGTGAATATGTTATGACTCCTTTTATGCTCCTGAAAGTGTGCCGTTATTTTGACTAAAACATGTGCTGCGAAGCACTCCAGTAAACATCCTCGCTTTAAGATGAGCAGATTGATAGAGCCCGTGTGGTTTTCATTGTTGACACAACCTGTGTGGTGGCAGTCACAGTGGTTGCAACCATGCTATTTACCCCCAGCTCGGGGCTTTCTGGAAAACATCCTCATGTCGTTGAGGAAACAGGAAAGGGTGAAAATGTGTGAAAATCAAAACACTGCAGTCCTGAAAGTGGGTGTCCTGTGAGTCTCTGATGAAGTGATAAGTTGTAAAATTGAATGTTTCTTAAAGTAAATGTGGAATAATGTTTCAGGACAATGTACTGGTCAGTTTTAAACAGAACTTTGGAGTCAGATCCTAAGTGGAGCAGGTGGGTAGATGGGATGGATAAACAAACCCAAGAGCTCAAATCAGACTCTACAGGCCTCAACTAGTATGTTAAATGTTAAAGTTCATGACAGTACAATTAGAAGAAGACTGAACAAGTATGGTTTTTAGGGTTTTTCAGGAGAAAGAACAAAAGTGCCTAAAGACGAACATGGCAGCACAGCTTAGGTTTGCAAAGTTGCATCTGAACATAACACAAGACTTCAGGAAGAAAATCATTTGGACCAAATTGAAAATGTGTGGTCATAAAGCACAAAGCCAAACGCCTCATATCAGCTGTCAGCATGGTGATGGAGGGGTGATGATTTAGGCCTTTCTTACAGCTACAGGACCTGGACACTTTGGAGTCACTGAGGTGACCATGAACTTCTCTGTATACCAAAGTATTCTAGAGTCAAAAGTGACTTTATCTGTCCGACGGATAAAGATTGGCCCAAAATGGGTGCTGTGACAGGACAACAAATACAGAATGACTGAAAAAGAAAAGATTCAAGGTGTTACAATGGTCCAGTCAAAGTCCAGACCTCAACCTGATTAACATGCTGTGGTGGGACCTTAAAAGAGCTGTGCATAAACCTCAATGAAAGAAGAGTGGGCCAGAATTCCTCCACAATGAGTTGAGAGACTGATAAAGTGAGACACAGAATAATTACTTCAGTTATTTCTGCTAAAGGTGGTTCTGTAAGATACTGAATCATGAGGTGGACTTTTTCACAGGACTGCACAAACACATAGAACTGATTTTAGAGAGACAGGTGGAAACAAATTTAGGTGGGGCAAACAATCCCAAAGGAGGGGAAAGAAGTAAAACTAACATTTAAACTCAAACAGGAAGTAACCAAAAGACAAAAAATTGACGCTGAAACATGAAAACAGAGGCGGGAGAGAGAAATGTGAGTGGTTAGAAAACAACAATAGAAACCACTAAAAACAAGTGGATACCACAAGGGCCACAACATATGCTGCTGAACATTAAATCATAGCCATGAAGAAGACAATAACTGTCCATCTTAACAAGAATTAACACAAAAACATGATGTGCTTAAGTCTCTGTCAGTGGTGTAAGGCGCTGCGTGGATCATGATGAACATGGGGTGGAGAAAGCAGTTACAGATGCAGGAAGGTGGGGTTTTAATAGTCCTGTAGAACCCCACCCAAGTGTCCTGCATTTTGGGATAATCTTCCCTATCTCCAGAGACGAGCTCCTGCAGCACTGCTGCAAGAGGGCCTGGGGCTGTAACCAGAAAGTACAGTGTATAAACACAGTGAAAAAGTGAATGTTAGCTTCTGTTAACCTCTTGGTGGGTGGAGAGGCTGATGGTTGCTTTAGATCACAAGGATTGCAAAGCCTTGTTAAATGTATTACATGTAAAGACCAATAGCACATCAATTTAGAGACTCCCCGTCTGGTTTAATGAGTTCACAGTTTTCACTTTTCGGCTCTGAAAGTAGAGCTGGTCAGAGGTTCAATCCTCATCTTGCATATGTGAGTCAGACACTGAACTCCACAGTCTCCCGATGGATCCATTGGTGTGCTTGATGGGTAAAAAGCACTTGAAAGGCATAAAATGAAGCGGTGAATGAATGCTCGTGTGAATGGTTGAATGTGGCTTGTAGGGGAAAAGCGTTCTGAGGGCTCGGCTGGAGTACAAAAGCACCATTTAAATATCAGCGTATCTAATTTTGGCCTGCATTTGACCATCTCTAAACCAGTACCTAATCGAGCTTCTGATTACATAAGAATTAGAGGATGCATTAAGTGTTGTGTATTCTGAATTTGCTGCTTTCTTTCTGCTGCAAGATCTAACTGTCCCTTTGATTAGAGGAGGATAAAACTAAGATTACCCCATAATAGCCCCCCATTTGTGAATCGTAATCACACAAGGAATGCTCTTTGTCTTAAAAAAAGATTTACTTAAGTTTAATTAAAGATACCGCCATCAGCGTTAATCCAGCTCATTCCACTCCTAATGACTTTAAACATTTCCTGAGATCTTCCAGAGAGGAAAATCTCGGTGCGCTTGATGATGTCTCACCGGACTGGCATCGTTCCGCCCCCCCTCATCAACCCCCTTCCCCGATCTAATGAAACATGACCGAGGACTGCGTTGTGGGTTTTCATTGTATTACACACTTCATCTTGCAACCAAGAAGTGAAATATCACACGTGTAGACGCTCACTAACATCCAGGGAGTCTCCGGAGGGAACCCTGCCGTGTGATTTGCATCTGTCTTGTGCAGATCCAGGGCAGGCTAGTGTTGGGTAAACAAACTGGCCTGCCTGTCTGCAGAATGGCATTTCCTTTACCCATCATTGTGCACAAAACACTCCCTGAACCTCTTCCCAAAAGATTCCCGTCCATGTTGACAGCTAAATATCCACGCCTAGCACCACCGACGTGTTTCCAAATGACTTTGCACCTCTTGCTTGCTCAGACATTTTAGATGGCCGCTCTCGGAAACAACTCTCAAGCCCAAACGTTTGGGCTAATCCAGTGTGCGATTAAAGCCTGACTGGGAACACACACCTAGACGGTAGAATCGACCGGTCTGGTAATGAGCTCAAGTGACGCATGCCGGTCGCCCCTGGTCGCTCATCTGTGATCAAGCTGCAGGGGATTAATGTCACGGAGGGAAAGTGTGGCTGACGGCCAGAGCAGCGGGCCGACAGGATGTTTGTGCGTTTGTGTGGTGCACTTACTCTTACTTTTCTAAACATTTCAGGGCCCTGTACTACACCTGAGTGCACCTACGCTTCACTACAGTTGGAATATCGCCAGCTGCAGTGCTTTAAAAACTATCTGTTGTATTTAGCTCCATCTGGGTCAGCATTATCATGCTGCCCACAAAGTAATGCATCAATTATTTAACACTGGAAGGAACTGTTCTCCATAATGAGCACTTTCAAACCCTCTCTAGCCTCAAGATATCGCTCTGATGAAATGCGAGGCATATCCAGTGCGACGGCAAAGCAAGCTGTGCGTTCGTTTTACGTGATGTGTTTATATTTTACAGGCCAGTCCAGGAATCGGTGTTCGCTGTTGTCTCATTTTAAATAATTTTTTTTTTTCTTTTGGGTGGTAAATTGAGCCAAAAACTTTATTTTGTGCCAGATAAATGTGCACAATCCATTTAACAAGGTTACTGCTTTGATTTCAGCTTGAACTCTCTAAATGGGAAATTTGTTTTGAACTCACTTGCAAAAATGCAGTTTACACATCGTGACAGACTTGTAATAGAGTATTTTTGCATGGCTGAATTGCTACTTTCACTTCAGTAAACGTTCGAAATACTTCTTCAACCGCTGCACACACACTACTACTACGAGCACGAGCGTCCTTCTAACCCGAAAGGACCTCAGAGGTGCTGACACTCACGCTGCATGCAGCCACAGCCAGCATACCTCAGACCACCCTGCACCCTATTACAAATCCATATCGACCCGCTGGCCCTCCGGCCACTGTCCCAGCACCGGCCTGTCTCCTTCCCTGTACCCCCTCCTCCCTGTGGAATGCTAACCTAGCCCGAGTGTGTGTGTGTGTGTGTGACAGTGGTGGAGCCAGGCTGGCTGTGTGGGCGGCCGAGTGTTTCCAAACAGTGGAATCTGTCACTGACACCCCTGGCAGAGCAATAAGCAGCGCCTTAATGAGCTCAGCAGATCACTCAGCACACACACACACACACACACACACTTGCGCGCGTTCATATACGCATATGAATTTTGCAAACATCATGTGCACACACTTACACAATGGTGTTAGTGGACTTAATTATCACTGTGACAACATATGGATTATAATTTGCACGTATTGCATGAAGACACGCACACAATAAACTGTAAATAAAGGATGGGTGTCGCCACCCTGACTTTACCTATTAATTAGTGAAGTGACGATTTCAGCTCACGCTCACAGGCTTGGTTAGCAGGGTGCATAAGTGCATAGCACAGACGCAGATAGCTGCTAATTAGTGCTGAGTATCACACAGATAAAAGAAAAGAATTTCACCCAGCAACACTGGCACAAAGAATTCTTAGGCTGTCAGTACAGTTGTTACTACATAAATAAGAGTCCAAAAGGCTCTAACAGCACAAATACAGTCACGAGATCCAGTTTAGTAAGAAGTGGGTAGACATCTATAGGCCTGGCTAGCTAGAATCACCTGTCATTATGCCACACACAACTTTCAGCCCTAATAATGGGGGGAAAAAAGGGTTTTGTTGTGCTGGGCTATAAATATGTGCTTACAGTAAAGCTGGTATTTTAATATTAGAGTCTACAGAGATTGACTCTTTCAGACATGGCTTCATTTTTCAGTCCCAGACGTTGTGCACGTGTACAGTCAGGCTGTAGTCTATATAGTAGTGTGCAAAAGTCTTGAATCACCCCATGTTTCTTGATATTTTGCTTTGTAAATGAGAAATAGATGCAGTGATTTACTGAAATATGTGCAAACATACATGTAAATGCACACACAAGGCAGTTCAGCACACTCTGAACTCTCTTAGGCAGCTTTCTTCCTTCCACTGAGACAATTTCTGATGAGGCTTCAGTAGATGATCAGCTGATTCATCTTTAGAAATGAAAAGAAAATGATGTGTTTCTGTGACAGGTTGCTAGAAACAGAGTGGCTAAAGATACCATTTAAAACCGGTTCTTTGCTGAGTTGTCTTTTATGTGTAGTCACAACACTGGTTCATCCCTTCAGTTATGTTTCTTTTGATGATTCATGGGTCAGTGTTACGTGGCTTGACAAAAAAATGCTTCAGTACAAGGACTGGACTGAAAATCATTGAAAAAGAAACCAATGTCCAAACAAACAATGAAAGAAAACTTGGAGAAGTTTTGCTCAAGAGGAGTGAAAAAAAGGTCTAGCTTGGAAGCAAAATATAAAGAAATGAGGGGCAGCTGAAGACAAATATGCACCCATGCACATCCACCAGTGTATACCTAAAATGTACTGACTTTAACTTCACATGCTTTGACAAACCCATTCATTACTTATGCAATTACAGTTGTCAGCCCATGCACACACACACACACACACATACACAAACATGCAGATATGCACTTATGGTACCATCATTATGTAGTTAAATGGAAGTAAACAAGGCTAAGCAAACAAGCATCGCTTATTTCCTGCAGGAAAAAGCAGTGAGCCTCACATCTGTTGCACTGCTCAGCGCTACTCGGTGTTTCGGCGCTCCGGTCGATCAAATTAAAGCCAACGGCACGTTCAATATTTCTTGATTACTGTGCGCGTCCTTGTGTTAATGCTGACTCAGCCATTCATTCATCTGTCTTTATTTTTTTTAACCCAAATGGGACAATGGTGTGTAATTGGTCACCACCTGCTCGTAAAATCAAATCTCGCTCGCTCCACATTCAGATTTCCCCTCACGAGACAGCTGCGCTTATGATAAACACAATTACCCCGCTCTGCGTGACACTTTGGTCACGAGCGCAATCATCGGGCATCATATATCTCTCCGAGTTTTATGATGACAAATGGCAATGCCGCTGCCGGCTTTAGGAGACATCTGATAACGAGTGCCACTTTTTTGGGGGGCTTTATCTACCTTCTCTTATCTTGACGTGAGCAAGTCGCTCCATCACCCTCCTGCAGACTCATTTTGCTTCGTGTGATTGTTTGCTGAGGACATCGCTGACAGTGGCTGTAGAGCACAGTGGCAGCGATGGCCCCAGCTCTAAGTCACCCCTGTCCTTTCTTTACCCTCTTTAACTGAGCACTCCTGTCACCGGGACCCTTTTAATTCTCCCCTTTTCACCCGTCCGGTGCCCGCCTCCTCCTGCACTGGTCCTATTGGGGAGCAGACAATAGAACCCCCCCCCCATCACCCTCCTCTTCATCCCCACTTTTGCCTCTTCATCCCCCCCCACTTCTTCTCATCTCCGTCCTGCCTGGGTTGAGGCTGCGGGCTTCATGCTGCAGTTAGTCACAGCCATTCAGCTGAGACTGATTGTGATTGTGGCAGATGGGCCGGAGTCACTCGGCCCAGCAGACCCAAGCACTTCTTTCTTTTTCCTTTTTTTTTCTCCTCCTCCTCGCCTCCTCCTTCGCTTTCCGTCTTTTCCTTGCTCTTGATCTCTTCCTCGGTTGTCTCTATCTGTCTTTTGTCAGCGCGCTTGTCTCTTTGTGTCGCGGTGTTTTCCCCGTCCACATTTCTCTCTCTTTTTTTTTTTACAAGGGCTCAATTTGGCCGGCTTAGGCCTCAGAGTAGGTGCTTGTCAGATCATTTAACGGGGACTGACACCCCCCTGATCTCCCCACAGAGCTCCCATTTGACTATTTTCCCATTTTTGCAACTTTCTGTATGATCAAACAAGGGTGCCAGCCTCAGGAAAGGATCGACCAGGTGTGCAGGGAGACAGAGTGACTACCTGAAAGTTGCAACTTTACCACATTTTTGCATGTGTGATCTCTTCTTTCTCCCTCCCTTTTGCTCTGAAAGGAGTCCACTTAGTGGAACATCACAAGCCGGCTGCCGCTTGCCCGTTCATGTTTGAGGAACCCCCCCCCCCCCCCCCCCCAAACCTACAACACTGTTGTCACCCCCCCCTCCTCCAAAAAAAAGAAAACTCCTCCTTCTCCCTGAAAAACCCTCACCCCAGCCTCCCAGCCCTCTCTTTCCCCCCTGAGGAAAGATCCACCTTCAGAGAGGCAGCGGAGCAGCCGTCTCCCTGAACACATGTTAAACGTCCTGTAAGCCCGAGGAAGAGGAGGAGGGAGGCAGTCATAGAGAGAGAGAGAGAGGGAGAGGGAGGCTCGGAGACAGACAGCATGAGAGAGAAAGAGATAGAAGCGGAGACAGACTGAGGAGAGAAATATTCGGAGGAAAGATAAAGCCGGGAGGCGGGGTGGTGGGCGGCAGATCGGAGGCACAAAACACTCGGTGTGTTTGTGCGTGTGTGTAAAGAGGAGCCTCGGAGCGCTGAGGGAAGCGTGCATGTAGCAGGAGAAGGGAAAGCGGTGTATCGGGAGAAGTCGGTGCACGCCGGCAGAGTGAGGGAGGCAGCAGAGTAGGGGAAAAAGGAGGGGGGAAGCAAGGACTTTGAGAGCGAGGAAGAGGGAAAGGCAGTCCGGGGCAGAGCCGGCAGCGCTCTGTTTGTGGATGTAAACTTTGTCATCTGCGGGATCAGTCGGACAGCAGCTGCGGAGCAGGAGGAAAGCGTGCCGGTGGATTACCATGCGTGTCCTCTGAATGCACCAGGATGCTGCGTCTCCACCAGGGTAAGGAGCGAGCCGGCGTCAGCCGCTCATGACATGGCAAAAAAAGAAAGAAAGAAACCTTGTTTTCTTGTAAGATTTGATTGTGACTGAAGTACACTTGGCTTATTTGGGGATTTAAGATGCGCATCACATGCATGCCGGCAGATTCACCGTTACCAGAGCTTTCCCCGGCATATCCTCGGTTAGGCTTCCTTACTTTGTCCCGAGCTGCAATATTTCCAAGTAATTCCCCAGAGGGGGACATGTTTCATATAGCAGGACTGCACACATGTGCGATTTGCACTGATTTGCGAGGGGAATCGCATGTCCTGTTGCTAGTGGCAACAGCATGGGGTCAGGGGTGCTGCATAGAAAAAACAACCCACTTTGTTTCTGACTGATAACACCAGGAAACAGACAAAGTGGAGGTAAAGAAGCCCGGCTTTGCAGGGATTTATATGTGCAGGAATGCATAGGCTTCAATTCTTTCCTTATACACTTACTCTCTCTGTCTCGCTCGCTCAGGCAGATTAAGATTTCCTATCCAGCCCACTAATCCCACACTGAAATGAGCTGAACTGGTTGAGGTGGTGGACAATAATATGGAATATGGGTGTATATATACTCTTTCCCAGTGATGTGGCGTTAAGACCTGCAGTGTCAAAGTCACGGCAGGTCAGTAGGGGGTCTTCCCTTATAGGCAGCCTAATTTGCAGCAGACAGATAGATGCTCAGTGCTTGGTGCCTGCAACCATCGCAGGGATGCCGGGGTGGCTTTATGTTTTTGGGCTGACTTTGTTATCTCAATAAACAGAACTGCTGGGGAATAGAGAAATGAGAGCATGGGAGAGCATGGGAGGTATCATCACTCTCTTGCTGGTGTTGTCAAAGCGCCAGAGAGAAATGCCATTCTGTCTTTTTTTGAGTTTGAGTTAAAGAGAGCTTTTTTTGCCCTGGGAACTGGTGCTTCCCATCACAAGAGCAAAAAATAGCATCTGGCATGGAGTGGATGCTTTACAGCTGGGAATGCCAATGAATGTAGGCAATCTATGTGAAGGGTAACCAACAGCAGATTAAAAGGTGTTAACTTAAAGCACATTATAGTTGCAGCAGTACCCCAGTCTATGAGGCACTTAGGTATATACTGAGGTATTCAGCAATGAGCTGCCAAACAAAGCCCTAAAATCTCTGCTTCATACTTGGCTCTGATCCCCCCACACACACGCACGCACACACACACACACACACACACACACACACACACACACACACACACACACACACACCATGTTATCTTCCATTTGTTTATGATTTCTTTTGCACCAACACGTTCCTGACGCCCAGTTTCCACCGCAGAAAAGGTAGTACCAGTATTGCACAAGTCAGAAGCACCTACGCGAACCAACCTTGATTTATTTACCCCTAAATCCTGCTGCTGGCTGGTTCTCAGAAGGCCACCAAGAAGAAGTTATTGGAAAGGATGGAAAAGGAGACAAATTTAGGGTGGACATGTATCAGCTGTTTGGTCCGGTTTCAGTTTAGAGCGTTTATCAGGAAGCACAGGAGCAGTCGTTGATATCAACCCCACCGACCACGGGGGAGGCAGATGTGTTGCCACAGTGGGCAGTTTGAGCCTGCTGCCCTCTCTGAAACCTACCTGGGGATTACTGGATAAGAGGATTGCCAAGTGGAGGGATTTGATTTTATAGAATTAAAACTGTAATTCTCTCCATCCCAGCCATGCCACAGTGCAACCATTATTATCATCCGCCCCCCGTTTGCCCCCGGTGCCATGCTCTTTTATGACACACATACTTCATTACTGCATCGTGTGTCCTACATTTAACCAGCATTGATTTAACGGTCAAAAGGAGTTCATCACGTGCTGGTGGAAGTTTTGCCATAAGTTTGTTGGTTGGAGTAAACAGTGAGTGCTGTAGTGGTTTGGATGGTGGATGCTGAGCCTAAACGACCCAGATAAGCCTCCCTGGAACGTGACAACCATCCCCACTGAAGGGGAAAACAGTCAGCCCTACAATATAATGGACAAGCGTGTTAGAGTTTGCTATATTTGAGTATTATTTGCATAGTTAGCTCTGAAAAAATCTATGGTTTCTTTGCCCTGTTTGTAGTGCAGCAGTAGTCCCACCACGCTGCAGATTTTGGGCTGTTTTCCAGTTTTTGCTACCAGATTGAAAAGGACTGATGCACCTTTACAGCTTCACATGTGGGCAGAATTTATTTGATTTCTGTAAACAGAACAACAGAGTGTACCACAGATGCCAAAACCAGACAACTTTTAACCAGGAAACTGAGTCTTGAGTCCTGTGTGGGCCCATTTTTCAGTTTGGGGTGTTTTCAGAGGCTATTATTGGTTATTAATAGAAGAAAATCATGGTTTGGGTTGAAATAAAGTGTTTGTTGCTTATCTGAAGTCGATGCATCTACTACAACAGCCTCCAGCTGCAGGTTAAATATCTGGATTCCTCAAAATCTTCAAGAACCTCAAAGATGTCCAGCAGCTTTCATACCAAGCACTTTCGACCACTTTGACCTGGCACTTCTTTGAAAGCACCACCAGAGGTTGTTTGCATCTTGAACGTATTTTCAGGTCACGTTGACAGCTTCTGAAACAGCCTATGGGGTTGCTGTTGGAGGACAGTCTTGACAGATGGCATAACCTGAGTGTTTACTTGTCAAACAAAGGCTGGGAAAAGACGACTGTATTTTCTTTCCACCAGTCTGCCTCACTCTCACTCCTGTGCATCCGATTTTCCCAACTTTTCCTCCTCCCCTTTGGTCTCCTCCCCGTATGTGGCACTCTGTATTCGGTGACCCTCAGCTACCACTCCGGGCTCAGGTCAAACAGAATTACTGAGGAATGTCCCTCTGTTCAATGGCTGGCCCAGTGGGCCTCAGCATGGGAGCACTTCCCCTTCATTGACAGCCAGAGGACTTTCATTTTGAAGTAGGGAGGGGGTTGAGGGCTCCTTCCAGACAAACTTTCCCATATAATTCCCAGAGTCTTTGCAGCACTGATCGGCACCGTGGAGCCGTAAGCCAGTTTAATGATGTGTACGTGTGAGGCACATCTCAGGATCTCGCCCGCTTGAGTCTTGTTGAGACACTCTGCTTCTGTGACTGCAGGCCATCCAGCTCAATTAAGGCTGCTTTGAATGCATTCCTCCCCCCTATCCCCCTCGAACTGCACATAGGAACCCTAAAAACAGTATGCAGAGCTTCGTCAGGCTAATACAAACCTGTTTTTGCCAATACATCATCTGAAAAAAAAAAAAATCTTGGTAAAGAATCCTGACATTTTGCAAAGCAGCTATTTTTTTGGATGCAAACAGCCAGAACACATTTAATTCCAACTGAAGTCTCATGCTTTGGATGTTAACAAGTTGGAAATGCAGAACAATTGGACTATCAGATGTCTTTTTTTCTTCCTCTTTCCTCCTCTCTCTCCCCGTTGGCTCAAGTTAGAGCAATGTCACTTGGGAAAAATATAAAGTTTAATGGTCCGACACAATTTATAACCAATAAAAGGCTTTTATTTGCTAGCTATCAATGGCCTATTGCATGAACTGACTGTTTTGCCTGGAGACAAAGCATTGCCCAGACACCCTCGCTGACTGTTAAGTGATGTCATTAGAGCTGGGGCATTTTTGTGGTTTCTAAACAGATGAACTTGCTCCATGTGAGTTCAAAAAGGTGCGAAAACTTCTGGGTAGGGTTTTTTTTTTTTGCATTTAAACTGCCTGTTTTCCAGTCAGAACTGGCTTAAAATATTGCCTCTGAAAGCATCTTGGCTTGCAAATTTTTTCCTTTGTAAGAGCTTTTATTGATAAGTCTTAGTCTTGGAAGGGGGGGGGGGGCAAATCCCCAAATTGGATTTGTTTTTTAGGTCATAGCACTGCATGCCAACAGTTTACAAGATAATATGGTGTTGTCCTTGTTTATTTTACACAGGCTGACACACTTTCACAGTGCGTGCACGCACCTCACAAGTTTTCTCGCTCAAAGCGGTCTAAGCCTGATTTGCCAGCGCTCCCACTTGTTTCATATTCCTCTCCTCGTCACGGTGACGCTTTCAACGGAGCGAGCCGTTTATGAGGTTGGAAAAGGGGGTCAGTGTCGTATTTGAGGTTGCGCGGGGGCGGGGAATGTCAACAAACTTCAGCTCCCCTCTATCTTGGCTGTAAATTGTCGGATAATAGTGGGAGAAACATGCGGGACCGTGTCCAGAGGCTGAAGGTGTTGGCGCAGCTGGAAAGGAAATGGAGAGAGGCTGCTGGAGAATTTCACCTTTTGAAGCTGTAAAACTCTTTTCCCAACACTTCTCTTGTTGTATTTTAGCCGTTTGGTGACAGTCTTTACTTAGAGTGAATTACGGCAGCGTGCAGACGCTTTTAACTGCTTGGTTACCAACATGCCAGAGGGCAAGAACAGGAGCGCTATGGCAATTTTGTGAACACGTAAAAGAGAATTACTGGGACCAGACATACTTAAAGATGGAAGCTACAGTGCAAAGTGACTCTAAGTAAAGCGATGCAACTAAATGCATGAAAAACAGTACACATGGAGAATAGTTATATTAATGCCATGGCTTTTGCAACAGCTGCCCAGGAACACTGAGGACACATATGTGTGCCCGCAGAGGTGGGTGGCAGTAGAGATGGCTGACCCTTGGCTCGAATGCGTCTGTTTGCAGCACCTTTGTCTTTATTGTATATGCAGTGGCCGCTTGTCCGCTTCTGTAAAGGGCTACTGTTTGCCTGCTTCTCTGAAAACGATGTGTTGACAGCTGTTGTAAAATACCCTGTAGCCTCTGCATGGTCTCCATGAGTCAGCAGAACCTTCTAGCATTGTAGTACAGTAGTACACATGAGTCTCTGTTTCCCAGTTACCTCAATGCAGGCTAGCCGGGGTGTGAAATACAGAACAATGGATGAAATGTGTGACTTGGTTATATGTATGTGGGTGCATATATAGGACTGAACATGCAAAGGGTGCTACATTAGCATTTGCATCTTCTGGCAGTAATGCACTGTTCAGGGTTACTGGACTTTTAAAGCTGAGAAGCCTGTGTGGAAAGGCTCACTGGAGTGGGAGTTATTAAAACCTTCTGATGGTAATTTTATTGGAAAAAAAGGGGGTTGTAGAGCCATTTAGCAGGCAGCAACCAGTAAGTTCAAATCAGCAAAGGCTTGAACATGTTCGTGCGTCCTTAATGATTATATTAATCTGAAGTCTTCTGAAAATGTTGCTTTGTGCCTAAATATGCACCATGCTCACTTTTCCATTGAAGATGCAATACTACTGAGTTCTAGTAACCTTTACTTGTCACTTTCAACAAAGTACATCTCACAGTAGCGGATAGCCATGTGCAAAACTATGGCTACCTGCTACTGTGAGATCTACTTTCCATCCATAACATCCAGTTCATGGGTCACAGGGGAGCCTACCTCAGCTGTCATGGAGTGAGAGGTGCGGTGCCCCCTGGACTTGTTGTCAGCCCGTTACGCTCCAACCACGTACGTATATGTTGCATGTACCGTGGCCTAGATCATAATCGCTTTTTTAAGACTTTCTTACAATAATTTGAGAACAAACTAAGGGTTCACGGAGATATTTTTTGGCATCTAACATGATCAAATAAGCAGATGTTTGAACATGCTTCTGTATCTGCCAAAAAAAGTCCTTTTCAGATTCTCCTTTCTATTACTATCTCCTTCCAAACATGTATCATGTTTAAAGGAGCACTTTGGTCACCTTTCCATAAACGTTTTAAGGGTAGTAAGTCACTTCTAGGAAGCCTTAATTATCCCATTAAACAAGGAACAAGTGTAAAAACATTGCAGGCTGCTGTCCACCCTTGTACATCCATTCATTTCCTTGAGGACTTGAGCCCAGCAGTCATGGTGTGAGAGGCGAGGCACGCCTTGGACAGGTCGCCTAGGTGAAATTGAGTTTGAAGGTTGAGACAGTTACTCACATATTAAGACTTCTTTATTGTAATTTGAAAGAAAACTGCAGGTTCATTGAGTAGAACAAACAAGGTCATAGTAACTCTTTATCATCACTTTTAACTAGATACAAGTCATGTTAGTGGACAGACATATATAAAAATCCTGTATACTGTGTCCAACGTTGCACATATGGTAAATATTTTGCGTGAACTGACCAGAAACTTCAATCAGCTTTTGAAAGCTGAAATGGCTGCTCATTGGAGGAGGATTAGAGAGACTTTTGACTTCAATAATTTGAGTGAAAACTGACTGGAAGTGAAAACTTTCCAGCAATGAAGCAAGTTGTTCCTTTCTGTTAATATAATGGCATCTCATCCTATGAACTTTTAATGAATACAAGGTATATGTTTGTACTCTTAAAGACGTCTTTAAAGAACAATTTACGTCACATGACCTATATCTGAATGACAGTGTCACTTAAACAGACCGATGAAGGTCTCAGCAACACATACCATGTCTAAAAGGATGGAAAAACATTTGAGAGTCTTGTAAAAACTCAATGTTGATGGAAAGACTATCACAGTAACTGATCAGGTTCAGCTTAATAGCAGATTGCTCAGCACCATCTCATTTTCCACCCAGGTCACCTGTAAATACCCAGACAAAGACATCAGCATGCCTCAAAAGAAGCACTTATTAGAAGATCAAACAGCGCCTAAAATCCTCCCACACGTCGCCCTCTTAGTGTCACAAATGTTTCTGTACCTTTCCAACACAAACCCACCTATTTCATACCACTTCGGTCAGGTGAGCAAGTAAAATAGCCGTCTTAGTCTCTTGATTGTCCTCACTCTTCACCACATCACCAATTTTACAATTCATTTCATCCTGCTTCTGTCTATGATAGCAGGCTTTTATTGCTGCCTTTAAGCGTGGCGTCTTGGCACACGCTGAGACATTCTTGGCCTTTAGACACAGTTGGGCTTCATCTCAAGCGTACAGAGCCTGTATAGATCTGCAGAGATGTTTTGTGTTCATCTCTGGAGAAATATAATAATTTCCCAGGGAAGAAAAAATAAAAAACAGGTTTTGTTTATCTTGTCCGATTCCGCTTCACAAAAAACAGGAGAACTCCTATATCATGAGGTAATTGCAGTCTTTTGTGAAATGTGCCTCACTTAAACTCAATTATGTGTCAGAGGGTGCGACATAAGTTAGACAGCCATCACTGGGGAAAATTTTAAGCAAACACAAGATTACAACCTGTTGGAGTGTGAGTACGTGGCTGGGAATGCTTTTTGATAAGCTCTGTTTTCCTTCTCTTGCCCCATTTCCACGTATGCCCTCAACTGTGTTTGCTAAGGTACAGCGACAGCACCTTTCCAGTTTGGAGTCATCTCTCATTTATGAATTGCACATGAAAGATTCAAAGTTGTCTGTAAATGTGTGTGTGTGCATGTCTTTGCATATCTTTGCAAGTGTGTTTGTACATGTGTGCTCAGCCATGTGTTTAAGATTGCCCCTCCGTGTGATCATGTCTAGCCCCATCCTCATTCTTCATGAGCCACGCTGGTGAGTAAACCCTCCCGACAGACAAGAAAGGCAGGGAGGCGGGCGGGTGCTGCGGCCATTTTTAAAGCACATCTGCTCATCCGCAATGTTTCGTTTCGTCTGGACAGGAATGCATCTGTGGCTTGGAAACAATTGAGGTCAGGCCCTGCTCGCAGAATAAGAAAACATTTAGGGAGACAGACAGACAGCCAGGCAGGGGTAATCCACGCTTGGCAAATGCATTCCTCTCAGAGGATTCCTTATGTCTGATCTTTGTTACTTCATAAGTTTTGGAGATGTTCTGGCCCACTAAACAGTGCATTTAAATCACCGTCTTCACTCTGATTTTGAAGATTTTTGCAGAATTCTTTGAAGAGTTTCATGCCTCTGCAGGTGGCAGCCAGAGGCATTAAGCTATTCCACCCCATACATATTTGTGATACTGTCTTAAACACCCTAAAAACACCATCAAAATTTCACAAATGTAATCAGATGAAAACAGATGGCATATTTCCACATATTTCAGCAACACCAACGATGGTGATGAATGGACTGGTACTTATGGAGCGCTTTTATACTCTGTTTAAGCACTCAAAGTGCTTTCTAACTACAAGATTCATTCATTCAAGCACACATTCATACCACCACTTTTTTCCTATGCCTAAACACTCTTACGGCCAGAGGGGCAAAATAGCGTGTGAGAGCGCTGATATGTGTTGTTTAGTTTTGTGGGTGATTTACAAAAGTTGCACTGTATTTTAAACCCCGGCGCAGTCAGCTTTCCACTTGGTAGCGTCTCGCCTGTCCCCAAAGACCCAGTCGCCTTCTTTAGAAACAGCCAAACTCAGAAACTTATCTGCCAGTTCGGCAAACAGTCTGAACAGAGTAGTGGCTGGCATATCTGCTCTTTAGGAGTGCTTGCAGTTTTTCTTGACTCACTGTATCTGTAGTGGGAATTAGCATTTGAAAGAGTTCTGGCAATATGAGACAAGAGACATTAATCACTTTGACAATTTTGATTGATTGATTGAGATATATGAAAAATGTTAGGCTTTTTGTAAAAGCTGTTTGTCCTGATGAATATCTAAGCGCAGGTTTTATGTCCTTTATGTCCACTGAAATCAAAGCTGAAACTCTTCCTATTACTTTAGGTAGGAGTGTGGTCTGTTTAACACGACTTGACTCTACTGTCTTGAACATGGAAGACTAGGAGACTTCTTGAAGGACATCCATTGAACACATGGAAGAATTAATAAGATTTTGCTTGTCAAAGTGTCTCCAAAAGCCACATTTTAGACCACAACTCAAGAACTTATCCACTGATTGTGCCAATTTTTCTACATAGACACTTAATAGGATAAAAGAAGCAATGACTTTTGGGGGTTTTGAAGATTTCCCTGAAGTTCTTTTAAGTGGGAAAGGCAAAAAAAAATTTCACACAGTCTAGTTCACAGAGATTGCCGCCTTCAATCACACGCTCCAAGATTATGTCAATTCTTAGAGTCGGAGGGGAAAAAAAAGAAAACAAAGCTACCCGCTGCGTTCTGTCAGACTCCTGTGAAGTACCGAGGGCTAGATGTTATCTCGGAGGGAAAAGCATAAACAACTCGGAGCGCTCAACATGTTGTTGACTTTGGATTAATCTCGCGAATCGTGATCATCTCAACTCGCCTAACTACATTGCTCAGTGTAGCGCACACGTGTCCAAACAAAGTCCAGTACGCAGCTCCTTAAATTAAAACTAAGTATGAGTCATGATAAAGTTATGTATGGGTGTTGAGATGACCCACATTCTTAGTGTTTGTCAAGCACGCTGTTATCCAGATTCACATCACAGGGAGGCATTTATCATACATACTTGGCCAGACTAACAGTGTTTCTGAGTATCTAATGTAGATTATTGCTCCACAACATCAAACAAGGAATATGTTGCTGATTAGAAACGTTGTCTTTTTGGAAAATAAAGATGTTATTAGGCCACATGGCAGCCTGAAAAGGCGTGTGCTCTTTGTGTGCTCACAGCAGAACCTCATCACATTTCACCTCGTCAATAATTGATGGTCTTCGGTGGTGAGGTAAGGCTCATTGTGCCGGGTTGTCTGGCTGCCTGGCTGGCTGGATGGCTGGGTGTGTGAGGTGCTGACATGTGGCTCATGTTTTTCCGCTGCCCTTCACTGCAGACGGGGGTCCGTGACGAGCGACAGGAGGTCAGGAACCAGCTGTGGCTGGGAAACAGGGGATCGCCGCGGGTCAGGCCACTCCTCGCCATCCACCGCAGCGCTTCGTGGTGATTGATTGAACCTGCCTAATGCATTGGGACCAATTGAACGGTCACAGATGTGCGAGCCCCACCCCCTCAGATGCCTGTGCAGATGAAAGTGTTTACACCGACGCTGATTTTGATGCCATCTCGGCATTTCAGGTTCGACTGCAGAAAGGAATTCTTGCATTAAAGTCTTAAGGAAATGATGCTTTAATGATACGTTGCCTTTGTTGGCACATGACGTTTTAATTACACATAATGAAGTGGGACTTTCTCAAGTTCATTTTCTCCATGAGAATGTCAGGGAACCCATGCAGAACATGAGAAATTAGAGTTGTGCAAATCCATTTCACACCCCATCTCGACTTTACTCTTTTGGCAGTTGTAACTCTGTTTTCCTGTCAGGCTGGCTTGGATGTTGTAACTTATCAAACGCATCGGTAAGCCCATTGTCCCGCACTAGGGTTTGAGACTGGGTTGATTTTTGGGGGGGGATCGGTACAGAGAAGGTTACATAACACAGTTGTAGAAGGATTAAGGATGGGAATGACCGGTCCGGAGTCAGGATCCCTCTGAAGAGGGTGCCCTATGTGGGCCATGGGGATTGCGTGCGTATCAGGGCTCTTAACACAGCGGGAGTGCAGACGCTAATACATAAATGCATGGCAGCTCTGCTCTCATCCAAACATTTATGCATCCCTCCTGGCCA
Source organism: Oreochromis aureus (assembly GCF_013358895.1). NCBI lineage: Eukaryota > Metazoa > Chordata > Actinopteri > Cichliformes > Cichlidae > Oreochromis > Oreochromis aureus. Next base: position 22,250,028 of record NC_052963.1, on the reverse strand, counting down.
CTCTGTGTACAGTTGTGGCTAAGAACGATTGAAATGTTTAGCTCTCCCATAAGCCTCGATGACAATACTAGAGAGATGGTTTATATTTATGCATCTTTTATGCATCAGGATGCATGTGTTTATGTCAAAGTAAGTAACTTCTGCAGGGAAAAAGCTGAACCACTATGTGGTGTTTAAGAGGACAGATTAAACGCACTTGATAGTGGTGTACAGTACCGCGAGGGAAAGAGGAAACCAAAATACAGGAGACAGCGCTTCTCCCTCTTTCATTATGTGCTTAGCAGCAAACAATGTACAATGGATTAAACCACCTGTATGGAAGAGCCGTGATAACAGTGATGAAAACACGGGCTAAACGTCCGCCTCCCACAATGCAGTTCAAAGCGCAGGGCTCCATAACATGTCAGCTCAAGCTGTGATTGATCCTCTCCCGGCCCTGACAGGTCGTGTCTTTGCATGCATGCACGCCACCGCCGCTGCGACGCTAGAGGAAAGAGCGGGTGCACACGGAGGGTTTACACAGCGTCTGAGCTCGGGAGACTGAGCAGAGGAAACAGGGTTGATCTGCTGTGAATGCGGCGGGGCGGGTGTCATGTTCGTTCTGCGCCGCGCTGTCTGTCTTATCTCAGAGACGGGGCGGTGTTTGACGCTGAAGGAAATGCATGTGAAAAGGAAGGACGTGATCTGTGAGGTGTGTGGGTGGATGGCAGGTAGTGCGAGTTAAGAATATAACAAAGCAGGTGCACAAACCAGGCATGTAAGCCAAGATTTTCATCATAAACTAGATGTTAAATCACAGTTTAAGCTTTAAGTGGCCTCTACTAGAGCTGCTTTATATGATTTATAGTTCAAAATAAGCCTTATTTATCTTACACAAAGCCACTGTCTGAAACCAGCTCCTTCCTTTATGAAAACTTCATCCTGACTGGTCCCGCTTTACAAACAGAGATTAAACAGCAGGTGGGTGGGGCTTCTGTGATGACTGTGTTAGGGCTAACTGCTCATTTGGAGCCAAGAGTAGAAAAAAAACTGTCTGAAACTGACTTTGTTTGAAGCCTGAGCCTGTGACTCACAAACTGAGCTCAGTATTTGAACACTTGACCATGTTTAATACAAGCATGTGGTGGAGGCCTATCTCCCCTCACCACACTCCCTGCTGGTAGCTGATGCCCTCAGGGGTTGGTGCATTGGTGGTTCTTGGTGTCCGGGGCTGGGCGCTCAGGTATGCACCGCTCACTCCCGGTGGCTACTTGGCGGGGCCCGATGCCTGTCGCTCGGTCAGGCCTCTTCCGGGCAAAGGGGCCCTCGGGCCTCCGGCCTCGGGGCCTGCAACTCGGTTCACTCTGGCACAGCTGGCTGCCGGCAGAGCCGGCGGGCACGCCAGTGCAGCCCCCTCTGGCTTCTGCTCCGTGGCTACTGGGTGACCCCCTCGTCTGGGGATCTCCTCAGCCCTTCCCAGGAAGGTGGCACGGATGCCCCTCCGGTGGTGCTCCTTGGGCTCTCGCACTCTGGGTCCTCTGGATGTCTGGAGCCTGGATCTCCTCCATGCCTGCTTCATGCCCTGGGGGACGGGGCTATGGGCCTCCACACCCTCTAGCAGACCGTTACATGGGGAAACCTTTTGTATACAAGCGTGTTGATCCACACAGGTGTGCACACGGGTGTTCACTGTTCGTAGACATAAACTACACCTTTCTTAGCTGCTACTTCAAAGCACATTGTGCGCTGTCGGTCCTGCGTGCTGCACAACAACTTTCAATATTTAGTATTTACTGCTGTTCACACTCAGCTAGATTAACGTGATGGTGTTGTGTTTAGTATGTTGCTTTGTTTTTGTTTGGTTTTTTTGCTTGTCTTTTCTTCTTTTTCTCTCAACAGGTGATCCAAGAGATTTTTTTTTTTCTCTTTCTCTTTGTCTTTATAAGTGCCCTTTCTCACTGTCCCTTTTCCTTCTGTTTTCTTTTCCTTCCTCTCTTTCTTTCTCCCTTTCCTATCCCCCAGTCATGTCTGTCCCATCTGTAACAACTGAAAATAAAATAAATAATAACAACAAAGTTTGATCAAATGGACCAATACGGCAATGCCATGATGATCCATTTGGCAAAATAAATCCATTTGGTATCCTTGTTGGTCTTCAGACAACAATTCTGACGGCTTAAGAACCAAATGGGACAGACAAAAAAAAAAAAAAAAAAAAAAAAAAAAAATACAAGCATCCTCCATTGTAACTGTACTCTTAAGTGCATTTGTGACTGGGGTTATCAGGTGGTTTGGGTATCTCCACTGGTGCTTGGTGGCATTCCCTTGTTTAGTAAGTCATCACTGCTATCAGGTGATTGCAGTCAGCAGGATAAACTAGAGGCCCACACCTCTCGCTACCGGCTGCTGAAACTCACTGAGCCAAGCTTCGTGACGGGTTTCAGCGGAGGTGGAAAGTGTGCACACGGTCAGCTGTCAGCTTGTGCTTTCATCACAAGATCAGGATGTACAGGACAAACGCATCAAGTGTGAAATATACAAAGTTGGGCTTTGAGTCCAAAGAGAATCATTCACTTTTCTGCCTCAGTGAAAATGTTTTCAGCTCATTTAAAGGACTTTATATATATATATATATATATATATATATATATATATATATATATATATATATATATATATATATATATATATGCAGGGCTGAAAATCTAAGCAAACATGGAAGTGTACAAAACTGCAGTTCCTCAAGTGGCCACTTGAGGCTCACTCTAAGGGTCCCATATTAAAATAAACAGGATTACAGCGTGCTAATCTTCTGCAGCTATATTGGGGATACCTGTTTAAAATAATGTGTTATTAGGGCTGCTAGCATTAAGCTAACCATTAGTGAGCTTGTCATGCTTTCTTCTAGGTCCAAAAATTCAAGATGGTGACAGCTGTAATGGTAATATCTAGAATCCAAAAGTCCACAAACAAAAGGGTGATGTCACTGTGGCCACATACATCTTTTATATACATTCTATGGGCAATAACCACAAACAATCTGACAGGTTATAAACAAAACCCAGATTATCCTGACTTATGTGGGAAAGCTCTGGCTTGTCTGTTCTATTCGCGTCTTCCCACTGTGACGGATTACATGCTTTCAATATGGTTTTGATAATTTGGCTGCATTGCTGTCCAAACTGTTGGCTGATTGTTTGCCTGCTCATGTTTCTAGCCCCTGTAAAACTTTGTTAATGTTATCATAACCACTCGAAACAACGTCCATAACTGGGAAAACAAGACCCGGGTTGTTATAAACTGGAATTATCCTTTAAAATGAGGCGTTTAGGGACCGCGTGCCTGCGTTTTGACCCGTTTGGACGACATTCATGAGAACATGTGGAGGGAAAAATGAAAACATCGTAATTAATGTGTTAACATGGCTCTTTGCATACCAAACTAGAGCCTTCTACGAGAGATGGTCTTGAGATAAACTCCCTGACTCTAACAGCCGTCAGGTTGGACTCTGACTATTTCGGGGCCAGTTTACACAGCTGGTAAAAGTTTACGACGTGATGGATCTCGCATCCATTGGGGTTGAAATGCACATGACAAATTTAGAGTGGAATATGTCAGCCTAAACACAGGCATAAACACACACAGAGTACATTACAGATTGCATTCATGTGCGCTTGAATGCAGTTCAGATATCATATAATTCCACACCAGCGCCAACTGGATGCAAGACGTCGCCAGTGAGCGTTTTGCGCTGGAATACTGTTTTGACTACCGCTCGTGCCAATTACTATAATTACGTTTAACACAGAATGTCAAATTGTTCTATATTTGGCGGCAATTTTTGCCTCCGGGCGCAGTTGGCTCATGCTCCGTTGCTCCTGGAACATGCCTGTACATAAGTGGCCTGAAACTTAACCCTTTACAGGGCTGTGACGCTCAGCCATAACACAGACTGGAGGAATGCCAGGCCGGTCCCGTTTAACAAAACAATATCTGCAGTGAGAACTTCCAGAGACTTTTTTTTTTAAATGAAGGTGGTGTAATGGTGTACAGTGTGCTGTAATGGGAAGAGACACATTGTGTAATGTAAACACGAGTGTATTAGTCAGGTGTGGGGCATGCGTTCACACGGATCTCTGCACAGATCCGTGTGAATTTATGAATGCAGTAACCAATGCAGTAAAAGTCCAGAATACACACCCAAACGCACACGCGCACACACCCCTGCTTGCCTCACAGCATCGGCACCCTGCTTGAGTTCCTCCTGAATTCGTCACCGCCACAGTGCGTGTTTCACAATCAGCTCGCTCAGCTCGCCTTTGTCTTAATCAGTGTCTTCCCATTAGAGGAATCACTGAAGTGGGAATGCCATCCAGAAGCAGGAGCAGGAGAAACGTAGCCCACTTTGCTTTTTTCCTGTTCAGTCCAGACGGTCGATTCATCCATCAACCATACAAGCCCCTACCCCACCCGCCCCTGTCAGCTGTCTCTTAATCACCGGGGGGTTTTCCCTCCGACAGGTAAGCCGCTCAGAAACAACGATGTCTTGTCAAAGACTGCGAGGCGGTGAGGAGTTGTTACTCATGAGCTATTTTTGGGGGGTTTGGGTGTCTTCTATTTTTGAAGAAATGTGAAAAATGTGCAGGTGATTGGGATTACTCGGGGCTGTCTGGTGTATCAGCTTCTTTATTGGGTCCCACAGCCCCACATTAGGTGTGCTGTGAAGACAAAACAGTCGGGTACAAGACTTTGACAGAAACTTTGCTCCTGAGCTGCACACCTAAGATTTTGTAAGACGATGCAATTCATTTATTAGGTTTGTTTTTTTGACTGATTACTGTCTTTTTCCTGTAAGTTAATTATTTTCAAGCATTTTTTAAAGCAATTATCATATTTACATCCTAGCAGACCTGGCTTTCAAGCCGGTCTGCAGAAACATTAATAAGTGGGTGATAACACATCATGCGCCTCTTGTAATGCATGTAGAGTACTATATTTACAACAATAATGACTTGAACAGATTCACTCAGAGGCTACGCTGCCAAAGGAGACTTTTTGATCCCCTTACACATTTGTTGTTTTCCCAGAAATCCTGATAGAAACACATGTATACTGACAAGCCTTCAGCAAACACATTCACAGTCTGGCTTGTCCTGGAGGACTGCTTCAGTTGTTGTGGATGCCTCAGGAGGGGCTTTAAAACAGGGTTTTTTATTATCCGTGCTAGTGTGCCAAGATTTATCCCATTAAAGTCTGGAATGCCCTCACGTGGGAAACGGATTGGATGTGCACAGTCAATTTCTTTGTTCAGCTCTGTGCGTATTTGTGTGGAAGAGTTTGTTATGAGTGTGTGTCTGCCTGTAAGGCTGTAGGGTCTGGCGCGAGGATGCCCAGCTTTTTTTTCTTTTTTTTTGTTTCCTCTGAGCTATTTTTGTCTGGATAGAACCGCAAACTCTGTTTTGCGTAGTTAGCCGACGACCTCGCCTCCTCCGTGTGTGTGTCTGCTGGTTTGCTTGCAGGCGTGTGTGGGTTCTGCCGAAGTTGGAGATAGATGGAGGGCAGAAGTGTTGGTTTCTTGTATAGTGAGCTGATATTGATCTTGAATATCTGATACCAACCACTTAGTAAACAAGAAATGATTAGCTAACTCGAGGAATTTGATTTGCCCAGTAGAGAGCTTGAGTGTCCTCTGATGATGATAAATTTGATTTTGCAGCAGAGGGGAGGCTTTTCTTTCCATTTTCATCACAGCCTTTAGGCACGAATAGAGGGAGTGAGTCTTAGGTGTGAAGACAGTATGTTTTGGTAAGATAAAAGTAAGATAAAAGATGGAAACAAAACAAGAACAGCTCTAAATAAAAGGAAGACTAAGTGGTTTCAGGTTTGTGAGGTATGATATCCTATTGGATGAATATCAGGATTGATTATCTGGCAGCTGGACTTCTTTATGTTGAAGATCCAAGAGGTTTCTTCAGTTCTAAAATCAAAAGGTGGAAAGTTCCGGGTATTTTAATTCAGTTCAGTTTTATTAATATAGCACCAAATCACAACAAAAGTGCTTTACATTGTAAGGTAAAGACTCCACAATAATACAGAGAAAACCCCAACTATGAATCCCCTATAAACAAGAACCTGGAGAGATTGCGGAGGAAAAACTCCTTTTTAACAGGAAGAAACCTCTGGCAAAACAAGACTTAGCCATCTGCCATGACTGGTTGGGGATGAGGAGAGGGAGACAGGGCAGAAGACAAGTACCCATGCTGGGTGTGCCTTACTGTATTAATAGCTAACTGTAGCAGAATGTACTAAATTGGTGACATTTTGACCAAAATTTTTGACTTGTAAAAGAAATCCAAGTGGTCCCGGGATTGATCCTTGAGGCACACCTTTGGTAAGCTTGGAAAATTATTAGTGGTTGCCTGGTGACTGCATTGAATTTTTGTTTGATTGCAACTAGTTGCAACAACCAGCTGATCAGAGGTTGAGCCTGTAATAGCCTCAATGTCTGGGTGACCAGCTTTGATCTCAAGGTGATTTCACAGGTTGCCTGGTGTGAGGCAACCAGCATCAAACAACTTCGGTCTGAGATTGATTGCTATTGCATTGCAATCAACCTGAGTCACTCTGTGATGTGTCTGTTTGCAATATTAGCAACTGCAAGAATTTCAAAGGCAATGAGATCGCAAATCCATTCCACATAGTCACAATAATGTAAGCTGTGCCACTGTTTTCTTTCACTGCCTTTTTAAAAGCGACTGTTGTATTAAAAGCTAGAAGCTAAATGCTAATTTATGCATTTCATTTATGCGTTTCATTTCGACAAATGTTTTGTCACTCATCCAAGTAACTTTTTCAGTCTAAAGACTTTCAAAATCATCTTCCTGGGATTTACTTACCTGGATGATTAAGCATGCATCGAGGCATTTAGCACCTAAACCTAACCAGTGAAAGAAGTGAGGATAAAAAGAGAAGGAAAAATGTAATTAATGTGCAAGGTCCAAAGAAAACGGACCGAATGGGATCCTTGTTGGAAACCCAACATCCTTCTCTTCCCTACCCTCTGTTGTGATCTTTTAAAGGCTCTTTCCAGCTATCTGGAAACCACGACTGTAGTGCTGGCACCAAGGCCAAAGAGCTACCTTGTGCATAATGGAGACATGTAGGTGGCCCCTCATAAAATTGCATTATCAAACACTCTGGGACAAGAATGGTTTGCATTTTTTACACAACTAGAGTCCCTCATGAATAGCACTTACAGGATCAGTGGACTAGTAGGGAATGAATATGTTTTTGGGTACTTCTTGATTTGCCACTTTGTTAGCACTCAGACCTGGCACACTGGGCTGCTGACTGACTGACCACACACTGACTCATTCTTATTTTCCTTCCCCCTCTCTCTCTCCCCTCCTTCTCCTGTTTCTTTGGTTTAGGGAAAAGCTGGCTGTGGCTCGCCTGCAGAGGGAAGTCGCACGGAGCAAGAGCGAAGGAACAATGGTAAAGTACAGTGGAAGTGCTCGGCCCTATCATCTTCACGAAGCCAGAAAAGCCACAGTGTGTTCACTCCACATACATACCCACACAAAAACCGTCAGGCTCTGCCAAAACTGTTGTGTCGGCCGAGTGTCTCGACACCTCATCAGAAGCTCTTAAAGGCAGTAATCCTGTAGAAATGCACGTGTAGGCAATACCGGACAATAATAGATGCAAGTACAAAAATACTGTGTTGTGTGACAGTTGCCTGTTTGTGGAAAAAGCAGCGCGTTGCATAAATTTGACCTTTTCTACACAAACTACAGGTACTTGAATGCACTGCCAGGCTCCGTGACCATAGAAAGCTGCACACTGCATCGTGTCTCTGGTAGAAAGTGCTGATGTGCTGTTCTTTTATGAGTTCTGGAGGTGGTCATTAGCATACATATGCGCTCAAAGCAGCGTATATGTTCGTGTCTGCGTTTCCGCAAATGTGTCTGAATGCATTTATAGAGTGTGTGTTTGTAAGCGAGGTCAGGAAGCGAGAAGAACCGGGTGATGAAGCGGGGCTCAGCTGATTGCAGCCTCCGAGCAGACGCTCTAACCACAGGCCCAGCTGTTTCACTGCACCCCAGTGACGCCTCTGATTCTCTGTGTGGCAGCAGGCCTAAAGCTACAGCACACAAGGGCCGACACGCTCCGAGATCTCCTCACCGCTCCGTGTGATTATTGATCCCCAAAGGAGGAATGCTCTATTTTTTCTTCATACCTCTTCAGAGTTGAAGAGGTCAGAGCATGGGGTCGGATACTGAGCAGAGCTCCCCCATAGGAGCTGGGCAGGGGTTTGGCATGTTGCTCAAGGGCATTTTAGCACAGTAGATACTGAATTTATTGGCTGTACCAGATGTGTAGCTAAGTTTGTGCTTCGGCTCGTAAATATAGACACTAAAAGAGTGCAGACAAAGATCGGCTTTACCTCTAGGACTTGTTGATGTCAGCAGATGTCAGAGGAAATCACGCTGGAGTCAGCCAGCGCTTACTTTCTGACCTCTGGTTGACTCCTCCAAACTGTCGCCCCCGAGCATGGCCCAGTGTGTGAAACAAGAAGGTTCATTATTGATTTTGAAAAAGGTTCAGCATTGATAGGTTGACACACTGTTGATGAGTGGAATATGAACCTGACCGTCACTGTTCCTTATAGGCTAGTTGTTTAAGTTGTGTCCAGTGTGTTCTGAAATAAAAATGTATATGTAGATGAAACTGATCTGGTGTTAGACCTCAATATTAAGCTATTCAAAAAATTCATTCACTGTGTATGTGTTTGGGTTGTCAGTTTTGGGATTGAGATATTAAAGAAAACATCTGAAACTGAGACTTTGCAAAGTTGTTGGGAAAAAAGTTTTTCCTGCAAGTTTGCGTGATCATATTTTTGTGATGATATTTGGCCGATATGGTCCAAAACAGCCGTCCTTTTTAAGATAAATTTGGGCCAGATCTGACAGACTAAACAGCCCAAAATCAAGTTAGTGTTTGTTGAAGAATAAAAGGGCCACGGACACTCGGTGATTGGTGGTATTTCCCTTTAAAATCAAATTTTGTACAAACCCAAAAGATCTTTGTTTCAACCACAGAATGTCTGTAACAGACTGAAGTAGCCACTTTGAAGTTTGTGGGTTACTGTGTTGAAGCTTCTTGTTTAGTTGTTTGGTCACTGATATCCTACGCTACAGTTACAGTAGGGAAAAAAACAGTAACTGGAGACCTCAGTGTGGCCAAAATGAGTGAGACTGTGTAAGATCAGCACTCATAGTCAGATGAGATCTTCAAAGTGATTTGAGGGCGATAAAAAAGTCAGTCTGCTCTCAGTTTGCAGTTGAATGGGGTCAAATTGACAATTAGATGCAATCTGTTTGTGATAATACAGTGACCGAGTGTGATAAATGATCAAAAAAGGGAAATCTGCTTACGTTCAGACCTGAGCCACAGATCTGAAAAAGAAATTCTTTCACAAACAGCGACATAGTTGCTGCAAGAGGGTGATTTAACTGCAAAATGACATTGGTGCTCGATAACCTTGCTTTTATATAGGAATGTACCCAGAAAACAACCAGTTGTTTGAGTTATATTCTGAATTCCTACTAACTTCTAATGCGTTTGTCACATTGTCCTGTGGTTGATTCATTTCGTGCCCTGAACACAGTTTTCTTGGAGACCCACATTTTGGTCCACCAAACCAAATGCCAGCCATAAGCAGGAGATGTGTTGATGCATGCTCAGTCATCAAGGTAAAGCAAGTCCCAGAAAGCTGAATCTGTTCATCTGGTTGTTGTGTTTTCAGTGGAAAAGTTCTGAAGCCTCCCAGGAATACCAGTGAGAGAGTCGAAGGGAGTCCATTTGGATGTTGCGTTGGATATCCCCACTGAAAACACATCATTCAGATGAACAGATTCAGCTTTCTGGGGCACAAGTAGGAGAGTTCATGTGGACCGCACCAGCAGAGGTTGGTTGCGGTCGCCCCCCAGTTTTTCCTTTCTTTTACCTGCGTGCGCTCACACCAAAGTGTCCACACGTTTGCGTGTCAGCACCTCCTCCTCTAACAGTAACCCAGCTTCCTCTGACCTCAGCGCAGCCCAACCAAAATATATCTTTCACCATGCCGCGAGCCTCCCCAGAAGGCCCGGCTCTCCGACTGACACGACTGGATGACATGCTAATTATTACTTTAGAGGGCGACGTGAGTTACTGTCTGCGCATGCACAGTGTTGAGAGAGGGATGAGTTATCTATGCCAGACAGGAGGAGGGCGAGGGAGGGGGGGTATGGAGGAAGAAAGGGAGGAGGGGGATATCACTAAGCTCCATTTGAAATTGGGATTATCCCCATTGGATTCCCCTTCCACTCTCTCTCTGGCATTCCTAGGAGGCTTCGGAGCTCAGGCGAGGTTCTTCAATAGGAGTGAAAAAAGAGGCTGCTGTGTAAAGGAGATAATTGTCAAAGTGCTGCCAGAGTGAAGTGGAAACTGCAAACCACCCCCAGCCTGCGTCCAGTCATAGACCCCCAAAATCCATCGCCTACTTCCCCAACATCCCCCACATCTTCGCCTGCAAGGGGATGAACCAAGAGAGTCAGATTAAAACAGCGCAGACTTTTGAAGTGGCACTACCCCGCCTCTGTATCTGATGCCTCTCTTTAGCACCCTCTGATCGCTGCCTCCATCTGATCACATAAGGCGATCAGAGATGCCGCGAGAGTGCGCGGCAGTGTTTTTGCAGCGCCATCATGACTCCATTGTGTAGGAAAAAAGAAAGGGAAGGGTATCTTTATGATCGTGCAGGGCGCTAGGAAACACCGCCACGATCGTAAGCCTCGGGTTTCGCATATGAAACAGCACTAACTGCACAGTTTACTGAGGAGCGTGTGCTTTAATTGGGCGTCCTGCCGTGAAGCACGATGGCTGCTGGCAGCGTGAAGCTGCACCACTCTTGTTATGGATCGTTTGGGAGAATCACATGAAACCTTTTTAAATAATTTGCAGGGCAATCAGTAATTAGGCCTGCGCTGCATTTCACCACATATATGACCACACAAGATGCGTTTTGTTATGAGTGAAAATGATCCGCCTGTCTTACTGCTTCTTAAACTTCACATCAAGGCTCGGACGTGCTGCTTTTGGCCCACTCTGCTGAAACTCCTGCTAGAAAAACAGCAGGTTTCCCTTTAGGTGTTTGACAAAGCACAGGTCAGGGTTTATACTGCGAGAGCCTTGGCCTATTTTCAGCAAGCCCGCTCCCGTCTGTTCGCAGCCTCGTCGCTGCTGTAGGTTTTCCCTGGAATTCTTCACGCCCCGATCCCAGAGGCGTGGTGCGGTGAGGGGCAGGGCAGGGCAGGGCATGGCAGAGCTGCTCTCTGTCTCCCACTTTTCTTTTGATGCCACTCCGAAGTGCCATCTAAGTCCATCAGGGGCAGGATGCCGAGGTTTCCTGTCAGGGGCAGAAAACACAAGTCTGCGTGTAGGCTTGTAAAGGCGGCGCTGCCTGCTCTGTGGGCTGAGGGGGCGGAGGGGGGCTGGGCTCGCCATTAAAAAGGCATTTAAAGCTGTTAGGTGAGATTATGACCGCTGGAAACGGCTGTCTAAACAACATGTGAAAATAAATGATCTGGCTTTGAGAACAACTAGCTTTATTTTTCTTTGGGTTTTGTGGATGCTCTGTGATATCCGAGCCTCGCCTTGTGCATACCCACACACTGCCGTTTCCACGGGCGCTCGGGCTGATTGCGGCGTTTGATTCATTCACGGTTGAGCGAAGCATACATGCAAGTGATAAAAGGGAATTGTTTTCTTTTTATTTGCCTCAACTCCTCGGCTTAATTGTGCAACTTGCTCATTTAAAAATCTGATTTCTCCGGAGCATTTCATGTAGAAAATGAAGTTAAGATAAAGGAGGAGGACGATGGGGGAGGCGCTGCGTTTGTGAATATAAAGTGAGAGCACAGCATGGTTAAATAAGCCTCCAAGCCACGATAGGAATCAGCTATTTCTGTACATGAAAATGGATTTTGCGTGTGCTGCAATCTTCAAGAGTGTGTGACATAGTTTGTAACGCCACATCAAGTAACATTTGCGGTTCTCTGATGAGGGAATGCCCCTTTTTTAACAGGTCATTTCACCTATTTTTCACCTTCATCTATCTTGTTGCTACTTCAGCTTCAGGATTTCATTCAATAATTCATCATAGTCACTGAGGAAGCAGCCCTGGATAGCTCTACAGTATGTCTGTGTTGGGCTTTTACAATCATTTACACACTTTTATAGCTGGTGTCAAGATTCTAAGCTAATGCGTGACTGAGGGTTGGCTTTAATGTAGACTGATAGAGGAGGTGTCAGATATTCCAGGAAATATCTGACTTAAATAATCCGCCTACTCATCGAGAGGTCGGTGGGTTGATCTCTTGCTCTTTTCACCTGCATGTTGAAGTATCCTTGGGCAAGATATCGAACCCAGAGTTGCTTAGAAAAGCAGCACTCCAGACAAGGGGTGGTGAAGAGCGAGGACCCAACATTAATGGTAAATGGACTGATTTTTATACAGTGCTTTTTCATGCATTTCTTACATTACACAGGATGCATCAGAGAGCAGTTTGGGTTTAGTATCTTGCCCAAGGCATACGGGCTGGAGCAGTCAGGGCTCAAACCACCAACCTTTGGATTAATAGATGATCTGCTCTACCTCCTGAGCTACAGCCAGGCCGAAGGCAGGCAAGCTTGTTTAACAAAAGCGAGACGTCTATTTTGGCTGATAGCGGGCAGTACAAAACAGTTCAAAACACAAGAAAACATGCTGGAAACCCTGTGGCGAGGAGGTGGTGACTATAAATACTGAATTCTTTGCTGAATTAATCAGCAAAGATGACACAAGGAAGCAAAACTAAAAGCAAAGCACAATGAATTAACTCTCAAAATAAAGCAGGAAGTGGGAAAACTAAATGGGGAAAACGCAGACACATGGATGAACTTAGCAGGGAAACTTGACAAAGGTGAAAGGAACACTGAGGGAGGAATAAACTCCAAAGCACCAGGGAACTAGGAATAGCACTAATTACACTAAAGAGGAATACATGAAGGTAAATGTAAACACTAAACAAACCAGAAATCAAATAGATTTTAAAATAAACAAAACTCTGAAGTCCAAAAATGTACAAACGCTCAATAAATAGACCACAGGTTGTTCTCAAGTGTCACTACAGCTTAGAGAGTAGCTGGCGAGTGTTTACAGCAAGTTGGTATCTCTCTTGCAAACTGCTAGAAACAGCATCAATATGCTAGTGACCAAAGCGATCGCAAGGAGTTTGTTTTACCTATTAGTGACTGTTAGCAACCTCCAGCAACCATTTGCCAACCAGTTGGGGAATATAAATTTTTCCTGAGCAACCTTGTAGCTGCCAACAAATCTCTGCATCTAAAACATCCTTTGCCATTTTGTTTTCTTCAATACTTGCATTCATTGATGGTTGGTTGGAGAAACAAGCATGATGTTTTTTGATGTCAGCTGTATGGTTGGCAAAATCCTTTTAATTTAAGGTTCCTACTGTACCCGGTCTCAGAGGGTGACATCTTTGCACCGTTCTTTAGGACTAAATAGTAGATTTCACAGATGACACCGCTCTTTAGGACCCTCCCGAAACAGAACATCTTAGTATTCTAGAAAATGCTGCAACTCCTGCTGGATTGACAGTCAGCGAGCCAAAGACTAAAGTCACGTCCTTCGACTATAGAGATCATTTTAGACTTTAAACACTGATTTTATCACAATGTCTTTGGCATCACCTGGAATAAGGACTGGAAACTAATTTCAATGTGGCAGCCCAAACACATCTGCATCCAGATGAAGTTATGACTCTGACTCTCTTGATATTTTTACAAACACCCTAAATACCAGGTAATCGCTTCGCAATACCAGCTAACACACAGTGTCTATTAACAGCTGTCAGATATATAATTATGTGAACTTTTGCAGGAAACGAAGAAGATTTATTCTTTCTCAGTGTTCTGGCACACACGAGCAGGCTTTTGTTTGAAGGAGAGTTACATTTGCTCCTGTTGGCTACCCCTTTCTTACAAAAAATCATCTGTATTTGTAAACAAAGACCGGAGGCAGGGTGGGGGGATAAAACAGGAAGCCTTGGCCTGGATATCTGCTGGCTACACAGGCCCCCTGAGGCTAAGTCATCAGACTAGCTAATGATTGGCTGAACCGCAACACACACCAGAAAACCGTATCAAAGAAGTCTGAAAGCAACATAACAGCAATTACTGTCACAAACTTACTACATTAGAAAAATACTGTGTTATACTGGAAGATAGCGACACTTTGTCCCTGAAAGGCATCAACATTTAAAATATTCGCAAAGAATGAGACAAAAACTGTCCTGGACTTTTCCAAGATTACTAGATAAGTGTGTAGCATTTGGATATTATCACCAAATAGAACTTCTGTAATAACTAACATTGTTTAAATAACCATACGCGTGGCTCTTCTGCTCACCTGGATTAGATTTAGCCAAATCAAATAAGCAAATAAGCCACACTGGCAGGGCTCCGGGTCGGCAATATTAATTAATTTTGAGCACGGGGTTTAATTAGTTAGCTGTAAGTGGATCGAGGTATGATGATTATCTGACAGTGATTTATTGGTGTGTAAAAAAGAAAAAGCACCTTCAGAGTGGACATGCTCCGTAGCGTGCTGCCAGCAGATAAAGGGGCTCTCTGACGGGCTTAAAAAGGAGAGGCTCCACGTGGAGCTCGGGCGCTCGGGGACCCTCATAGAGGGTTTCTGACAGCTGTTTGGAGGATGTTTGACAGCGTGGAGGTTTGGGAACTGGGGGGGACTCAGGTGCTGTCTCTGCAGATTGGCCTTATCAGCCACGGGCAGGGGCCGGGGCCGCGATGGGGTCCCCCCGCAGGACTCAGCACATTCACCGGGTGACGAGCGCTGACAGCCAGGTCCAAATCGCATCTCCACACCATCCCTTTCTGGGTGTGTGTGTGTGTGCGTGGGTGGGGTGGGGGAGCTCCCTTGGCAATGATAAATGGGCCACTCGTATGATTTAGCATATTCCTGGGGTGTGTGTATTATTTGCCACAGTGCCCGTGGCTGTCTAAGAGAGCAGTGGTACACTCCAATAGTAGTGGCGCTCCATGATAATTGAATTGATGGAGTCTTTTGGTGTGGGGTGGGGGTGGGGGGATAAAACACTGTTTAGGCTTACTTTAGTCACAAGTAATCAGAAAACACACACTCCTGCACTTTGATGCTTTCTCTTCTGTTTCTAAACAAACAAGAGCATAATTATCATTTTTATCTTTACGACTTGTATCTGTGAGCCAGCCAGGCAGGCCAGGAGGCCCGATCCTCCTCGTGTTACACTTTCATTTGAATCCAGCCTCGCTGATGCACACAAACAGCCCGGTGGCATGTTTTATTAATGAATGGAGAACCTGCGTAGCGCTTTGTGTCCCCGATGTTTGCTTTGCCAGCGAGCCTCCGAGCCGCTCCCGGCCCCTTTGATTAGGCAAAGAGCTCCAACCGAGGCAAGGGGGGTGTCCTGTGTAATGAAGAGATTATTGGGCCTGTACCCCCTAACCCTGAATGAGTACAGTGTATATACAGTCGCAGATGGACATCCTACAATACGATGGGACACACACACACGTGCACTTAACCTGATAAGGTCGCAGCACAACACAACAAGGAGAGGCAGAGGCCTCTAATTAATTTAGAGTCCTCGGTGGATCTTAGAGGGTATCGGGGGGTGGGGGGGCTTGGAGTCTTCTAGTAATTCAGCTCGGATGAATGCCATTACCATCTAATGTTGTCCAATTACTGAAGCAGGAGGCTTCATTTTGGGCTCCAGTGCAGCTAATAAAATCTTATGTTCCAAAGCCGCTCGGTGTAACAGATTCTTCATTTATTTCTCAGGCTTCACGTGTTGATGGTGATAAATTCTGTCACATACAGATGGATATATTTCTTTATTTATCAAGCTGGAAATGAAACCAGCTCTCTCTGTGGCAGAGGTCAAATTTAATCCCCAAACCAGTCCTCCCACCCCCCGATGCCCAAATCTGGGCTTGTTTCAGATATATGTGGTATAAAAATCCAGCAGGAGCTATTTTATAGATTACTCCCCCTATTTCATTTGACATTGGCTTCTTTCTCCTTTTTTTTTTCTATCTGCTGCATTGTTTAATAGAACAGGATTCTTTAAAGTCCGGGGGCATGTTGCCCCCTGCAGGACAAAGAAGGCGGCACACCTCGCCTCATCCCATCCATACAGCAGCGACAGGCTGTCAAGAGAGCGGGGATTATCTCCTCAGCGGCCGGATTAACTAAAATAAATGTTCTCACAGAAAGTTGCCGGGCGTGTTTTCATCCTCTCGGTGTTGACTTTGAGATCTCTTCCCAGGGCTTTTTCTAAAGAAGTGTTGTCGTTATGGCTGCAGCGAAGGCTTATTAAAGAATATGCTTTCAATTAGAGCACCAAAGGAGAGGGAGAAAAAAAAAGAGGAGTTGCTGCAGACAATAAACATTTCAACCGAGGAGAAATGTATTGCCGGGGATTTCTGGCCACAGAAAGATACAGCAATGTTTGATTTAATGTCCTCAGGCCTTGTAAAATTGCCGAAATTATATATTGAACAAAAGCTACGCGGGGCTTTTACTACAATGTAGAGACTGTAAATCGCGTGTTGTTATTGAGGTTGTTGGCAAGACTCTGTCAGCAGACATGTAGCGGTCGGTGGTTTATGCCTGGAGGCCCGGGCAACAAAAAAATCAGGACTAAAGCTGCTACTGTGCTTTTTTTGTTTTGTTTTGCTGAACAAAGCCACGCACGTTGATGCAAATAAAAGGCCTTTGTGCTCATTTGCATCGAGGTGAAATTCAGCTAAACTGCTGCAACGCTGGAGGCAGAAATCGGCGCCCGTGTCTTTAAACGCTAAGTGGAAAATGTGTTTGCAGCATCCTATAAAACGACTTTATGTGTCATAAAGAAAGAAGAGCCAGAAAAGTCATTGGTTTTCTGTCCATATATATACATATATATACGTCCAGCTCCTGGCATGGGGGATGTACTACTTTACGCTCTTGTATGGGTGGATTTACAGCAGCCATTACTCCTGACAGGGAGAGCCTCCCCGCTGCACATAGTAGCTGTGAATTTACTGCCGCGGTGAAGACGGGGACTGGTTTTAGTGGTGACTCTGGTTTAATATTCCCCCTCAGCAGCTGAATCACCCAGTTAGGATCTGCTTTTGTGACAGAAGTAACAATGTAGTGACATAAGGCTGTTTATAAGGCGAGTATGGTCATACGGAGTAATGGAGCAATGCGACTCGGTGTCACATTACAGTTGTTTTGATGTTTTTCTTTCCAGTTTGGTTTTATGGTTTTTCACGAGAGACCCGGCATAAAGGCAGGCCTCACGTCGAGGAGGATGTTTTGTCCATATGCCACACAGAGTGACACGCTCACTGTCTCTGACCTATATTCTTTCACGCCACAAGATGTCCCCATAATGCTTGTCTGTGAGAAAGCACTCCAGCTTCTTTGCAGGCATGCACTGAGTAATACCGCATCATGACTGGTGCTGACGATGAGTATGAGGATGGGCAGGAAGGAAATTTAAGTAATTCCATTTGCACTGACGAGAACTGATGAAGGACTGACAGGATAATCTGGTGATTCCCAACATTTTTCATTGGATCTAAAGCTCTGATTGACTCCAAAACAACTAGAATATTTAAGCATGCGTGCAATCCTCTGTTTAGAGTTAACCAATCACATTCAGATTCATGTTAAATAGTAGCCAGTACACACCTGTAAACAACTGAATTGATTCTCATTGACCTCTTATATAAAGTTCAAATGTTTTATCCAGAGGATTATCCAGAGATTTACTTTCACAGCAAAGCACTTTTAAAACTTCAGATGTTTAAAGGAATCCGTCAGCAGAAAGGTGCAGGAGAATTTCCAAGGTAACAGATGTGTTTCCATAGATATACCGTAGAGTACAGTGAAGGCAGTTAAAAAAAGTTATTAAAACTTTTATTCACTTATGTACAGTAGTCTCTATTTAAAATACTAATGCATTCACTTCAGATGTTTTCTTCCACAGATCCAGATTTTGTGGTAATGTTTAAAGTGCTCTGGGGGAATAGTTCTCCAGGCTTCCTGAAGCTTTTTTTGCACGTCGACTCCTTTATTACTCATTTTCAGTCCAGTCCTTGTAACTGACCATTTTCAGAGGAATGTTTTGTTTGTTTGTTGAGCCACTTACACAGACCTATGAGTCATTTAAGCACAAAAAAGAAACTTAACCAGTCTTGTGACTATGCATAACAGAGAACTTTGCATATACCCAATTATAAGATGTGTCTTTAGGCCCTTTGTGCGTTTTTGTGACGGGCTGCTAGTAACAATCTGTGAAAGATGTCAAAGATACCACAGTTTGACAGACATAAAATAGTACTTTTGCACCAGCAAGGTGATTCCCAAAGAGATATTGGCTGAAAATGTAACATATCTCAGCATGGTGTGCAGGGTGTCCTTAAAAAATTTGAGGAAACCGGACAAAAGAAGCGTCAGTATCTGTTCATTTGAACAGTGTCCCATTTTCCTAGCCAAAGAAAGAAATCAGAAGTGAGTCGAGACTTGTGCACGGTACTGTATATCCACATGTACGTTTCTCACCACCTTCCTGGGTACTTGCACTCCTAGGTGGGAATAAAAGGATGATAATCATCTCTAATCAAGCCTTGTTAAGCCAAAGTTGAATCTCTTATTCACCAAACACTGCATCTTTGTTTGCAAAAGAAGAAACTTTTTCCCTCTTTTTCTTTCCAGTGAATGTCTTTGGCCTCAGACTCATTTCCAGATATTTTACAATCTTGTATTTTTAGCTGATATTCCTGGCAAGGCTTTGACAGTTGGTAGATCACCCAAATCTATGGAAATGGAAGCCAGTGGCTTTGTCATAGACTGTCAGCAGCAGCGACAGATGCTTGGCTTTATGTACAATAGAAACTGCCAGACTAAGAGAATGATCCCGGCTTATTTGCTCCGTCAGCTAAAAAAAAATCCTCCGCCTTGCTGCTAGGAATTTGCTTAAAGCTTCTCTGCAACTTTGTCAAGAAAACTCGAGGAGGGAGTGTGCCACCACAGGGACCTTAGTCTTTGAAGTTGGGTTTGAGGCAAGGATGTCTTTCTCTTTTGGGATCCAAAGACGGAGTCCTTCAGAAATGAAGAATCCAATTAAAGAATTGGAAAAGACCAGAGAAAACTGGCTAAATGCTTCATGGAGACCGTATACACCACAAGCAACATTTATAAAGCTCTGAAATCAAGAAATAGAAAGCAGAGATAAGTAGGCATAAGTGATCCCACCTTCCTCTTACCGAGGAACTCCAGCTTTTTAATTCAGGATCTATCAATAGTTGGGTCAAATGAGGTCATGTTTACTCATCATCATAACAATAATGTAAAGGAAAAAAAAGGTGAAACACGCACAAGAAGAGAGGATGGTTTGCATGGTGTGTGGAGGAGAGGAGCAGGGTAAACATGCTATTCATAGCTTCAGTGATGTCGGGGAGTATTTTCTGAATAGATCTGAAATGAAATGAAAAGCAGGAGAAAGACTGAGGCACGGGAGAGCGGGCTCAGTGATTTCAGTTGACATTTAGTGTGAACTTTCTGTCATAGAGACAGAAAGAAGCGGAGGTTCATTATGAGCGTTTCAAAGTAACAACAAACTACTGGAAGTAATGCCAATCGAGGCAGCCTAAATGTCATCATGCCCTTATTCTTTTATTTCCTCTCACACCTAAAGTCAGGGGAAAAAGTGGCGAGGCGTGGATAGTTTTTTTCAGCTAGGACAACCTGTGTTTGGTTTCAGATGTTTGGTGAGCAGATGTTTTGGTGATTATGATGCTGAGACGGCCTGTGTTTGCTCGCCCTGATCCGAGGAGGGTCGAATATTCGGGGAAGGGGGTCGTAAAAATTGTGGCATGTGACTCGAGGGTGATCTTTTTAGCCCCTTTTCAGGCCACACACTGCCTGAGAGTTGATCGTCCTTCTGCTCTTTCCCACAGCGAGAAAAGCTGATCCACGAGCTAGAGGAAGAGCGACGCCTGCGACTGGAGAGCGAGAAGCGTCTCCGGGAAGTGACGGAGGAGTCCGAGCTGGGTCGGGCGCAGGTGGTTTCACTGCAGCAGCAATTCTCCAGGTAAAAGAACCCAGGAGCACAGAGCGGTCTTTAAATCCCATTTTTCAGCCTTCACTCATTACATTTGAACAAAAGGAATAAATAAAAACAAATAGAGGACGAATTACTAAGTTGCTATGATACTGATCCTGATTTATTCAGCATCAGCAAATATTGTATTCAGCCCTCTGTAACCCTGTGTGGGAGGTGATGAAAAATATGAACGTCTATAAAATGATTGTGTTTCACTTGAGTGATTTGATCTCTTTTCTATGCAGTGCTGTGAAAAAGTATTTGCCCCCCACCTGATTTCTTTGTTGTTTGTCTTAGTTGTTTTACCCTAAGTACAAAATTCAGTTTTTCTTTGATGATTAACCACATTTGTTAGAAAGCTGAGTTCAGTTTCACAAGCCACACTCAGGCCTGGTTACTGGCAGCCCTGCTGAATCCAGAAATCACTTAAATAGAACCTGTCTGAGAAAGTGAAGCAGGTTAAAAGACCTCAAACAGCAACACATCAGGCCATGAGCTAAAGAGCTGAGAAACAAAGTAACTGACATGTGTCAGTGGAAAGGGTTAGGAAGCCATTTCTAAGGTTTTGTAACTCCAGTGAACCACAGTGAGAGCCATTATAGACACATGGAGAAAACTTGGATCAGTGGTGAACCTTCCCAGGAGTGACCAGCCTACCAAAATTACTGCAAGAGCGCATCGATGCCTCATCCAGGAGGTCAGAAAAGAACCAGAACAACATTAAAGAACCACAGGCCTCACTTTGAACTTTGACCTCGGTTAAGGTCAAAGTTCATGATTCCACAATAAGACAGAGACTGGGCAAAAATAGCGTCCATGGGAGAGTTCAAGGAGAAAACCACTGCTGACCAAAAAGATCACAAAGGTTCGTCTCATATTTACCAAAAACATCTTGATGATCCCCAAGAAAATATTCTGTGGACTGACGAGACAAAAGCTGAACTTTCTGGAAGGTTTGAGTCCCGTTACATCTGACATAAAACTAACAGCATTTCATAAGAGTGGACCAAAATTCCTCCACAGTGATGTGAAAGACTCACCTCCACTTATCACAGAAGCTTGATTGCAGTTCTTGCTGCAAAGGGCAGAACAACTAGCTATTGAGGTTATGGGCATTAACAAGTAGGTTTGGATAACTTTTTTCCCTTATCCATGCCTTTGTTTAATATTCAAATTTGCTTTGTTATCTGAAACAGGAAAGTGTGACAAATGTGCAAAAAACCCCTCAGAAATCAGGAAGGAGGCAAATACTTTTTCACGGCAGTGTATCTGTAACATTTTAAAGAAGAAAAATTGTACCTCTTAACCCCATTTAAGGGCAACCACCCACACATAAATCCTTGAACTACTTTTCCATTTATTTTCTGTTCTTACTTGAGACTTTATGGATGTATCGGACACCACGCTAGACGAATAATCCTTGAGTAAATAAAGGTTTTAAAGAGATGACCTCACTCGCTTTCTCTTCACTAAACTGCAGGTCATCACAAGCCATCTGCAAGAAATTGTAATCAGTGAAGAAATGCGCTTAATCATTGAGAGGTTTGACTTATTTCGAGTCCCTTGCAGTACTTGTTGTCCTACTTTCATTTGAAAAGGCCAAAGCATCTGCGCGTCATCGAGTAATTATTGTCTCTTTGCTGTAAAAGTTATGACAGGAATTTCAGTAGGTTTTACTCAAAGTCTGTATGTAGCTCGGAGTCAGAGTCTGGACTCAGAGACCCCTGGATTTTTTTGTCCTCTCTGGTTTGAACTCTGTTGCCCTAGAAAAGGGCACCTGTGTCCACTTTTTTTTTCTTTTTTAAACTTTTCATTCACAAAGGAAAAATGAGCCATGCTAGACTTTTCTGTCTTCTAAAATATGTCTTTACCAGAGGCTTAATAAAACTGGACCTTTGGACCCAATGCAAAAAAAAGATACATTTGCAAGTGCAAGAGTGAAGAATCTCAACTCCCATATTCTTTATAAAAGTGCATTTAAAAGTATGTGAAGCTACGTCCACACAGAAAGCATTCACAGTGACATTCAGCAAGTATCTTAGACAGCTGTACTGTCTAAGATACTTAAACTCATCCACCCTCATCCACAACAACTCGTTCCAGACTTAAAGTGGGCACTCCACCCTTTTCTAGCTGAGAATCATGGTCATAGGGTTAAAAAGATATTGCAGACAATATTGAGTATAGTTGTATGGAACAATACAGCCAGTTTCTGATTTCTATTCTGTGATCAATGCTATCACCCAGCAGACAACCAACAAACACGATTGGTTCAGACATGCAATGAAAAGGGTGAGCTGGGATTGAGGTGGGTTGCAAAGCAGCTTGCAGAGGAAGCAAAAAGTGGAACCAGGTTAGGCCAAATTTGGCATGGCGAAGACTCCAATCTGTCCCAATGCGGCTTTTGAATTAGTAGAGCTTTTCTACTCTATTTGATCACTCAAAGCGCTTCCTTACTACAAACGTCATTCAAACAAGTACCCTTTTCTATACCTGTGCACTTTTAACCCAACAGTATCTTGTCGAAGGATAAGATACTGGACTAGAGGAGCCTGGGTACTGAGTTTAACCCTTTGCTCCAATTTCTTAAAACTTCACCGTAAGCTGCAGTAATGGGGTGATCCAAGTGATCAGAGTAAATCTAATAAAACAAACTTGGACATTTTGTATCAAACTGTTTCTCTTTAAGGAGAGATCAGTGGCATTTACAGCAGCGTGGAGCTTTTTTTTTCCTGAAGCGTCCAGAAACCAGTAACCATCCCTTTTAGTGAAAGCAATAGATTTTTGCCAGCAATTTTCTGCAATCAGCACAATCTTTCAGTAACCTTCAAAATCGATACCTTGTTCCTACTTTTTCTATTTCTCACATTTTTTTCTTTGCTTTTCCATTTCATCAGAGCACTTCAGTGCCATTTCTCTGAGACACTTGACCTTGTCTTCGTCAGAAAAAGATCGTCCGATACATTACTTTTGCTTTGCAGAAAGGGAACCCATAAGGCGTGAAGCCCTTAAACAATGCTCTCGTCATAACTTCAGTAACCTCTATTTCATGAACTCGTCCTCCTCTTTGCAGCTGCTGAAGTGTGACAGAGAGGGACAGCAAATCAAGAGCCGGGGCCCGAGTTGATGCCATAATTAGGCGATAGGCATTCAGTATGCAAAAGGACGGGGCTGGGGAAAAAAAAAGAGTCTGGGGGATTTTACATTGACTGCTTATCTTCTCATTAAGTTGGTTGGAGAAAATCCGGTACGTTTTAATGGTCCCAGTGTTATAGTGCAGATGAGGGCAGAGTCGCCGCCAGGGGAGGAATAAAATATTTAAGAGCCATTCCAAAGATTTATCACATATTTAAAATGTTCCATTGATGCCTCTGAATTAAGTTCAGCGGTGTTTCTCACTCATGTCGGCCTTCCTCGCATTCCTGACGCACATTTATACAGTTTATACTAAGGAGATAGCTGAGGGGAGTTCATTTTCCTTTATCCTTCCTAAACCTGAAGCAGTTTTCTATTTCCGGCATTTCCCCTGTCCACATCTTCCATCGGGGTCACCTTCTGACCTTTAAGTAGACTTATTGGGTTTTTGCACAGGTTCCCCGGCATAATAAAAAGTGCAGATACAGTGCACTCGCTGCTCAAGGCTAAAAGTGAATTAGTGAGATAGGGGCTCGCAATACAAGAGTCAATGTGCTGAAGCCAGAGTGAGAGGAAGTACAGCAATTCTATTAGGGGGGAAATATATGAAGCTTATCCCTGATTGGGTCCTGCACAGGTCCCCGCAGAGCCAGATGAATTTGTCTGCATGGCAGGGGTTGTCCAGATAGATGGCTCTCATTGGGCGTCCGACGGCTACCGTTCCTGCTGCCAAGCGACGCCGTGGCAGTAAAGACAAAGATTCCATTATGTCCTTAAAAAGCGCTCATCGAAGCGGGGATGTTCGGCCCTACCTCGCTCAGCTGTTGCCATTCCAGCGGTGTGGCGCGCTGACATCATGCTCGATTGCCGCAATTTCCCCACGTCGTCAATGCTTCCTACCAACTCCCAAAGGGAATGCGGGGTTCGGGCTGCAAGTTAGAAAGATATCTCCCCGCTCCCCTACCGCCTCTGCTCAAACAAGCTAACAGGATTTCACTCTCAGAGCCTTAATCTTTGTTTAAAGCGATGCCCGAGCGCTTATCTGAATGTGAACGAGTCCTCTAACAAGCATGTGGAGTGTGTTTACTGGTACCTGGCCCCTCCGCCGCATTAGCATGCTTACATGGCAGCCAATAATCTGCGGTGGCAGATGGGACAACAGTGTGGTCACTTTAATTAGCCAGTAAAAAAAAAAAAGCCTTCCTGTAAACCTTTGCCCTACTTGCATCTGCTGTTTCAGTTATTGGCTTACGGATGCTTGCCTTCAACCGGCAGACGACACTTATTTACCTCTCTGCTGGCTCTCCTGATTGATTCGGGCTCGTTATTTATTGTGCATTTGTTGTGGGTGGGGGGTAGGTAGAAACCTTAGTTCATCAATGTGTCTTTTTGAGATAATACCCACAAATCATGTTAAGTGGATGTCCAGTCTTTTAAATAGACCGCAATCTGCTTGACCTCAGGCAACAATTGATTTGCGTGTCGCTAATTAATTGAGGTGGCACTTTTGGAATCACAGAGATGAGGATGGAAATACGGCGGACCAGTCGGAGCGATAAAAGCCAGCCGAGTGCTTTAGCTGGGATATCAGACTCTATGCAAATAAGTGATTTCTGCTCCAAATTCTTTGCTTTTTGAGCTCTCTGCTTTGTTGTGTGATGATGTGAAGCAGGAAGGTAATGAGCTGCTTGTTACAGCTGCTCTTTACGGTATCAGATACGTGAACAAACAGCAACACCAAACAGAAAAGATCAGTCGGTCACCCCTGCAGCCAGACAAACTCCAGGGAATCTCGGCTTCTTACAGCCTTTGTTTTGTCTGCTTTGCTTTTTTTTTCTTTCCTTTGTAATACTTGGGCTATTTTTTTTTCTTTTTTTGGCAGGAGTAACAATTTAAGGCAGGAATTGGCAAAACTGAAACAACTGGCTTTTTCTCTTCAGCTCTTACCCTCAAAAAAAAAAAAACCAAGAAAGAAAAGAAATAGCTCAATTTGCTCCTGAGATCAGAAAGCATTGAAAGAATTCTTCAACTGACTGGCCACTTAGCTCTAGACATAGGTCTATATCCTCTCCTCTGCATGCACACGCACCCTCCCCCAACCAGTTGGGCTCTTAGCCTGGTGTGGGTCACATGCCCAACCTCCCCTGACCGACCCCCTCTCCAAGGCTTCCCCCCACTACAAGCAAGGCCTCTGCAGTCATTAAACTCCAGCGGATTAGCGGGAGACTTCAGCAGCGTCCTCGGCCCACCCTGGACGTCCCCACAACTCCACACGGACACTTTAAGAGCCGGGACGGGCCCAGCAGGGGAAAGAGAGAGAAAAGATGGGGGACACAACTTAAAAATCTTCTCGTCCTTCCCTAAATGAGAGCATAAATTAATCTCAGGGACAGAAACACGATCCAATCGAGCGCATTTGGATGTCTGCTCTCCGAGGCCTTGACTACATCTCGGCTCCAAGCTCAGACAGGATGACCGCCGGGGAGACACGGGGGCCACCGGGGACCCTGCATTAAAAATATGGCTTGAGGATGAAGAAGGCAATTTTTGCAGGTAATGAGCACAAGTGCAAATTTTATGTTACCCAGGAACTTTTTGCAGTGATTTGTTTTGTTTCCTTCCTCACACTCTAAAAACTTCATTGGACTCATCCCTCTGCCTATTCTTGGAGGTCAAACACTCCCAGAAAGGAGTGAAAATGTGAAGTCCTTGTTTTCCAAGAGATTCCTCTCTACTTTATTTTGTCTTTAAATCAGACTCTCTGTCGCCCAGAAGACGGCCTTGCTCATTGACAAAACTGGGGCGTTTACAGCCGACTCGCTCCACTTGACTTTGACTCATTACCGTCTTTGAAGGGCCCTCTTTACGCAGGATATGGGAGACTTATGGCCAGACTAACAACAGCAGCAGATGACGACGGGTGCCTGCAGATTTACAGCCCGGCGGCGTGCTCTTTTCAGCATGGTGTGTGAGAACATGTATGCACGCTTGCATACGCAGCGTATTTAGGAGGCCAGTGATGTAAACATGCAGGAATGGCAGCGCCTTTCAAGTCTGGACGCGTTGTTTGGACAGTCACGCTCAGGTTGAGATCCCTCCGCGGTCTGCAGCATTCATGTTCTGCTCCCATTACCACCACCGCCGCCACAGCTGGACTGCCAAAGCCTGATAGGCTCAGACAGGGGGAGCTGAGTGATTGCGCTGTGTTTGCAGATCAATGACCTCTCTTCTAATCATCCAAGCATCCAGCCACGCCGGGTCCGAGTGTTTTAATTTGGCGCATTCGAAACAGATCTTCCCCCCTCCTCCCACTCCCACTCCCTCTGCAGGGTTTAGCCAGATGAATCAGGCCCTGTGTTCAAGGCGACACATCTGGGGTCATTAACAGGATGGAGGAGGGGTCAGTCTTTTTTGAAGTTACTTCCTTACTGCTGCCCAATGGGGGAATGGGGCTGTTAAATAGATAATAGGTGTCTGGACTATTTTGGGAGCACCTCATATTTAAAAGGATTTATTGGTCCGTTTCAGCCCCCTCCCTCCTCTCTTTAACTTCCAAATCTGACCAGGGAATTATGTCTGATTGAACTTAATTTGGGTTATTCTACTCTATCACTTGCACTAAATTACTAGCCCATAAGAGGGCTTTGGTATCAATCTTCCCATTTTTCTTTGAAGATAAGACACAGTCCCCTCACTTACAGCTCTCCACTGGGTTTCTGTAGCAAAAAGTGACCCGTTATCTGCTTGTAATTGTGTCAGACAGCCACAAATACTTGCACACGCCCTCTCCATCGCACCACAGCAACTTCCGCCTTGGATTAAACATGCTGGTTATGATGTTAATAGGTCAGATTTCAAGCGTGTGTGGAAGTAGGGCATCCATCTACAGCAGCAGCAGCTCGCCGGCTTTCTCTGGTGTGTGAAGCTGGTGACTGTAGCCTAAAGCCAAAGAGCATGCAATTCAAACTGATCTCATGGTTGCACTATAGATTTGGCTGTCTGGCAGCTGCTCTGATTGACACATATGTGTTACACAAGCAGCTCACCTACTTCCTAAAGGGTCGATTCGTCCGCCTCTGCCCCTGTAGTTCAGCTGAGGTGAGTTTAAAAAATTTAAACACTGAATTTCTTCCTCTGAAGTAAATCAAAGAAGGGTCACCTCGGTGTAATAATCTGCCTGTTTGCCATTCATTGCTGCAGAATGCTAAGCAGGAAATCTTTATGGTAATCTTTACTTACAGGATACAGAGTTGAGGTTTGATTTTATTCACAAATGATTTTTCAGTTTTATTCCAGTATTTAAATTTGGCTGTTACTTATTTATTTGTTTGTTTTTGCCTGAATTTTTGCAAGAAAGGCTGATCAGTCAACCAGTTACTTTCTATAAAAACTTAGGTCTCATTTTGTCTCCAAACTTTCAGAAAATAGCCAGTGTTCAGGCTTACATTTTGAAATGCGCATTCGACTTGATATAAAGGAAGGCTGGTCATATTTTACTCAGTGTTAAACGGAGAACCTGGGGTTCACATGGGTTGCAAAGTGGCTTGCAGCCCCATTGTCAAAGGGGAATAAAATTAAAGATTAAGTAGTATGGCCCAATACTTTTGTCGATGCAGTGTATATCGGACGCTTGATATACGGTAGAAACCATGCATCAGTGATAACAGACATGCCATTGGCTAAGTCAGACTTGAATTTGCATTAAATGGAGAAAATTGGGTTCACATGTGTTGTATAGCGGCTTGAAGATGCAAGTTACAAAGCTAAATAGTAGTTTAGAAGTCTATGAGGAGGACGTCTATACTTCTCGCTAGATTTATGTTCCCAGTAAACATTTTCCTAATAGGATTATAGTTTAAATTGCTTGTTTGAAGTTAAGTTTAATACACCATAACGTTCTTATTGTGAGTAATTATCCCATTTAGGGTAAAATAGACGACAAATAAGAGAATGATTTAAAGAGTGGCAGCCAAAAGCTTAGCTCAGAGCTTTTAAATCCAGTGGGTTCATACATCTTTTTGTCTGATCATTAGTAAAAGAAGCCTGAAATATATTTAACTTATCCAGACTAAGAGAAACACATAAATATCCACACTTCTTTTGGGAAATCGGTACAACTGATTTGGTTTCTTTGCTTTTCCTTCAAAATGGCTTGACTGGGTTTGATTAAGCAATGGTCTTCCACCCCTTCTCTCCATCTTGACCCCTCCAAATTCCCAAAAGTCCACGGTAGGAAGAGGCTGTAGGCTCTGGGTGTAAGTAATGCGCTACACGCTGTCATCACGACTAAGGTCTCCCGCTGGGATGTCTTGCTCAGTCTGTAGCTCTCTCTCACATGTGGGATGCACATGCCTGCAGCCCATAAGGGAGATGCTTAGAGAGGCTCCAGCGAGATGCTCTCGAGGGCCGATGGCTTCTTTGCTGCTAAATGCTTCCTTTGGCCAGGGGTGAACATGTGGGGCAGACCTCGTGAATTTGCACTCTAAATCCTCCCAAATGTAGTGGAAGTGCTGGGGGTTGAGGGGGATGAAGGAGGAATCTAAATCTGGTCGCCTCCATATGTCCTTTTTAATTTACACTCTTGCAGGCTAGTCCTCGATTGCACCCGGTCTGTGTAGTCTGTGCGGCGCTTCTGCTAAAAACCCTTTTGTGGTTATTTTAGAAGTCTTGGATGGCTGAACTGTTGTGGTTTTTGCACATTTTTACTATTTGCCGTTGTCGTCACAGCAGTCGGCCAGCAAAGATGTATGAAATATGATTTACGGGGCACACTAAACCCTCCGGCCGCTTGATCTCTTTTCCCCCTTGCGTCTCTTGCATGTGTGTCTTGTTGGTGAGGTTAAAGTTCTCTGGCGAGAGGCAGCGGTCACAAGGGCAAGGACCTTTGAAATGCTACTCCACTGTAACATGCATGACTGATGTGCATGACTTTTACAACTCTGACCTGTCCTCAAAGCCAAACTCTTCACCACCAGTTTTATTTGCCTCTCTGCTTCATT
Organism: Oreochromis aureus; assembly: GCF_013358895.1. Taxonomy (NCBI): domain Eukaryota; kingdom Metazoa; phylum Chordata; class Actinopteri; order Cichliformes; family Cichlidae; genus Oreochromis; species Oreochromis aureus. Next base: position 22,220,654 of record NC_052963.1, on the reverse strand, counting down.
TAGGTCACGTACTAGAAAGGGTCTCCTTGCGAGTTTTCTGCAAAAACAGCTCTAAGAGGATAAGAGTGGCTTAGCATTGTGTTAAGCTAGGCAATCACCCGGTGGGTGTGTGTTGCTGGAAAGGAGTCTGAGAAGAAGAATAGACTATTTCGGGGCCGAAAAACAGACAGTTTCGCAGCGCCTTGTTAAGGTCAGATAAGGCGATTGAAGCTGTCGATGAATCAGTCACACGAGGGCCCCTCATGGCCTCGATTCAGCCGCACAACCAGGTGATTGTTCTCGGTATCGTTTCACCAGCTTTGGGATATTCCAATTGTGCTCCGGTCAAATCAGATTAGAGGGTTTCAGTCAACCGAAGCCTGACAGCGGCGCTGATAAAGTGAGAGCGCGACCACAGTCGGAGAGAGCAAGAGGAGCGTCCTCTTGTTCAGGTGAAGAGTTTCTGAGGATTCAGATATTTCATCCTCACATTATGGCCTTCATTCTTAAACACATGCCTGTGGGATTTTCTGTGATAAAGAGGAAAAACAAAGTAAAAGACCTTGCTTTTATTTCTAATTCGGGATAAAGACAAAGTGCCTGCCGAGGAACGCTGGCAGCATGAATATCCCCACAATAGGAGTGTGTGTGTGTGTGTGAGTGTGTGTGTCTCCTGCTTCATCTGAGCTGTGAATCTTGCAAACATGCATGTGGCAGGAGAGCACTGACTAAAATTAACCAAAAATGTGATGGTAGAAAGCGACTCGCTGGAAGTCCTGTGGAGATCTCTGATCGTGCGGTGAGCGTCCTGGCACACTGCCTCCCTCTCAGCTTTTCTTGCATGGAAAGTGTCGATTTTATGAAAGCCAAAGCCTCTTAATCACTAATAAAGACCCACACAGCTACACGTGTGTGTACACAAACACACACACAGGCTGACAAAACGGGGATCCCTGTCCTTAGTTGTGCAAGTCCATCGCTGCCCCCCCCCGCCACCGCCTTCCCCGTGCGATCTGAGACTGCTGGCCTGCTTGCCGCCCAGCAGGTGCCCTTCTCTTGTGTGGAGGGCTTAACATGGGACATATGGGAAAGTCTTTGCCTGCCAGATCACTGTCTTTGCACAGGCTAGTGCCGGATAATGACACATTGGAGACACAGCAAGTACAGAGTGATAACAGGAGCTGTGCCGTCAGGCTGACTTGGTTGACCCGGCCGCTGGACTGACCGTCGATTGAGTGAAAAGCACTCAGGCTTGTATGATGACCGCATGGCCTATTTTAGCCCAGAGACCCACATATCTGCTGTAGTGTCTGGGTCACTTTACAGCGGATGACTTCACATATGGAGCTCAGGGACGTCTGCACGGTGCTTCTGGCCTTTTTCCGAAAAAACGGCGGCAGTAAAAATGGAGAAAAAGTCAAGATGGGGTGAGTTTTGAACTGCGATTTTCAGCTTTTGACGGAGGTTTTTGGAGCCCTTTGATCATTTTCAGGTCTGTGAAGGAATTTGTCATTGAAGGTTAGAGCTGAATAAAGGGGGATGCAGTTTTGATGAATAGAAATAGTTTTGAATGAAGCGTTTGAAGTCATTGTGGCTTTTGACAGCTGTATGGTAAAAAGAGGAAGAGGACAGGAAGTTTTTCATATGCTAACTGTAGCACCCGCTGTGTTCTGACAGTGCATCATTTTGTACCGCTGCGGATCGCTGTCACATGAAGAGCTCTGAGCTCGTGTGCGTTCTCCGTGTGTGTGTGTGTTTGAGAGGAGGCGAGAGGGGTGTGTTAGCCTTAACATGGTCGGACCCCAGGCTGAAAATTGATTGGAGTCTTAATTGTATTTCCTGGACTGCTGACAAGCACCACACTTGAAATTCAGCCGGCGCGCTACAAGGGTCAGGAGAGTCAGAATTGGCTTTTGCCTTTTGTCCTTTCCTTCGTCTCTCCTTCCCAGAATGATGCTTTGAGTAGGTCTCTGGCAAGCACTTTGAGATTAATCACACTATCACACTGAGCATGTTTTTTATGTAAACTAATGCTCTGTCATCTGAGGGTTATATTCCATCCATCAAAAGCATTTAGCGTGCTCTCTCCCTCACATGTAAATATGTTTCAAGTAGCTGACTTTAGCAAAGACAAATTGCACTGTTTACTTGTCTTGTTTAGCTGGGAGCTTGTCCTGTTCTTTACTTAGCTCTGGAAACATACGTTTGCTTATTTAAATGCACTATTTTAATGCTCGAGGAACCGCATTACTTCATAATTACCTCTCTCGCAAACACTTTCTAACAAATTAATGCTAATTATTCAAAGCACTCTTAGTCATAGTGCTGCGCTACATGAGTTGCTGAAGAAAATGAGATTAGAACGAGTAGTTCAGGCACAGGACGTCAGATCACAGTTCAAAATTCAAGCAGATGCACTACAAGTCAGTTCCAAAAACTGCTGATGTTCTGTTAGCTGTCAGGAATAAGAGAATTTAGTGATTTTCAAATAAATTGGAAACTCTATTTAATTTAATATGATTCTTATGAGACTGAAGAAATTAATTTGCTTGTAGATTTAAGCATTTACGTTATGATTAGGGCAATAAAAGACTGAAAAAGTAAGGTAATGATAAAAAAATAGAAACACCTAGTGCAACCTATGAGGTTAATTAGTAAGATAACTGGATGTACACTTACCAGACTCTTCATTAGGTCCGTCTGTTTAACTGCTCATTAATACAAATGGCACATGGCAACTTCTACTGAAGTTCACAACGAGCATCAGGGGAAAAAAGTGATTTAAGTGCCTTTGAATGTGGTATGGCTGTTGGTACCTGAAGATCTGATTTCTCCCCACACAGCCATCACTAGGGTTTACAGAGGACACACTTATAGATCTGAAAAAGAGAAAACATCCAGGGATCGGCAGTTCTCTGGGTAAAAATGCCTCAGTGATGTCAGAGGAGAATTGGCAGACTGCTTGAAGCTGACAGGAAGGCAAAAGTAGCTCAAATAACCACTTGTTATGAGCAAACTACGCAGAAGAGCATCTCAGCAGCAACAGAAGACCTCACCAAGTGCCATTCCATTTAGCTAACAACAGGAAACTATGGCTATAGTTTACACAGGCTCACGAAATTGGACAATACTAGATTGGAAAAACGTGTCCTGGTCCGATGAGTCTTGATTTCTGCTGTGACATAAAAAACATGAACGCACTGATCCACTGAACACTAGTTGGATGTGCAACTCTGCAGCAACTCTGTGATGCTATCATGTCAATATGAACTCTGAGAAATGTTTCCAGCAGCTTGTCATATCTGTGCTCCAAAGAATTAAGGCAGCTCTGAAGGCCAACAGTATGTAAAATGGTAGTTCACCACTCTGTAAAGGTTTGTGAAGGCAAATGCTTTAAAAGTTTCAGAGAAATCTGAAAATTTCAAAGAATTTGCAGATTCCTGCAACTACAGTATATAACATCATTTACACAGTACCAAAATTCAGAGAAACTGTGTTCATAAAAGACAAGGCTGAAAACTAATATTCAGTGGCCATGTACCTCAGGCCCTCAGTGCATTGAAAACCGGATTGATTCTGTAGTTGGAAATCACTGCGTGGGTGCATTCGTTGTTGAATCTTCAAATGCAAGTGAAAATTTATAGTGTAAAGGAAAAAAAGGGGATGTTTCGAGCTCAGAAGATCTCAGATCTTATTGGAAATCCTGGAGATGGGAGCAATAACTCTGGGAGCCGCGTACACTGCCAGCAGATGTCTTTTTTAGAGAAGGCCTTGCCTATTTCAGCAAGACAACGCCAAACTAAAGTCTGCAACAACAACAAAAAAAAAATCTAAGCAGCAAAAAGAGTAAAACGCTGCTGTCAAAGCCACAGAAGCTGGTCTCTTCAGTTCCCAAATGCTTACAGAGTGATGTTCAAAGAGGAGGTGATGCAACGCTGTGGTAAACATGTCCCTGTCCCCAAGTAACAAACGAGCATAAAATAGAATTTCAACAACATTTTTTTTTTAATATGTTGCCTTTATAACATTTCCCAGTCACATATGGACTTTAAATGATTTGCAAATCTGTGGAAATGTGGTTGTAGCTGTAGCAAACGGAGAAAACGGGAGAGTTATCGCCACGCAGAATAAATCTTTAGTCCAGATGGAGCCAGATTTTTTTTCCTGTCAACAATGAGGACCTCCAGTCCCCCAGCACCACCGCTAAACTTCAAAGTCTTTCTGCCCGAGCCTTCAAAAGGACCAAAGTCTATCCAGTGAGATGCCACACACACACACACACACACACACACACACACACACACACACACACACATCTGTGGCTTCAGTGATCTCTGAAATGGAAGTGGTATGGAAAACGAGGCACCTCCAGAGCGCACCGGGTCTGTTTAGAAACACAAAGGCTCCCTTTCAGGTGTGCCACAGAACCAGACCTTCTCCCTCCTCCACCTCCTCCTCCTCCTCCAGCCACAATATGAGCAGCAGGCAGGCATCCCGAAGCATCAAAGTGTTTCTCACCATCCTGCCACTTTAGTAAAGTGAAGGTCACTGAGGCCTTGCCAGTTCACAGCGAGTTATGCAGGTGTGGACTTGTGTGCAACAAAACCAAACGCCAATGTCATTCGTGTATTCATTTAATTCTTCTGCTTCGCTTTCCCGGCTTATCTGGTGCATGTTTTCATGTATTAGAATAATTTCGACTCCATCTGTTGTGTTGCTTAATGACATGTCATCGCAGTTTAGTTTTAAAAGCCCCCTCCACAAACACACATTTACCCCACCCACTGCTCTACATATTTATAGTGCATTCTCATAAATTGTTGGCAATTCGTTCCTGAATTGTCGCGGATGAGATCAACAAAATAATGAAGTGCTGCTCGGAATCAGCTCAGAGATCATGCACGTCACGTTCGGTTGGAATCAAGAGTCGCAGCTTGAGAAACCGAGTGTGAAACTGAAGGTTAGGTGTTTTTAAAAAAAGGACCTTTGTGACTTTTTGAAAAATTGCCAGGGATTTATCTCTCAGACTGATAGATATCTCAGTGGCATGTTAATACACAAAGGCAGACACTGGTGCTATATCTGTTGGTGGTCACCTGCCCAATTCCCCTCAGCCCCAAGGACGGCAACCGCTTGCAATGCTGATCATGTTCATCCTTGACCCGTGTCGGTGTCTCCGGACATCGAAGCTGTCCGTGTCTACGCCCTCTTTCCTCTATAGGTTGTGCTGATTAAGGGCAGCATTTAAAGCAGAAACTGGAGCAATCTGCCATCAGCTCTGCCTGACTGCCGCTTTGACTGTTCAGTCAGCAGCTAGCAGACTGATTACAGCCGGCTTTATGGCTCAGCCTGGACAGATGGTGTGCCTCCTCTGCCCTGCCTCCATGTGCTCATTTTCACCCACTACTAGCCGAGAGCCACTGCTGATCACTGAAATACCACCAGGAATATCGTTGCGCTCTTCTGCCTTTGGCTCAAAAAATATGAATGGATCAAACCACTGGTCAGTCACGACATTGTGAAAATGAAGACAGACAAAATGAGGAGGGGGTCCTGGCATTTTTATGGTTTCTACTTCTGCAAAATCTGTTGCAGACCAAACACACAACTCCCTGGTGGCACCAGCTTCACTGAAAATGGCAATGCTCCCTACCATGACACTAAAATAAGAAAGACAATAAGAAAGGGCAAAAATAGCGTCCAAGGGAGAGGCCAAGGAGAAAGCCACTGCTGACCAAAAACAACACAAAGGTTCGTCTCACATTTACCAAAAACATCTGGATGATCCCAAGAAAATATTCTGTGGACTGACGAGACAAAAGCTGAACTTTGTGCAAGGTTTGAGTCCCGTTACATCTGACATAAAACTAACAGCATTTCATAAAAAGATCATCACAGCAACAGTCAAACATGGTGGTGGTAGTGTGATGGTCTAGGGCTTCTTTGCTGATTCAGGACGACTTGCTGTAATTGATGGAACCATGAATTCTGCTCTGAAGGAGAATGTCCGACCATCAGGTCATGGCCTGAAGCTTAAGAGCACTTGGGTTATGCATTGGTTATGCAACAATGATCAGAAACACACCAGCGAGTCCACCTCAGAATGACTCAAAAAAAAAAATGAAGGTTTTGGAGTGGTCGAGTCAAAGTCTGGACTTAAATTGGATTGAGATGCTTTGCATTGACCTTAAACAGGCCGTTCATGCTGGAAAACCCTCCAATGTGTCGGAATTAAAACAATTCTGCAAAGAAGAGTGGACGTAATTCTTCCACAGTGATGTGAAACACTGATTTCCAGTTTACACAAACTCTTGATTGCAGTTCTTGCTGCCAAGGGCGGCACAACCAGTAATTAGGTTTAGGAGGCAGTTCATTGTTTCACACAGGGACAGGTAGGTCTGGATAAAATTGATCCCTAAATGAAATCACCATTTAAAAACTGCATTTTGAATTTACTCAGGTTATCTTGACACATGTAAGTGTGACAAATATATAAAAAAAACCTAATAAATCAGAAAGGAAAGTTCCTCACAACACTGTACGTGAGAATCCTGAAACCTTCGAGAATTTCTTTGAATTACACAAGTATTTTTTTAAACTGTATAACAGTGTCCTTGTAGCCCCCACATACAGTTTATGAATGTTTGACATTCTTGTACAAATAAGTAAAAACTTTGATAACATTGCCTGTAAATGTGTAAAGGACTTCCAGAAATTGATTGAAACTCTGGTTGGTTAAACTTTTTGAATGATTCATGCACTTTTGCACTGCCTCAGTAAGTAATCCAAGGCCTTCTGTCACACTGACAGGCACATGAGTCATGACTTTGAAGCTGGAGAGAAAAGGAGGTGATAGTCCTTGCTAATGCAAATAGCATGCGGCAGACTGGGTTGAATGTCGCTCTGAACGTTCAAATTTACATCTCAACTCTTTCCGTGTGGGTCCTTCCTTGTTTAACTTCACCGCAAATCAAACCAATCAAAAGTTGAAGAAGAAGATGGTGTCATGAATCCAGATGATTCCCAGCTGACAGTGTCAATGTTTCTTCTTTTGTCGAGACTTTTTATTTATTTTATTTTATTTTTTACAATGACTGCCTGTCACTCCTGATCCTCCGGTGCTCCTGAATGTCAGTTTCATCTTATCACTTCCGTTTACATGATCCCAGCTGGGCCCAAGATTATCTTTCACAGCTTATCTGGTGCTGGGGTAGGTTTTCTTTTCTTTTTCACAGAATCACAAAGTGAACGCCTGTGGGGTGAAAGGTCACCGTACAGCGCTGGGGATTGAGAGGGCATGTGGCTGCTATTCAGATGGAAATAGGTAGAGGTGTTTTCACTCTTTGGTACCTGTTCTGCATGCAGCTTGCAGCGTTCGCAGCACAAAATAGGAGCAAAAGATTGTTTCTGAGCAGACGGGGCCTTGAAGGTCAGGGTCGCTCGCTCGGTTTGTGCTGCCGTGATTGCGCTTAATTCAAGTCATCAGCGGACGTGAATACGGCTGTGCGCTGACACACGCCTAGAAAATCTCACACAATAAGTCGGTAAACACTGCGACTGCAGTTTTTTGCACTCAGTCTGGTCATTTTGGACGACATGTTCCTCGCATAGCGAGCGGAGCAGAAATTGGGATTCAGTCCAGAAAAATTACGACTCATCCATCTTGTGTCTCTGGCTCTGATTCAGTCCCATTCGCTTTTCATTTTCACTTCTGAGCCATTTGTGTGTGTGTTTGTGTGGGCTTTCTTATGGAGAGTATTAAAAAAAAAGGAAGAAGAACGCAATGATCCGTTTCAAACAGCAAGCCTTTAGCTTGTAAACAGATTCCATATCAGATGTTTTTAGCCGAACATTTGACTCTGCTCATCGTTTTGAGGCTGCTGGTATCATATGGGTTGGGATGTTTTATATACTGTTGAGGTCATTTGGACCTTGGCTCTGAGTTACTAGCTTTTTTGGAGTAGTGGAACCTAAAACCTTGAAAGGCACCGTTATTAGCCTTTATCTATCTTTTTTTGCTTGGGTGAGCATGCATGAGAACAAGAAGTCCTCAAAATTAAATTAAAAAATGCACCATCCTGCAGAAAAACACATCTGCCGGTACATGCCTCAAATCTGAGGGTGGTGGTGGAGGTTTTATTAGATTTTTCAGGAAAGATGAGGGCTTGGTTTACAGTAAGACAGGAAAATACAGTACATGCACTACCCCATCTAAAAATGGGGCAGGTGCAGGGCCAGAAGACGTATCAACACATGAAAAAGTCCAGCTTTAACTATTTATTATTATTATTATTTGTTGTTTGGGATCATTATCATGATGAAAAATGAAGATGTTACCAATCAGATGCTTTCACCAATCTTCTACATTGTGAGAGAGAACAATTTTGACAACACTCAGACCCACCCATATGGAAAAGAAATAGTAAAAACTTATAAAAGACTTGCATAATATGTGTCCTACTTCATATAGTGAATCATATAAGGCTTATATGATTTACTCATGAAAGTGGCCACTTTCTCATTACTTTCATATATTGTTTTAGGAAGTATCCAAAACATACAAGTTTCATTTATGTAATTTTTCAAGGGATCTTATATCTGTTTTCACTCTTGTATGCTTTTCATACAAGTTTCACACAAGACAGATACAAACTTTATAAGATTTATATATATCTTTTCCATATGGGTAATTTCATGTGTAAAAAAATTTAGATTTAGAGCTAACAGGAAAATAAACTGTTTTAGAATTACACTTCTTCACTCCTACATGTTTTGTTGACCCTACATGCACCCTGAGCTCCTCCGTACGCACACAGTGGCAATGTATAACATTAGCATACTTCCTCCTTTGCTGGGTTGATATTTAGCAATGATGTAGTATAAAATTAAATAAAATAAAGAACTTAAGATTAGTTTTAAGGACATTATAGCCTCTGACTTTTAGGTGTCCACATCATCATCATTTCCCACTAATGCATCTTTTTTTTCTGATGATGTGTGTTTTGTGTGCGCAGGATGGAAGAGACAGTGCGGTCGCTGCTGCAGAATCAGGGTGTCCTGGAGCAGACTGCTGTGGACACGGTGGACATCATGAAGGTCTACAAGGTAAACTCTCATTTAAACATCTCATTACAGAGACTGTGATGCCAGTGATGGTCCAGAGAGAGGTTATTCTTAAAGCTGCTTCAATCTTAGGGAAAGGTACAGAAATAATGAAAGGACAAGTGAAGATTGTTATTTTCAGAATTTATTTACTGACATGCAGTGATCATTTAGTAGAGACATGCATCTTTGTCTTCCACTGTTTGTTTTTTCCTATTTAGCTGAGAGCCTGGGTATCGACTAAAGCCAGACTGAGTCAAGGTGAAAGAATTCATTCCCGGCCCTGTTATGTAAGAGAAATAGCTGCTGGGATTGAGCAGAAATGCAGAAAGAATAAGTAATACCGTGTATTTTTGAAGCTTGGGTCACCTTTGGGGTCTCACTTCACAATTTGGAGCTGAACATGTTTACACAGTGTTGCAGTGCAGAAATGCTCTGTCTATCATCAGTTTGGCGTTATCTGAGAGGCCTAACTGTAGAAAACAAATGTTCTTTTGCTCCCAGCTATGTGTGCTGCATTCATTTGTAGTCTTGAAAATACTTCAGACTCTTAGAGTATTTATTAAGCCTCACTGGTCATTTGTTTCTTATATGTCACACTAGGGGCACACGGTAACTACAGTGTCCATAAAGCAGCAGCCACATTATTGTCTTTAACTTCGAGCCGGTGAAATGAGAGCGAAATGCCTCGAGGGAGGAGAAGAAAAGGGCAGCCACTAGTTCATGAAGTATGCAATAAAAAGAGTGTCTTTATTAATGACTCCATGTGTATATCACAAGACAGGAATAGATGCAGAAAGAAAACAATCCTTGACTGATTAGTGCGAATAAAAGTGTCCCAAATAAAGAACAAGGACCGTAAAGTTCACTGTCAGTGGCTCTATTGCTTATGTATTCCACTGAGTACATGTGAAACATGGGTTTAGCAGCCGTAATAATAGACTCATGTCTGAAAGTTGTCCTGAGGCGCAAAAGCTTCATCATAAAAATACAACTCGACAGTGCAGTCTTATGAAATATATATCAAATGAATCCACTTTGTTAATATGCAGATAACGTTGTCTGTGCATATAAAATAATCCCTTAAAAAGGGAGTGTGGGGGGAAGAAACACTCGGTCATTGGGGTAAAAACTTTGGGGTTCTGAGCATGAAGTACGAAATCTGCACTTCATCTAATGGCCACTTGAGGCTGTTCCCCAAAAGCGATTCAGTTCACCCTGGACACCCATATTAGAAAATACTTTACAGCTATAGAAAGCACATTTACAGTTTAATACAAGAGTGTTTCTGACTTCTGTGCTTCGTTCTTCACAAAAACTCTGAGTGGGGTTAATTTTTTAATAACATTTGCTAACCTTTGGTTGTAAGTGGGATTTGAACCTTACTCTTCCAAGTGAAACTTCTGTACTCTTTATCTAAAGCCTTAAAAGGAAAACAATGGACAAACTTAAGGAAAGAGCCAACTTTAATAAATTTTCCATTAAATACTGGAATTCGGGGTAGCAACTGTGCTAATGGATTTCTGCTAGTACCCACTTCCACTAATTGGACTTAATTGGATCTCTCTAATGTTGTTTGCAGTTGAATTATCTGAGGAAAATTATGACCTGCTGTGATGTATAGAAGATTGTGGTTTATGAATTAAGTTATTTTATTACAGTGTAATTAAATCTATACCGTAGATACATCATAACCATTAACACTGAAGAAACCCTATGCCATTCCCTGACGTGCACCTCCATTGCCTCGATGTAGCCCAAAACGCCTTTGATTGGCCTGTTTATGCATTTTCAGCTACTTCTTCTGCTGCCATTTTCAAAAGCGACTGTAAGATAAGGGATCAACTTGAAGAGAGAAAATCAGCCACCAAATTGTTTTTTTGGTGCCAAAGTTGCACGAACAGGTATAAATGCTGGCAACAGTATTGGCTACTTGCCTTGGCTCAACACAGAAGTCTAAAATAAGCTTTAGTCTCTTACTTAGGAACCTGTTATCAGATGGCACCTTGCTAACTACACTTGCTAGTGTTAGCTTATAGCTTAGAACTCATTGTACTCTAAACATGGTAACTTTTGCCGTCAAAATACCAACAAGAACGCCAACACTGCGAAGTTTTTATAACTGCAGAAGGTGGACATCTAGAAAAACCCATTGCAATTAAACAACAGGGAGACCCCCCTCTCAATTGTTCTTTGCCCCTCGTACCAGTCAGTGCTAATTTTTGTCTTCAAGTGAGATTTGAACTCTACTCTCCCAAGTGAAAGTTCTGTGCTCTTTATTTAAAGCCTAAAGAGAGACCAACAGGAAGATCGGGAATCTGTATCCCCCTCAAAACCTTAGCTAGTATATCCTGAAAGGCTACTATATATACAAGATATTTTTTATGCTAGCTATATTGTACTACATTACCATTAGTATGTTAGCATGGCAGCTCTCTATACAGTGAACTGCTAGCTAGATTAAAGCAAATTAAAATGGATATACATCACATAAACCTTCATGGAAACAATAGATCACAAAATGATAACAGATATGTGAAGGACTTGGATTTCTTTTTCTTTTTTAGCAACAGAAGTCAAAAATTTAAAAACAAGCTAAACTCAGTGAGCTGCTGCTTGATGTAAACTGTAAACATTTCCTCATGTGATCAGCAGTGGATGGAGAATATACTTGGAGGGTTATTGTGCTATTCCCATATGCTGTATAACTAAACACCAGTCGCTCCTACGCAGTGATGTGCTCCTGCTGCCGCTGCTGTATTCTGTGTGTTCAGCAGGCAAACTCAATAACTTGAAAGGGCAACGTGAGGGACAAAGTTCCCTCCCCTCTCCCACTCCAGACTCTCTCTGCGGAGATTATTACAGAGCCCTTTAACGCCGTCTGATGAGCAGTCTCTCAAATCACAGGCATCACAGGCAAACGAAAGCAGACTTAAAACCTTGACTATAAAGTATTGCCTTGAACACAATTGTCTGATGGAATCGAGCAAGATTGAAAACCTAATATGTGTTTAGACGAGATTCAATCAAGCGGGGGGGGGGGGGTATTCTGAAGGACATTATTTCCAATTCCTTTTAGAAGAAAGTAGCAGCTTGGTCTGTGCAGCTTTCAGATTTGAAAAATATGAGTTGCGGCTATTCATCTGTGATGCTAACCTCGTTTTTGTCCAGCACATTAACCGCAGGTGTCTTCAGACTTCAGAGTTGTCTGCTGAGGAGGAAAATTTTAAGGCACATGCACAGTGATACGTCGCACTCAAGTTCTCACTCTGCTCTTGTGACTTAGGGTGCAATAATACCTTCATTGTCATCTAGCTAATATGTTATTAACATTTATTCAACACATCGTTTGCCTACTGCTGGTGGTCAGAGGGCCCGGTGGCGCCAGTGTCCGGCAGCCTCGCCTCTGTCAGTGCGCCCCAGGGCAGCTGTGGCTACAACGTAGCTTGCCATCTCCAGTGTGTGAATGTGTGTGTGAATGGGTGGATGACTGGATGTAGTGTAAAGGGCTTTGGGGTCCTTAGGGACTAAGTAAAGTGCTATACAAATGCAGGCCATTTACCATTTACATCTTTTTACCAAAAGCCTGCAGTTAGTAAGTATGAAGAACTGCAACTAGGGATCAATTCAAGAGGTTTTAGGATAAATCTGAAGGGTCACAAGATGATTAATTTGTGAGGAAAAAAAAGAAAAATGTGGCTCTGTGCATCAAATTTGGGCCTTTACCTTCCAGCTTTTCCTCACATATTTATTTTATCCTGTGAATCTTTGCCTCTTGAGGCCTTTAACACCGGTTCAAATGAAAGAAATCAAAGACCACTGGAGGAGAAAATTGCCCTAAATGATCAAGCACTGAGACACTGCTGATTTTAAAGAAATCAGCCACACTTGAATATCAGATACAGCTAAGTGTTTTACTTCATCAGGCTTGAACATTTATTCAAGTGCAAGATTTGGTGTAGAAAAATAACAATTCTTTTCTCAAGAATCATCAGTATGTTCAAGCTCTTATGACTGAGGTCCTTACTGGACTCCTGAAAGACCCAAACAAAAGTGCTTAGAACTCTCCAGAACCAAGCGCTGTATATCAAAGTTTCTAGACTAACAGGATTAACGTGCTGTTTATTTTGTTGGGAGTTGGAAGGTGTCAAACTGTGTCAGTTAATTGAATTACTGTGACGTAGTAACAATGCAAACAGATAAATACCCAGTTTTGCATCTTTGTAAATGGTGAAACCTCTAATAAAAATTCCACTATATTTAAAAGAAATCGTCAATCGTCAGTCCACTAAATGTTACCGCCACAGGCCAAAGACAGAAAAGTCACCAAGGAAGTAAATGTCACCCCTTAATTGGCCAGACTGGATCCCTCATACCTGAGAAGGTTGCTGGACGAGGATAGCACGCTGTTTATTTGCAGTTTATATATCAGCAACTATTCAGCAACACATTTTTGAGAAATATTTGCAGGCAGTGAAGTGAAATATTGGAAACACTGGTTGTTCTTGATTCCGTCATTATTTGCCTGTTTTTGTCCATACCCATGATTCTCTAGTAAAACTAAATTTTACTAATTAAAACTCAGTCAGTCAGTTTTAGTTAGTATTACTGCTCACCAAGCACTATTATTTGTCGACTGACTTTTAGTGCCAACTTGAAGTTGATGTTAGAGGAAGTGCGGCTTTGCTTGCCCAGAACTCCAGCTGGGCAATCACTAGTTGTGGGCAAGCACTGACTTGGTTTTCCTTGAAAGTCCAAAGACCAAATCTGAGTACATCTCATCAAAAACAATTGTTATTTTGTCCCCAGGTTTATTTAAGTTTTCTTATTTCAGAAATTATCTTATACTGACTACTTCTTGTCTCTTACACTTATTAAGGTACGGTGAAATGCAATATTTAGAGAACATCAATGCTCAAATCTTATTAACATGTTCAGCCTATGATGAGCGCTTGCAAAGGTCACCAGCTGCAAACACTGGATCCACTATTTTAAGTTTAAAAATGCCAGAGAGCGATGACTTTTATATCTAAACTACTGCCAAACCAAAATTCACTTCAACTGAAAAGTGGAGTCAGCTACTTTTACACCTTTTAAAGTAAAAAACGCAGAACAAAGTGCGCATCAGTTTTCAAGATCTAAGGTGATGTCTTCAAATTGTTTTCTCAGACAAACACCTGATAGAAAATAAAGAAAAACAAAAGCAGGAACAATCCACTTTGGGCTTGTTTTCTTCTTTAAAAATCACTTACATTACTATAGATTGTTTGTTTTTTTTTCAGCCCTTGTAGCAAAGAAGCAGATGATCTTTTTCCAGCAAATAGTGATGGATAGATGTTTTCAGTAAGCATCTAATGTGAGGCTCCAAAGAGCCCTTGAAAAGCATGAATAGTGTTCTAACTGTGACCAAGAGTTTCCTTTTAGCAGTTTGGCGCTAGCCAGGCAGTACCTCATTATTAGCTACTTATAACCAGTGTTTAATTATCACAGATGCCAGGAAACACCAGAGGAGAAGAGACAGGAAAAGATTGCTGGCAACGAGACTGCGTGAGACAGACGCTGTGTAAGGGCAAAGAGGGAGAGCACAGGAGCCCCATTATACAGAAAAGAAAGCCCCTGAAGGTCACTGCCACTCTTTAGAAAACAAGAGAAACATGATTAGGGATTATGGGATGTTTTGGAGCTCTGTTGCTGAAGCTGCTTCCCTGTTGTCCCATCTGCCCATCTGATCCTCTCCCCTTTTCCTTTCTTCTTCATTCACTGCCTCCTTCCCTCTGAGTTCTGCCTTTCACGCCTCCTTAACCATTTTACCCTGAAACATTTGTCATACCTCTATTTTCAATCCTTTCCTCCCATCTGCTCTGCTTTTTGCTCGCCAAATTCCCGCTTTGATTTTCTGTTCCTTATTTTTACCCCTCTAACCTCTTTTTGCTGTCTGTGCATCAGGATAAACTCTCTGAGGAAGTGCAGAAACAGCACGACGGCCCCGTAGAGAAGGGCTCCCTGCCGGCGACTCAAGCGGAGCCGGACCCCAGGCTGCTGCCGAATCCTGAACATGATGCCAGCCAAGCAGAAGAGGATAAAGACAAAACCAAGCTCCTGCTGGAGCGCCTCAAGGCCCTGGAGGTACTAACTCGCCACCACGCATTTCTGTTCTCTCTCTAAGTCTCTCCTGCTTTGAATTTCTCAGCTTTCTTTTTCTCTCTGCCTACCTCCTTTTCCTTCTTTGTTTTCTTCATTCGTGCCTCTGTATACTTCTTGCATCCACACTCCTAGCCACCCCTGGCTATCCTTTGTGGCCAGCCCGTCTGACAGTTGTCAGAGCCCTTGCTCGGTTGTGTCTGAAAGCATGACAGCTCATCAAATTCTTCGGTCTCCTTCGTTTGGAGAGCAAAGTCATCCTGTGAGAATCGCCGCCGGGGCCTCGGGCTGTACTCCAGCTTTGGTTTGTTTTCCTCTGCGCTTGGGGATTTGAGCTATACTCCGCCACGAGCCAAAGCAGCCAGAGCAGACGCTCAGCCACAGCGATCTACGCTGATTATTTTTTGTGCTGAAGCCACCAGACACATATCCGCTCAGATCTCTTCAGTAATTAAAGTGCTCAGGCTTAATGAAGTTAGGCTTTTAGTCTTCACTGATACACTCCTAAGTGGCTCCACGTGGCTTTTTGGTTTTGGTGTGGTGAAGGGTGCGTGGCACTCGGTCTTACCCCGAGTCATGTCACTCATTTCATATATTATCATCCCAGTGAGTGGATGTCATCCTTTGTTATTTGTCACATGCAAACGGCCAGGAGCTGCCCTCTTCTACCTTCTAGTCTGGCTGAGGAGGCTATTATCCTCCGCTGCATCAGTGATAAACAGAGAGCAACACAGATTATCTAGGAGGAAGTGAAGAAGTAGTAAGAAATGTCATGATCATTTCCTAACCTCAGCCAGACACTTTGGTGCCTAAGCTTAACCCAGGGGTCTCAAACTTCCAGCTCCAGAGCCACACGTGGCTCGTTTATCCAATTTCAGCAACTCTTCTAATGACGGTAACAAAAGAATTTAATTATAAAAATGAACAAAGAGGTTTTTTGTTTTGCTTTTTTTTTTTTTTTTTTAAAGATAGTTTTCTTACTGGTGTGCTTGATCTGTGCACTTCAGTTATAACTGAAATGAAAATGTTACTTTTACTAAAGCTATTATGCCATATAAAGCACGACCGATATAGCATTTTTACGACTGATACTGAGATTTGGTGATTTTAAAAATCTGATATATCGGCCGATATTTTATTTCTTTTAGACACACATTACAGTAAACAAATTTTCCAAAAATATGTTATGCATAATGATTAGTCATTATTAAGGTAATATGATAACACAGTTTAAACATGATCTTGTTTTATTGGCATGACTCGTCATTTACTCGTTTACGCTCGACTTGGATCAGCTGGTTATTGTTTGTGCCGTTCCAAACACATTAAAGAGAGGCTGCAAAGGGAGTGCCCTCTGGTGGACAAACTATGTAACATCAACATTCATAACATGGTTGAAGGGTGTTTTTCCTACCTCTGGTTTACTTTTTAAATTTTCATTTACTGGCCTTTGTAAATGGCAATTCCAAAATAGCTACGTTCAGTCAATAATATCAGCCCAGCAGATATATATCAGTCACGCTCTAATGCTATATGTTTTATTAATCAAAAGCAGGCTTGAAGTAGGCCTTTATATGTCAGTAGATTGTTTTTTTTTTGTTATTTCAAATATAAAAACTTATTATATATAACAAGTACACAGTATTGCACCTCTTACTTAAGTTAATAGTGTAATATGTATTTAGCTGATTTCATTATAACCCCACACACAGCAGTGAATCCATACAGCTTGTTTAGGGCAAACCTTGCTAAAAAGTGGCTCTTTTGATAGTAAAGGTTGTTGACCTCTGATATAAACAAACAGCACACATATTAAATAAAAGTAGAGTGAATAAAATTGAAAATAAAAGGCAAGTTGTTAGAAAACTTAAGTATAAAAAAATAGTTTTGAGCTCTGGATTAAATGGATAAAGCTTCCACCACCATTCTTGCTTCATTCTGCTGAATTTAGTTGCTGTTTTCTGCCCTTTGCTTCTGTTTCGCTTGGTGGAGCAACTTGCATTTAATGAGGTGGGAATTACCTACTAGATACTACAGAGTACCTTCTAGTCAAGTTAATGGGTTCAAAATAAGTGCTCATGAACATTTTTGTGTACACAGGCTGATAATAAAGCAATCCAAATATTTCAGCAGATGCCATCTAACAATTAAAACAATCCAAATGCGTGTAGGAAAATAAAGATGACTCTTTGGTAGCAAGAAAGACACATGAAGGAGAAAGAAGTGAAAAAGTAAAAACAGTCCTCAGAGTGTATTTGATCTTTTCTTCCTTGTGTTTGTTCGTCCCTGAAAGAAAACAGACCCTAATTACAGCAAAGTGGCAGATAATTGCCTGCCTGTTGCTCCTCCAGCGGTGAGTTATCTTCTGAGACTGGCGGAAAGTATGGTCAACCTGTCCCTGCGATCCATCTGGTGAAGCGCATTACGGAGACGCTACATTTTAAACAGCTTTATCAAAAGTTATCTGCCGTTTTTATTCCTTGCTGCTGTGTGGGTGATGGATGCACCCCCAGCTAAAGCAGCAGGAAACAAAACAGAGGCAATACATCACTGCCCCTCATTGTGCATAAACTCCACTGGCACTAAGTAAGCACTGCCCGGCTCCTGTTTCTGTTTCTCTTCATTAACTTGGCAGGCACGCGCTGCAGTCTGTAACCGGGGCCTAAATGAATACACATAGCACATTCCGGGAGAAATGGCCACTGGTCATTTTACTGATTAGGTGATAAGGGCATTAAAGCTAAAATTACCCGGGAGTCCACAGCTGACAAACACAACCTGATAAATATTTAACAAAGACCCAAAATGAAAACGTGTGAACCTGTTGTAAGACGTGTCAGGGTACATACATTATATATGGATTAGGTTGAGTCTCAAGATGTCTGTACTTTACATATTGGTGGATAAACTGGAGAAGCTATAGGTTTGAAATTGCTGTAATATTCTTTGACAGCATACATATATTCCTATCAGCTATGTAAATTGTTTTGATTTTACCCATCCCAGTTCATTACTAGGAAGCACCAAATGACAGGGAGATAAAGTAGAGTACTAGTTGATGAAGAAAATGACTAAAGAGCTAAAGAGCCAAAGAAATGTTCCCAGAGAATGGTGGAGCCCAAAAATAGAGCATAAAGAAGAGTCTAATAATTAAATTATTAGGCGGCTAAACAGTGATTATAAAGCGAGAATAAACTACTGTCAAAAGAAGATTAGTATACCTTGTACAGTAATTTGAATTTTGCTGTATGGTTCTGTTCTGGAACATTCCCACCTTCACATTTACATGCACTGTATGAACTAAAGTGCTTGGCCACCTACACTTCCAGGAGCTGCTCAGACATAGAAACCCACACCATTAACATGAAGCTCCTGGAGCACAGTTTTTGTGCTGAGGTTAATGCCAGAGGACTTAGCATAGCATTGTTTACGCACTCATTGACTTGGGTCTGTATCTTTATGTAGTCTGCCTTTTCCTGGCTGAGTTGCTGTGGACCTTTAATGCTTCCACTTTCCAGTAACACCACCTACATTTGATTGCGGAATATCTAGGAGTAGGCCACAGAGGTATAAAATAAAAGATTAAGCTGTGGAACCCAATAATTTTGACCCAATAATTTTGGAAGAATAAAGTCCAGTACAAAGCAGGCATCAATGATAACAGGCATGCCATTTGTTAAGTCAGACTTTACTCAGCGTTAAATTGGGAAAATGGGGTTCAGTGGGGTTGCAAAGCAGCTTGCAGATGCAAGTTAAATAGACTTTCATGACTTCTATGAGCAACATTAAAGGTGACTTAACTTAAAAGTTTGAACAGTGAAGCCAGTGCAGTCGTGCCTTAAACCTGCATTCTTTTAAATAATCACTAGGGGGCGACAGCTGTGGTTGCAAAAAAACTTCCAATGCTGTAGACGTCTGTGGGAAAATGCCCCTCAGCCCTGACCTGTGTACACACTTTTCAGATGAGTTCATGAGCTCAGTCATTCATTTTGGATTGTGTTAATTATTTAAATTAATTAAATATATTCTCTAAATTATGGTCATTCTAATGATGAGAAGGACATTCATTAAATGTTTCACTGTTAGATGCACCTCTCGCTTGTCAAATCTGGTTTCAAAACAGCAGGATGGTAACTGTGACAATGTTTCAAACCAGTGGGTGATGTCATGGTAGCTATATCGGTCTTTTGTATTGTCAGTGGTGACTTCAGATGAATCCTGTTTCATTTCTAATGGCAACAAACAGCTGTAAAATGGCCCAAAATAGATTTTTTTCACATAACATGAACATTATTAAATAATTGAAGGATTACACAGATTATATTATGTAGGCGTCTGCTCTGCCCCAAGTCATGAATAGATTTTAAAGTTAGTTACAAGAATTGTTATTTACACTGACATTATGACTGCAGGGTTGTTGTTGTGTTATAATAATACACTGAACTATGTCAGAATATGATAGCGGGATTACACGGTTTGAATGAGAAGGTTTATTGTCAAATTTTTAGTGCCTGTTGTGCTGAGTTGTACTATTTTCAATGACAGACTAATCCTTTTACCTTGATTCTGGGTCTCAGAAAGCATCATCCCTGAAAAATATTAAATTTCAGTCTCAACACAAAGAAAGTTCATTTTCTGCCACCTGCCAAGGATGTGCTCCCGCTTACGTGTTTTCCCTGGTGTAGACACCTCAGGGCTTTCAGTTCACCGCCATTCATTCTTCTAACAGCGACATAATTCAATGCAATGAAATGTTTTTACTATTTTGGCATAGTAACCTTGAAATTAAATGCTATATGATTATTTAGTATAAAATTTCTGGTGTCTTCTGAGGGGCAGGAATGTAAATAAGCCATCCAAACCGTGCTACCTCACAGACCTAAATGTCACATGCATGTGTTTCCCTGTGCAGCCCAGTTGCTAAGAGAGCGGTGCACTTCCAGGTTGCTCATCTCTATAACTACAGCACAACGAAAGAAGGAAATGAGCACGTCCAGTCGCCAACACTTAAACGCCACTAAAACGACGCAGCAAACCTCGTTTTAGGCTGCGCGCGGACGTGTCAGACAACGCCTCATACTGAAGCTTGAGTTAAAGAAAATGAGCCGCCGTGTAGGCAAAGCTATGGCTAAATCATCACATATTTTAAAAAGTCATGCTCATTCTTCTGCAGTTAATGATGGGAATATGAGTCTTCACTGGCACGTTTTAATCATAACTTAAGTTGTGTAACAGTGATAAATACACTGTCAGGGGGATTTCCCGAGCCAAATGCATCTCTTGAAAATAGAAACTAACACATGAGACGCTCGAGCTCTCTTTAATTGCTCAGGCCATTCATTAGATTTGCACTCATAACCACACGTTGCAGGCTTTGAGGCTTTAATTAGTCAGTGTTTCTTTGTAAGACGGCATCGTTGGAGTGTTTTGGGTTGTAATCATGTTTCCCATGTTTTCATCAAGGGATTGGTAGTTTCTAGTAAAGGGCAGAGGGCGAGAGAACCAAAGAGTCTGACAGCTCCTAATATGCTGCCTGCCTCTGACAAATTGGAAACTCCCAGAGATCAATAAGACGCCGCCTCATCGCTTGGCAAGCAGAGGAGATATTCTTATTAGGTCCGGGCTCCAAACGGCTAGCTGCCGCCCCAAAGTTCAGCATCGTAACTTCCATCCCCTTGACTTTTTTCTCAGTTGCACTTGGTAAATTTTTATTGGCCGTCCTGGTTCAAAGTTGACATATGACCTTTGTGAGGGAATTCTCAGACTTAGCCGGAGCTATGCTCGATTGCCGCTCCTGTCTCTGTTGTTTTTTGTTGCATCAAACGTAACTGGAGTGTGTGTTCTTTGCAGGAGGAGAACTCCGCCCTGGCCTCAGAGAATGAGAGTCAGAGGGAGCAGTACGAGCGCTGTCTCGACGAGGTGAGTGCACACCTTGTTTATCTTTACTCATTCCAGGCAACATTCAAGGACGCCGTGTGGCTTGTGAGATGTTTTACTTACCTTGAAACTGAATTTGTTTTGACAGAATAAAATAAATTGTATTGTGGAGCTGAAGATTAAGGCTTTAATGAGGTTCTGAGCCATGCTATGGTTATCTTACAGCTTGGCAATTTACTCCAGCCGCAGCTCAAGGAAGGCTGGAGAGAATTTGTTGATAATGACAATTAATTTTATTTTTCATGCAGCTAAATCTTAATGCACACTCTTTTTTCTGACATTTTTTGTCTTTTTTCACATTTATTTACTTTTAAACCGTTAAGTAACAACACACACACACACATTTACATAACTCTATACTATCCAGGCTAAGTTAATAGATTGCACTTGTCTTTGGAATGTCAAATAAAGAATCTAAAACTTCACAACTACATGGATACTACTTATTTTCCATGCTTTTAGCAGCTGCAGTATACAGCGCAAGTAGCTGGTAGGCCATCAGTATATCTATCAGATGCCAAGACAGGAACTGTGGTACACCATAAGGAAGTCAGGAGTGGGAGAAAGGACATGTATGAGGATAGGCAGACAGTAGGTGTGACAGATGGGTTCAAGTTGGAAGTTGGGATACCTGATAACAATTTTCTAAAAGTGAAATTCAAAGACACAACTAGAATTTCACTCATCAAAACTGAAGCATAGACTTCTTTACAGGCTGTCAATACAGTTACCCACACATTAAGTTGTATTATTTGACAACTAGTTGCATTAAAAATACTCCAAAAAGCACCAACACCACAAACACAGCAGCTCAAAGTATCTGAAGTTAAGCCTAGTGGAAACTACTAGAATTTCACTCTTCGAGACTGATGCACTGAAGTACAGTTATGCACACATTAGACTGTAAAAGGCACCGACACTACAAGCACAGTCACTCAAATTAGCTTAACCTAAGCTTATCGTACAGCTGTTATAGCATACGGCTGGTATCCATCCCTCTGTACAGTTCTCATGGAAGCTGAAATTATTTATAGAGCCCAAAATGTTTTTTGCATTAGATTTTAAACATGTTTATTTCTGCTGTAAAGTTGGTCATTTTAATATGAAAATCTGCAGGGATTGACTCATACTTGGTGCCAGCCTCAAGTGGCCATTTGAGGTACTGCAGTCTCTTTTGCTCCTTAGCTACTTATTTTTCCTTCTTTTTGTAACTGTAACGTGCAGTTAAGTGCTTGTGATGCATTTCAGAAATGCAAGTCTGAAATGTCAGCGTGTAAGTAGCTTCATCCTGACGTGAAACAGTGTTTGTGCAGAAATAGTTTACATAACAAAATCACTTCTGTGCCCTCTGGTTATTTTGCGAGAGCTTGTTAAGCACTGTTTAGGGAGCCGCATGAGGGAAATGAAGCAGCCCCGGCTCTGGGCTGTGCCTGCTTGCTGAATCACTCCGGGATGGAGGGAGCGCTGCTAAAGGAAAGCATGTCCAGCAGGGACAAGTCGCCCAATTTGTCCTCAAACCGACAAGCTCAGCAGACTGAGCAGATCTGCCGCAGGGTGGGAAAGACTGGTGAGAGCATAAGGGGAAATAAAAATGAGAGGGGGTGAGGAAGAAGATCGAAAGTGAGTGGTTAAAAAAAAGAAAAGAAAAGAAAGTACAGGGAAGGAGGGGCATTGTTATACAGAGCTGCATCCTCGATGGATTGCATCTGGAGTAAACTCAGCCTTCGTCTCCTTTCTGCTTCCCTGCTCTCACTAAGATGGCTCAGCTCGGTTTTGTTGTGTTTATTTGTCAACTGTTTTCCTTTGTGGTTGGCTTTCGGTGGAAGGACGGCTTAGCAATAATCCTGTTTTAATGATGGAGACTGTGTGCGCCCCTCTAACTAGAACAACAGTGTAACAGAAGGGATGATTATTTTTTATGTTACACCAGCTGTCTGTCTGAAATTTTAGTGTGCGGCCAAAGTCGTTTGTTGTGTTTGTAGCTTGTTTCCAGGACGTACAGCGTGCACAAGTTCACATCCTCTGTCAAACACCATTAACTCCGGTTTGTTTGATCACAAGAGGCAGATCTGTAACTTTGCGGTTCCACAAGCAGGGCTCATTTTGCCATGTTTACCCCCATCTCTCTTCGTTCAATAAACGAGAAACGAGGCGCTCGAAAGAGCCGATGGGGCTTCACGGGGTATTAATGAGCAATCAATGGGCAGTAATCGTAGACGCTCCTCCATCGGCGTTGCGGTCTGAAGTGCGAACTGCTCTGAGACCAAGGCCCGGGCACAGCAGCACTTAAGCCAGGCACACCTCTGGTACCCTACATCAACCAGGCGCTGTCAATACCACCATTAGGCTGTGAGAACTCAACATTGTCTGCACGAGTGTGTAAAAGAGACACACACACCCAATAGCGGAGGAAAAATGTGCAATGTATTGTGCCACAGCGGTTGCTTGGGCTCATAATAATTCATCTGAGGTGTAAATTGGCTGAGGAAGTACAAACACTCCAGAGTGCAGTGTAAGGGCTTCTATAGCAGCCCGGAAGGGTCATATGAGGTCAAGACTTTATTATAGTGCCAAAGCAGATAAATTATATTCTGTGATGTTTTCTTTTTCTCTTTAAGGTTGCCAATCAAGTCGTGCAGGCGCTTCTAACCCAGAAGGTTTGTTGCTTCTTTTTCTTTTAATACATGCTAATATAAATTAATGGATATACTCTCAGCGTTATTCTACCTGTCGTGTGATTTTTACACCCTGTTTGTCCTGTAATCAGGATCTGAGGGAGGAGTGTCTGAAGCTGCGAACAAGGGTTTTCGATCTCGAGCAGCAGAATCGGGCGCTCGGTGTTTTGTTCCAGCAGAAGATCAAGCCGGCCTCGGACCTGCTTCTCCAGGTACGCTGCCCTTCCCAAACCTACCCTCCTGTTGACACACTACTTTGTAGGTGATCAAATGGCAGGAAATGTATCATTAAACAGCCAAAAACAAAAAACAAAGAAAAACAGAGTTTGTTCCTCCCCTCATCCGACCAGACCGGTCGCTGCAGACGGCCTGCAGTTTCTTGAAAATACAGAGGAGTTCATAGTCCACTCAGTGACTGTAAGATATCCCGGTCCTGTGGCTGATGATCAGTTAATCGAGTGCTTTAACCCTCTTAATGTGAAGCAGTAAGCAATGATTTAGTTTGCACAGAGCTGCAGAAAGTCCTGTCGTATGCAAGCTTTGCAGGATCATACCGTCCTCAGCTACTCCTTTGCCAGTATACTTTTATTTTAGTCTCACTACTACCACATAAATGTTTTAGTAATGCACAAAGTACTGTATATAGATATTTGAACTCAAACATAAGTCTTTGCTCTGGCTTCTACAATCGAAACAGCCACCTCCTCGGGTTACTGGAACAGTTTGTCTCCTGTTGCTCAGACGAGTTACTGGCAAACTTGAGCAGCAGACTGAATATTATATCAGATAGTCAAATTTTATAGTTATTAATATTATTTATCCTGAAATAAATTTAGGTGTACACTTTAAAAATTAAGTAGGTCAGTTTTGGTCCTCTAGTTTTAGCCTGAGTTTGCATATCCACACTCAAACATGGCGGAAAAAGCTCCTCCAGTAAACGACCCTGAGTGCTTCTTCTCATGCATTTGAAGTTGTTTTCCATTTTTAGTTGTTTTTAAAGAGCTCTGGGGTCCTAACCAGAGAAAGAGAGTGCTAAAAAAGAAAAGAAAAAATAACCCGTAAACACTTTGATTTATAATGAAAAAACCTACCACTTTTACACGAGTCTTTATCAATCCCTCTCCCTCCTTAGAAGCTGTTTTTCCAGCCTGTTTTTCTCCTCTGAACCACAGATAAAGGAAGTAGAAGACCTTAAAGCACAACTCTCTTGTTGTTTTGGCTTGTTTATCACATCGTCTTTCTCTCTAAGCTTACATATGTGCCGTTTTAATGTTACTTTTATAGTTTTATGTTGAGGATTCACATGAAATCGGGACTCCCCGCAGCACGGCTTTCTACGTTAAAAACTATGTTAGGAGTCTTTTTAAATGGCAGATACAAACTTAAAACATCTCCCGCCTTCCCCCAAAAATAGAGCGTCTTCCCTGGTGCCCTCTGGAAAACAAATCCCCTCCTCCAAATCAAAATAACACACTTCAAATCAGTTCTGAAATGTTTGCAGCGCCAGGGCTATAATCTGCAACTCTCCACATCCCACAATCAACAAAGATTTGAACCCTTCTCTTCTGTAGCCATCACCCAAACATCACTGTACTTATACTCCCCACAAACCCTATATTCTCTCAGCAGGAGTGGGTGTTTCTTTCTCTCCTTTTGGTCCCAATTTACTGAAAAGTGTCCATGTGTCCATCCAGCAGAATCTTTAAGGTGTAATTATGAGGCAGACGGACCTGCAGCTGTGTTTTCTACGCAGCTATTGTCAACCATGATATGGAGTCAGAGGGGAATATGATGAGTTCGGAAAGTGGGATGTCACATAATTGTGGCTCTTTCTTGTCAATATATAAAAAAAAAACATATATATATATATATCTAGACACCAAGAGAAAAGAGAGGGAAGAGGAGCAGGCCGTCACCACGGAGAAGAGGGAGAAAGAAATGATGGGTTGATAAGGAAAAGGAAGGACATGAGATAGCAGAGAGGGGGGATAATTGAGGGCAAAAACAGGAAGTGGTACAAATGCAGAAAATGAATTTAAAAAATGAGGAAAGAGAACTAATGTGGTTGTAGGTGTGTTATAAAGATCCTTTCAAGGTACTTCTGCTGCCATTAGCAGACAGGCAGGAACACTGTTAAGTGAAAGTGCAATATAAAAGGCTGGAAGAGGGATACTGACGACACCGCCGCGGAAACCAAAGAGGTGCAGTCTCACTGAAGAGGTGTATTAAGGCACTCCGGAATATGATAGAGTTTGAGATCAAGTTCAGTCGTTATTGAGATCTCATGCGGGTAATTGAATTGTGGCGTATTGCTTTATATCCCTCTGGCATCCAGCCGAGACTGTTTTTCTTCTTCTCTTTCCGGCGTGATTCAGACATTATGAGTAGCGTACGTAACGTAAGGCAGGTGAAAGGAACATAATCATGTAACGTGTGCGTGCTACAGTGCTGTTTGTGTGGTTTCTACAAGCGTGTGGGTTTTTGTCCGCTCATTATTTAATAGCAACATTTTAACCATCATCAGGGTGATTCAATGTAAGAGTTAATCATAATGTGATCACGCCTCTCCGGATGCTCGGCGTGTCCTTTATGAGGGCTTCAGTCGTGTGTGGGAGAGCTGTTAAAAACAGCTATATTTATCCACGTCACAAAGGCTCGGGACTTCCTACGGAACAGCTATATTTTTATCTGTCGTGCTGTATAATTATTATTTTTATACTTATTTTTTGCAGAGTTAGATAAGAAGATCGAGGCCACTTTCTTATCTTCCTGTTCAGTGTAACACTACAACCATAGACTCTATAAAAGACGGATGTAGCTGCTATTCATGGGCAGTAGTGGTGGTGAAGTCCCTCTGACGCCTCGAGCTGAGCATTTCCTGTTTTCTTATCTTAGTGTTTTCAAACCAGATGTGATGGCTGGGAGGCAGAACCAACCAAAAAATGAGTACAATGAGCATACCCTTGATAATCCTCCTTTTTCACTCCAATAGTGACCACGAGCTACAAAACGAACTTTGTGTTTTATTTAATAACACCTGAAATTTGTCTGTCATGTGTTTTCTTGTTGTCAAGTTCGGGTCGTGTCCGCGTCTTATGTTTCCTGTTTTATGTTGAAAGGTCATGTGTTTCTTGTACAATGTGTTTAGTTTTACTCTCCCCTGTGTTGTCATTATTTGATTCTAGTCAGCTGTGTCTCTACTTCCTCTGATCACCTCATGTATGTATTTAAGTCCTCAGTGTCCCTTTGTTCATTGTCGCGTCGTCTGTGTTCCACCCCTCATGTCATGTCAGGTTTCAGGACTCTGTGCAGGTCATGTTCATGTTGCTTTATTGTGTATGAGTTCATAGTTCCTTCATGTTCCTGCACAAAGTCCTGTTCATAGTCGTCACAGCCTCCTTGTCATTGTCTTCCCAGTTGTCATAGTTAAGTCTTAGTTTTCTCAATTTTCAGTTTTCCCAGTTTAGGTTCCAGTTTAATTTGGCCTCTGTGCTTACTGCCTTGTTTTGTTGACCTGATTATCAGCTGTAGTAAAAGGCTCGCTTTTTGTTTAAGTCAGTTCTGGTCTCCTCACCTGTGTCTGCACCTGGGTCCTCACACACCCACACACGGTCTGGCCCCACAAACCGTGACACAGAAGTCTGTTTGCCTTCTGGTGGCACTTATAAAGAATACAGGATTTGTGTTAGCACAAAGCTCACAACTACTCTACAAAATGTTACATTTATTAAATATGGTCAAATGGAATATACTGGATTGGTACACATTCACTTTATTTCAAACACATTTTCCTTATTAATTAGACATGTGAATAATTTGATTGTTTCTTCTGACTGGTCTCTAGGCCTATGTTACTGGGGCCTCAAATAAAAGCTAGTTGATAGTTAGCTTAACCCTCTCCTCCCCCTTTTTAATGGATTACACATTTAGTGAACTTGAAAAATGCAAGAATTTTTTTTTTTTTTTTACATAGCTTCTCTGTTTACAGCTGACGTGCTAAGCACAGTGAACCAATTACACATTGATCTTATAGAAATGAGGCTGTCATTATTTAAATAGTCATAAATACTCAGTTGAGAAGTCTGCGTAAGCG
Source organism: Oreochromis aureus (assembly GCF_013358895.1). Taxonomy (NCBI): domain Eukaryota; kingdom Metazoa; phylum Chordata; class Actinopteri; order Cichliformes; family Cichlidae; genus Oreochromis; species Oreochromis aureus. The sequence goes on along the minus strand of NC_052963.1, from coordinate 22,192,727 downwards.
CACAGCAAAGGAAAACAAACGGGTTTGGATTTTGTATCTGTCAGATTACAGATAGATTTTGTGTTCAACTTACTAAACCAATTGAGCAGAATTACTTAAGAGAATATGAAAATAACCGGGGTGAGTTTTCATTTCTTTTCAGTCCTACACCCTCAAGCCGAGGGAGACTTAATCACCGATATGAGTGTACAGTTTCCCATTTAGCTCTGGACCTTTTTGCTTATCAGTAATTAAACGTTCCCCAGTTCCCCGTGGGCATCTTGAGTTCCTCTGATAAAGAACCATAATGCATTTGATAGCGAATGCACCGTTTGTGCAGCTTCTCTGCCTTCAGCTGAAATGTTTTTGTGTGAAAATGTCACATATTCATTTCTGACAAAAAAACAAAACACAAAGCACGATTTCTCAAACTCTGCACTATGACCAGCTATGTGTAGTACCAGCCACTAATGCTGCTCGGGCTAGTGGCAATTGAGTCACCCATTACTGGGACGAATGCTTGTTTTCTTTTTCGAACCTACCTCAGAGCCCCAAGGACACAGCATGCATGCCGTGACCTCATTACTGCTCATGCGGTTGTGAAAAAGTTGTAAAAACTTTGTGCACAGAAGAAAAAAAGAAGTTTGCAATAGCAGATTTAAACAAATACTCTTCCACAAACATAAATAACAAAATTTGCAGAGTGGAGCTTTGGAATGTCTGTTTTTAATGGAGCTCCATATATCTTACTTTATTATATTGCAGCGGAGCATTTGTCTTAGTTCCTGCTATAGTGCAGTGGGCAGTGTGTAGCTGGAAATTTAGGAAGAGCCTTTGTGATGAGTCAGACGTATAGATCAGGTCATGCAGGTGAGCATTATGTGGATGAGTAGGTGTGTGTGTGTTGTGAATTAATCTGCGAGCACGGCTTTTCTCTCTTGTGCATGTGTGGGTGTGTTGCAGGACGATGTGTTTTTGACAGCGAGTGCCAATACTGACGTATTTGTTTGGAAGCTATTCTGGGCCGACGTTCATTATCTTGAAATATGACCACTGTCAAAGTGGAAAAAAACAACAACAAAAGAACAAAAGCAGGAAGGCTTTTTCCTTCTGTTCAGTATATCTTGAAAAGTTTGGCTGCCAGACTAATGAAGTTACTCCAGAAGTTAGCTAATAGTCAATAAAAGGCCATTATTTGCATGATATATTGCAGTCATCCCTGCATTAATGGGATCTTCACAATTTACATTTTTGACTTTGAATGTCAAAAAGTTCAAGAAGCGTACAGTCGGCCTTGTCAGCTAGCATTTCCTTCACCTATCTTTCCCCCCGTGACCCTGTGACACTATTGACTGAATCGTTGATGAGGATGCTGAGGAGGTGAAATCCAGCACCGTCATGATAAGATCAGAGCCCCTCAGTGACAGCTCAGCCACTCCCATCCTGTGTGGACAGCATCCAGGCCCGGCCGTGTCGCATCAGAGCTTCATGCACAGTTATCTCTGTGGACAGAATAAAATAATAACCAAACGATGTTTATTTAGATGGTGCTTTTTACAAGCAAGAACTGCAAAGTGCTTTATAGACAATAATCTAAATTTTAAATAAAGAAAAAAAAAGATCAACTAACAATACTGCACATTTATTAAAACATGGTTAAGAGCACTGTGAGGGTCAAAAGGTTTAAAGTAAAAAAACACAAAAGCAGATATGGAACGAAGCCGGTTGCTAAAATAGCAACGAGTGTTTAGCTGACACCGGTCGGTCACTGCGACCTCAGCAGCTCAAACACCGCCTGTTCTTAGTGAGATTATGTTTAACAAAAATTATTTTAGATGAAAAATGTTACAAGAAAAGTGTGAAGAAATAAAAGATTAACAAAGGAAAATGACAATTACAGAACCTGAACTGTATTTTGTTTTCACAAAGCAAAATAAACTCAAATCCTGTAGATGTTTTTTCATCTGTCTTAAATTAAAAACTTTTCGATATGGTTTGATGTTTTCTTGATGACACATTCTTTGGAAAAGGTTGTCAGCTTTGTTTTTTTAACAAACCATGTGGAAAAAGACAGCTTTTTATTTAAAAACCTAAAACTATCACTTATAATAATAATAATAATGATAATTAGGCAGTTTATACTGCACAATAATTAAAACATGCTTAAGAGCAGTACAAGACAAAGTTTAGACGTCACAGAAGCAGAACTGTCACAAACCCGGTTACAGAGTTACCCGAGTCCAAGCTGACACAGGTTGATCACTTTGACCTCAGCAGCTCAATCGCCGTCTGTTCTTGGGAACAGTGGGATTGTGTTTAACAAACAATTACAAACAATTTTACAGAACCTGAGACTGCACTGTATTTTGACAAAACGAAATAAACTCAAATGTTATTTTATCACGTTTAGTCCTGTAGAAGTTACTTTTTTAAAATGGTGTGATGCTTTCTTATAATTTGTTTTTCAGCAGTTTGTCGGCTTTTAAAAAGAAAAGTGAAAATTGCATATTTTTTATAAGACAAGAATTTGCACTTAAAATATATATTTTTTTTATTTAATCAAAGAAAACCCCTAACTCTGATGCATTTTTTACATGTTAGGTTTTTTGTTCTTTTGTGGTTAATGCCTTAAAATATATGTATATGTATATATATAAAATGCACTATTGGTTAAGAAGTGATACTGTACGTTGAGCCCAAACTAGTACAACTGCACGATACTATTTTGCCTTTATTTACTTTTGAAAGAACGTGATCTCCTAAGCTTCCAGTGCACAGAACAAACCCTTTATATTTATAAATCTGATGAGTGATAGGAAAGATCATTTTAAAAGTTAATTTTTGATCTGTAACAGGCCAAAAAAAAAAAAAGATAGAAATCCTCCCTATAGCTTAACTGTTTTTGAACTCACTGAAACCCGAACACGTTAGACATCCAGCATCCAAAGCTGGATGTTTTTATAAATCCTACAAATGGTAAAGAATACTGTCCTTATACAGTTTGTGCAGAGGAAACATGGAAATGGGCATCGATCTGTTTCCATGCCACAATTACCACCTTGTAGCTGATGGTACAAAAATCAGTCACGCTAACAGCTTATTCACAGGCTTTCTCTAATACAAAAAGCAGCTTTTCTTTTGGATTTCTTTTTTTGTCTGAAGTTGGAGTGAAAAATCCACAATGGATGTGACACAGGTTGTTTGTTCTAAAGAGACAAAAGAAAGCAGGGAAGTTTTGGTGTCATTAGAAGTCGTATATTTTTTCTCTTCACAAGTCGATATACACAGTCGGCAAAGAGGTTTATGGAAGTAAATAAAATGGAAACCATTTTTATTTTAAAACGTTCATGCCATTGAAGGAAAATTTGAGGAGATCATTTTCAAAGCTCGGTTTCCATTTACCGAGGGTGACTTTTGCTTTTGTAACACCCAATTTATTTTCTTCAAGGGGTGCACAGCATGTGAGTCGCCACTTACTTTAATGGTAGAAACTGAATTTAAAAAAAACAAAACAAAAGAAAACAAAGCGACCAGCGCGTAGAAGCACATGCATATACTCCCTAAGTGAGCATTAGTTCTACCCTTGGCAGGAAACGCAGCACAAGATCAAGTGTTCTGTTCCTGCAGATTTCTAGTTTAAGTTAATTTGAGCTCAGGGAATCCAGTGTAATTAAGTTCTGGGATTAATATGTGGAAATGTATTTGGTTTTGTATCCTTCCCTCTTAAGCATGAGAGTGAAATAACAGAAGAGACTAGCACGAATAAAAAAAGGGGGAAAAAAATCAAAGCAATCCCAAACTCCCTGATGCAATTATTTCCTATTCACATTATTATTTTTTTATTTTTCATTTTTTTTCTGGACGATGACATTAATGACTTTGAGGGAGAGGGATGAATCGGGGCTCCGTTTGGCGCCAGTGGAGGGAATCAGATGGGTAAAAATATTGCTCTGCCTCAGCCTACTGTGCAGTTGTTTGAGATTTTAAAAATGAATTCAAATGATTACTTTGTTTAATTGCTTTCTTTTAATATTTTGAGCGCATTTGTCATTCGAGGGAGATTTAGACAATACTCAGATCAAAATCCCCACGCCCAGCCGAGATGCTACAAAAAGGCATTTCAGGCTATGCTGTGCGCCGCATAAAGTACTGATAAAGATCTTCATACCAATTATGCTCTTCTGTCATCTCAGATGTTCCTCTTGAGATCCCCCAAAGTCAAAAATTCATCTTTGCGTGTACTTCCCGTTTGACTTTCAGAAACTCCACTCTCGGATCATGGATCTGTCTGCAGCAGATTTGCTCCTGGAGCCAGAGAGAAGCAAGGCTTTCCTACTTTCCAGGAATACAGACTCCCCCTCTAATGTAAGCCTAATGGGAAACATTAAATGTACTTTTTTCCCCCTACCCATATAACTCATCCAAGTGTTGCAGCACAACTATACCCCCGTCTCCCATCAAGAAATCATTCCAAGATATTAAAATACAGATCTAAAATCCGAAGCCGTGACCCCTCCTGTGCTCTCGGCAGGAAAAGCCGGCAGTATCACTTGGCACTAAGAGGAATATATCCTTGTCATATTACCAGAAAACCATCGATTGAGACTCGTCTTCAGTAAAAATGACTCCACAGGACACTCTGGTACATTAATCATCTTATATATTATGCATTAAGGCCCGAAAATGAGTTTGCTCCATTTCCTTTGCCCTTTTACCCCTCTGAGGATGCCACCTGATAAACCCTAATGCGTGCCATTGGAGCAGAAAAAGAAAATGAAATAACAATGGCCAAAGAGCGAATTATGAATCATCTTGTAATCAGGATGAGCAAAACCTCTACATATCCTTAAATAAGCCGTGTTAAGTGACACGCACACGAATGTGAGATTAGAGAATTGAAAACTGTGCCATGGATGTATCAGATTCCTCATTTTAAACTCCACTGTCATTGTCAGATTGTCTGCAGGGAAATGCTAATTGGACAAACATCTGTCGCGGTGTGGTGACTGTACACGAAAGATGATTGATATAGGTATTTCTTTAAGTTTGAAAAGTGCAGTACATCGGCAATTTAGTCGACTTTTCTGTTATATTTGATTGGGTGTGCCAAGTTTTTCTTCAATACCTTTCATCACAAAATCAACAGCATGATGGCAATTAGATATGCAGCAGTACCCAACGCATACACACTTTTGATGTGTAGTCGGACTAAAGGAAAGCTTATGTAACTCACAAACATTGTTAAGCGTCCATGTAAGTGACTCCATCTTAATGCTATGTCGCCTCTTTTCTGTCTCATAGGAGGTTCAGTTGAATGGAAAGGCAGGTCTCCCTGTGGCCAAATGTCTGAGCCAGCTGAGCCTGACGGTGCCAGCGCCCGTGTACCCACGCAGCAGCTGTAGCAGCAGTGAGCTGTCGCTGTCGAGCGCGTGCAGTGAATTCTCCAGCGGCTCATACACCTGGAATGATGGACGCTCCTGTGGGAAAATGGTAAACCACCTCGCTCATCAGGCTCATTAGGGGTGCTTTAGTCTTTATTTCGAGACCTTAATTAATCCCACAACCTTCATGCATGAGTTTGCTGATTATGTTTCCAATTGGAGTTTAAAGCTTCTGAGAAACTGTAGGATTTCATATTTAAAGACAGTCCTGCATCATCCTAATTCAAAGCATTTAAAATATGTGGTGGAATAAAAATAGCTTGCACGCAAAAGCCAACATTATGATTTTCTTTTCTCTGATCTATTGTTTTACGTACTAAAGAATATGTGTTCTTACTGCACAGAGACTGACTCTGCCTCCTTTCTCTTTCCCATTTAGTCATCTCTGACGTGGGAGAAGAGGCTGAGTTTGGGTTCGTCTGCCCCTAGTAATATCTGTGCTGCTCAGGAGGAGCACCTCCCCACAAGACGTAAGGAGAGCCACATACTGGAAGGACTGAGAAAGCTCCAAAGGAGGAAACACAGGAGCTCCTCCTGTTCCTCCAAGGTCTCCAAGTCAGGCTACAAAGACTGCATGAACTCCAATGAGGGCATCTACTCACTGGGCATCAAGAGTAGCAGTAAAGGGGTGTCTAGGCCTACCCATGTGGGGAGAACTGCTCGAGGAAAGCAGTTCGCTTATGATTCTGATGATGCAGATGATGAACTGGCACATTCTAGTTGTAGAGATAACATCCCCACCAAGGACAACTCGTTTCACTGTAAGAAGCTCTCACACAGCATCTCAGACAGTTTATGTAGCTGGGAGGGAACGCAAGACAGCGGAGGTGACACTATCTCAAGTCCTGTGGCTACTAAACACCCTTCTGGGTATGACTCAAAGGAGCAGCCTGAAAGACTCATGAGTTTTATTAACAGCCTTCTCCCTGAAGGAGGGCGGATATCAGCTTTTACGAGACCATCGAAGCTGCACCTCACCCCTACTGAACCAGAGGTTCCCTGTCTCTCTGATGCAGATGATCTGGAGGAGCTAAAGTCTGAGTCAAATGACATCCGAATGTCCTTTAGCCAGCCACCAGAGCAAGCCGAGAGGGACTCGAAGAGGTTGTCAAGAGATGCTGCCAAGCTGATTACACAGCAGTGCTTGCGGAGAGACCAGGTTCGTACCCAGTCTGCAGATGGAAGACCCAGGCCTTTCAGCCTGATTAAGGAGCCCAAAGTGGCCAAATGCACCCAGTCTGAGGAGAGCGTGTTGGCAATATTTGATGCAGAAGGAGAGCCTATTGAACTTCGTGCAGAGAAACTTGCAGCAGCTGCTGGGACTCTAAAAGACATTCAGGGTAGCAAAGTAGTTCCTGACTACACGGAACTGGTGCCCCAAGAGAGGCCAACAAAGCAGAAACCCTCAAAATCAAGAAACTACAGTGTTCTTGAGTCTCCAGAGAAGCCGTCTGAATATCAGATCAGGACCCACAAGCCAAGGGAGCAAAGCAGTAGCAGGGAGGGAAGTGCAGAGAGGCTATCAATGCAGCTGACTCCACAACGGAAACTTATCAAACCACCAAGCAATCGAGCTAGTAAAGGCCATTCCATCCCTCCCATGAATGACGCTGCTGGTTCCAAGTCCAGTAGTTCAAAGATACCTGGTAGTAATAAACCTTCAGGATCCCCACTGAGATTATCTAAGGGCTCTGCCACTGAACCAAGTAACAGCGGGAACTCAGGACCCCCTGGGCAGGAGAAATCCCCCTCCTCCCCGACAGTTAAAATGTCCAGATTCATCAAGACACCAGGAACCTGTATTCAAAGCCCAAAAGCGGTGAACTCAAAGCTCCCCAGCAGGGCCGAATGGAATAAGGGCACCTCGTCGAGTTCCCCTCACCTCTCAAGGAGACACCTGGAGTATGCTGACAATGGCGAACAGCCAACCAGAGACAAACACTGTGAAAACAGCAAAAATAAACTCAGGTCCCCCTCTCCTCCCCCTCCCCCGGGCCGCACCACCTCTTTACTGATCAGACCAAATTACGAGGGGTCGCCTCAAGCACATAAAACAGGGGTGACTCAACCATCCACACCAACCACTGTGAGGGGCCCACCCCCAAGTTACCACACCTCACTTTTACCAAATATGCAATCAACGCTACCCATCAAGGATAAAGACTGTTTAGACTTGGATGCAGGCTACGGGACTGCACTTGCACCTCAGAAACTGGTTGACAAAACCAGTCAGCACCTTCAAAAGTCCCCTGCCGTGACTAAGACACCTGCTAAAGGCGCTTCCAAGCGGATGACCACGAAAGACTACCTCCCTTCTGCAAACTCAGGGTGTGCTCGAGAACCTGAAACCGCACCTAAAACCTCGAAGAATGTCCCTCCTCCCTACAGTGCCCTCAGAGGGTCCTCATTTCAGAACTCACCTGCAAGCAAAAAAGGATCTGCTAATGAAAATGTCCATCAGTCAGTGCAGAAGACCTCTATTAGTTTACCTGTTTCACTTCAGGACACACCTCAAGGTCAGGCAGAGCCACAAACTGGCAAAGCTGTAGACAGCTCTATTATTATGTCCCCTAACCTAGCAGAAAAAGCCTCAAAGACTCGCATCCCAATGGGCTTTAAGGCATTTTTAAAGTCTCCTCCTAGCCATAAAAATAGTCCCTCTATACCAGGCAAACAAGAGAAAGATCATATCAACTCAGTCTCCAAGGAGACTGTGACTTCAAATGCTTCTGCCCAGTGTGACAACTTGCAGACAGAGTACAATATTGATTCGCCATCCAAGATGTCTGTTACAGAGGGGAAAGGTGAAGTCCAGTGTAGGTTACTGGAAGTAGAATTACAAGCTACTGTGCTGCCAGAGGAAGGGGGTGTTTGCGATAATGGGAAAAGGAGTAGTCAGCTTTTTGGCAGATCCATATCTATTGCTGCCAAACCTCATTTAAAGCCAGCGTTAGGGATGAACGGGGCAAAAGCTCGTAGCCAGAGTTTCAGCACCAACTACATTGAAAAACCAAGCATCAATTCCTTAGATGGGCCGGGAAAAATCAGAACTCAGATCATTACCAACTCAGGTGAAAGGGGGAACTCTCTGTCGAGACAGAGTTCCTTAGAGGCGACCTGTGCTGGGTTAGCAGAGAGCCCTGTTCATTCCCCAAGGACAAGACTTAGCCACTATGGAGGCATGACAGGGTCAAATAGTCACAGCATCCTCCCTGAGAGAGCTTTCAAATTGGGTTCGAAAGTTGAGGGGTCACAGGGCACAGTCATGTCACCTTCTCACAAAGTGGTTCGTAGTTTACCCATGAGTGATAGGACTGGTTTAAACATCCGTAAGCCATCGAAGGTTGCCTCTCATCCACAGTTTCATCCTCCGTCCTCTTGTGTCTACGGCTTGGAAAATCCAGTTAGAGAGACAGAAGACAAAGCAGCATTCCCTAATGAGCCAGACTTCAGCAGGGAAGGCAAAACCCAGGCGGACTCCCCAAACAAACACCCAGATATGGAGGAGAAAAAAATCAGCCCAACAGTCACCACTATTGAAGAGAAAGTCATGATGGGAATTGAGGAGAATGTGCAGAAATGTCAAGAACAGGAGAAGGTCGCTGCCACCGAGGCCAAACAGAAGACGGGTCCCTCTCTGGCAAACTGGTTCGGCCTCCGTAAGAGCAAACTTCCAGCTCTGAGTAGTAAAAAAGCCGACTCTCCCAAGGGAAAAGAGGAGAAGAAAGAGCTGAAGATCGGCTCAGTTCTTGGAGGCAAACAGATGAAGTCTGACAAGAAGAAGGATAAGAAGAAAAATGATAATCAGCAGAAAGAAAGCCAGGAGGTGCAGGGTCTGTCTGAGATGAACAACAAGCTTAGCTCCATTATGGACCACTGCAACAATCAGATGGGTCAGATTGCCAGTCAGATCCAGTGCACGACGGCCTTTATTGGAAAAGACCAGTTTGTGAAAGAGCTTCTTGGCAGGTGAGTTAGCAACACCTTTGTCATTAAGAAAATCAAGTATTATTATCCTAATTGATCGGATGCTGTGCTGATTATTTCCTGTCACCGAGCTTTCTCAGAGATGCCTTTCTACCAAGTGAATCAATGCTTCAGAAGCAAAGTAGTAGCTCTATTACATTAAACATGAGCAATCCCTACATTAAGCTTGTGTGTTCAGAGAAAAACAAACAGCAGCTGTCTGTCTGAGGTGTGACTCTTCACTAGTGAGCATAAACAGTTTGTGGATCAGACACATAGTCAGCAACACTCAGGATTAATGTATGTTTAAGCCACAGTCATCTACTCTCTTTGCTCATTTTCCTTTTCAAAAACCCAGCTGACAGATTTTTATCCTTCAAACACTTGTGAGGTACCACTTCATGCAGGTCGTTAACCGTGTGATGACATTTCCGTGTGTGTCTGTGTGCGTGTACACATGTGTTTGCCTGCGCGTTTGTGAAGCGAAAGAGCGGGTCAACGCAATTTATCAGCAGTCTCGCTTTCTACCTGGCGAGTTGATAAAAGAAGTACTCGGCACACAGACATGAAAAACAGATCAAATCTTATTTCCTCACAGGACCGCTGTGAAGGGCAGCTCCGTGGCCACATCGCCGCCTGGGATCTCCACGCCCAAGAAACACAGCGAAACGAAGGGAGATATGGAGATCTGTTCAGATACTGCTGTAAGTGGACAAACATGCACTGCGGACTTTGTTACAGTGGTGTTTGGGGCAAGCTTGTTTGCAGTGCACGCATATGTGCAAAATTCCCATAGGTTTTCACACTTGTACAGTATAAACATGTTCACAAACAGATCCACAACACCTCTGCCTCTTCACCATCACATCCCCTTAAGGCTCAATATTGATTCGCATTGTGTTCTGACTCAGCCTACAATTCATCGCCTACTTTTTTTTATTATCAAACCCAATCCTGTGTTGTTGTTGTCTCCACAAGGCTGAAGGTTTTTAAGCTATATCTCGCACAGAGGCAGCCATCAGGCTGTGGATGTAATACTGACTTAAATTAGGCTCCTATCAGCTGTTTGATTCTGTAAATCATATGAGTGCACTTTGTAAGCAAAATGCTAAAATCATGACCTTGTGGGTTTATTCTTTATTACCTGTCAGTCAAAATGCCAAAATATGACGGAGAGCCTGAGAGCTTGAGAGCGACTGAAAGAAGGGAGACAGCAATAATAAAAGAAACTAAAAGGAGCAGTCTGAACAGGGGGAAAGAATGACAGTCTCACCGCATAATGTAGGAAATTTAATCCAGATGATGTGAAATTTTGATAACATGGAGGAGCCCCTTATCGCAGGCACTCAATTTGACAAAAGAGCCATTTAATACCATCCTCCAAGCTTTCCGTCTATCTTCTCCCCACAGAAATACAACAAAAGAGCCACACTTTATGACCTACAAGCTCCTTTTACACCACCCCCAAAACCACATTTTTAAAATAACCTAATTAAAGTAAGGCAGAAAGTCTGTGACAATTACCTTACTTCTTTCTGAACAAAACTTCCAACACATTTCACAAAGCCAGAAGCTTGTCCAGTCCTCTGGAAAGTCATATAGTACATGAATCGGTTTAACCAATCCTTTTCATCCACAGTTTTTTTTTTTGCCAATTACCTAAAAGAAAGCCTTTTAAATTGATAAATGTTAACAGCTTATACAAACAAAGCTGCATCTATACTGTCTAATATATCCAGAAAGTATCCTGGTGTATGTGGACAGCTTAGCTCAACTCATCTGAAAGAAAAAAATAATTAACAATATAAATGTAACTATAAACATGCATAGGGATTTTGATTGCATAAGGAATAAAAATTGAGAAAAGGCATGTCAAAATACCTGGATAAATGCTTTCATAAGCAAGAGAAATTTTTTGCTAGAAATAGTCACAGTACCTTTCTAAGATTATAATTAAAAAGTGAGAAATTATGACCTAACAGCGTACCTATCAAATAAAAATTTAGATGAAGAAATGAAAACTAATAAAACTTGCACCATCTAGCTAAAACTAGCTAAAACACAAGCTAGCTAAAATTATGACTCAAACATTTAATGTATTACTACGAGTTTAAATTGTTAGCTAAAATATAGGTCAACAAATTACTTTTTTGTATAAAGAAAATATACAGAAACAGGTGAAATAGTTATGAATACAAAGTTTAATATACTGATTTAAATTGTTAGCTAATTATTAGCTAGTTGAAATGACTAGCTAAAATGATGTAGAAAAAGCAGGGCGTTAATAATTACTAGTAGTTAAAAACAGTTTCTGCTAAATATGGTTGAACAAATTAGTAAACAATGTTAAATATTTTAGCTTAAAGTATTAAATGCCAGATGAAATTATTAGCAAAATAAGAATAGATGAACAAGCTGTCAGTAAGCTAATAGTTATGGATCAGCAGTTGAGATATTTCACTAATGCTACAGTTATACTAGTCATACTATACTAAAATTATTCGAAGCACTTGCAATCAACTTGGAATCTCACTGTTATTTCAAAGTTGGGGACCACTCCCAGTAAATGTATGCCAATCTGTCTGAGAGTGATTGCAGGAAATCTGAGCCAGACTATGATTGTTTGGAGAGCGGTTGCTGCAATGTCTTGCAATTAGTTGACCAATGTGAAAAAATTCAGGGCAGTTACTGAGCAACCACTGATTTTCTCTGTTCAAGCAACAAGGTTGCTGTCCTGTTTGTACTGTGGTGTGACTGAATTTAATTGCTATGATTGGTTACTACGCTGAAAGTGTTTCCAGTTTAAAATAAGTTCAAATAAACATGTTTGAACTTGAAAAGTGGGGATGGTGAAGGTGTTCTCAGGTCTATCTGACAAACCTTTAAGGGTGCGTCAGATGAAAAAAGGTTTAAAATCTCTGCTTTACGTCATAACTTTGTGACTAACATGGAGTTTGTTCATTTCTAGACCCTCATAATGACAGAGAAGATCAACCTAAAGGCTGAAAATGTAGAGGGACACATCCCAGATGCAGCTTGTCAAGACCACATGTTAGGTGAGTCTGTGAGTTACTTTTCAGCCTTCGCTAACGGCAGTTTAAATGAACAATATCTTTCCTCTTCTCTGATTTGAGTTGTTACTTTGCCTAAACTTCACGTCTTCTCTTCTCTGGGTTTCATACTCTATCTGCAAGTGTTTATCTCACTGAGTACAGGTTTTCATTTGGCTTAAACCTGTCAAAAATCAACCGGTGCAACAAAGCATTAACACATTTTTACAGTTGCGATTTCCTGATGTGACTGACAACTCAATTCCGTCGCCAACTGATTCCCCTCACTGCCAGACTCACCATTACTGTGGGGAAATAGCAGCGGTTGCAAACGGCACGTTGACAGTCTGTTCAGGTGATTGATGTGCAGCCGGGTGATGTTTCACAATGCCTGAGCAGCTAAAGAAGTGAAAAAATAAACGCATCAAACAATTGTGAGATGAGATGATGGCTGTTATTACTGCAGAGCGACAAACTTACATTGTAGATTGTAGCTCGGTGAGGGGCAGGAGTGGGTGTAGGTGCTGTTTACTGGATGTGGAGTGCACCGTGTTCGTTACTCGGCTGTCACTCACCGGGGTTATTGACAAATTGTTTCACAGATTCATCTCAAAGTACATAATGGCATGCTTCTTGAAATGTAGCTCTATTGCAGGTGTGAATTTAGATTTGCTGATAGCAGGGTAGCGATTTTGTTTTTTCTCTTAGTTTTATTAAAATAAATTAGATGGGTTATAACCCCAGCCATTGTGTTTCGGAGGGAAAAGAGGGCTGTGCAGATCAGTCAGAATCATTATTTTATTTGTTCCTTTATTGCCAAAAACTTGGGAGAACACTAAAAATGTAAATAAAATGGCTTATTCTGATGGCAAATGGTTAGGATGGCTGTACTATCAAACCATTTCGTGCCCTAATAGATGTTGTGCTTTATATGTGCTATAACTGTAAGAGAGGAGAAATCGAAAATAATAAAAGATGTGAGTGAAGTAAAGGTAAGAACAGTATCGCAAATAAAACTTCAAATAAAATAAATAGTATATTCTAAAATCTCAGAAATGCTACAGGGAGCTGAAAACCATTAAAAACGTGTCCTTCTTAGAAGCCGAGTTGGAGCTGCCACTTAGAGCAGCTGTCTGAGGATGCAAAAGACCCGAGGGCCAACCTGTACATGCATGTTAAAAATAGAATTGCAGGACAGCGTGTACTGCATGTAAAAGAGGTCACTTAAGTTGGTTAGACCCCCTTTTGCCTTCTGATCAGTCGTAATTCTTCATGGCATAGATTCAACAAGTTGAGATTATCTGAGTTTTGTGACACAGTGTGTTATCCTGCAGTCATCAGAAGATAGGTGCACTGTGGTTTTAAAAGGATGGACACATTCAAGCTCAGTTGGTACTTGGAGCCCAAAGTTTTCCATGAAAATATCGTCCACCATTTAACCATCAGCAGCCAGAACTGTTGATAAGACAGGAAGGATCCTTGCTTTCATTTTGTTTACACCAAATTCTGAATGGCGTGGCAGAAATCGAGACTGATCAGACAACAAAACATCCAATAATCTATTGTCTTGTTTTGGTGAGCCTGTGTGAACTGTAGTCCCAGTTTCCTGCTCTTAGCTGACAGGAGCAGCACCCACTGCGGTCTTCTGCTGCTGTTGAGATGCTCTTCTGCATACCTTGGGCATAATGATTGGTTATTGTATTTCCTGTTGCTTTCCTATTAGCTGAATGTAGTCTGGCTATTCTCCTCTGACCTCTGGCATCAACATGATGTTTTTACCCAGAGGACTGCCAAACACTGGATATTTTCTATTTTTCAGACCATTCCCTGTAAACTCTAGAAACGTCTATGTTTTTGAAATACTCAGACCAACAACCATGCCACATTCAAAGTCACTTAACTCGACTTTCTTCCTCATTCTGATGCTCAGTTTGAACTTTAGCAGGTCGTCTTGATCATGTCTACATATCTAAATGCACTGAGTTGTTGCGTTACTTATTAGATTAGATATTTGCATTAATTAGCAGTTGAACAGGTGTACCTAACAAAGTGGCCAGGGAGTGTAGTTAAGAACTCAGATGCTAAAGAGTCAGAAAGTTCCTCCAGGAGTTGGTGGAGATCAAAACGGAGCAAAAACAAAACTGAATATTCAAAGGTTTACTAACAATAGCAGTAAAGTCTTAGTCTCCAAGTGTAATATATTTTAACTAGATGCAAAAGCTGGCCATTGTTCTCTGGGGTTGCATCTTAATTAGTCCTGTTTGTATGCAAAACATGCATGCTGGTGACAGTGAAAAATCTATACATCTGCCAGTTCTCACAATTAAAATAAATGTGTTTGTTAAGGCTGAGTGCAGATGGAAATAATCTCCACAGAAGCGCAGAGTTGGCAGATTGAGCTGCGAAGCTACTAATCAATCACAAAATACTTTTGGCTTGAGCCACTAATAATGGGTCTGAGCCATGTCACCAAAAATAAAAATGTTAATTGTCTCTGTATTCTGGTTAACAGGCTGCCTTTTTTACATTCTGCCAACTAAGCGCTTCCCGACAGCCTGAATTAAATATTTAATAAAGGTTCAGCTGTGGCTGCTCGTTGCTCTTCAGCACTGCTATAATGTCACGTCCCTCCAAAGTGCAGCATTCACAGGCTTTAATGCCAGGTAAACACATCAATCATATAAATAGTTTACATCCAGCCGGTTTATGATGCAAGCAGCTCGAGTTATGAATGTGGGCTTGGAGGTTCACACTGGTCAGTTGTACTGTGCATTAGAAGAATTTCCCTCAAGGCAGGTTTTCTTTTCCTCATAAAGGGACAATAAATAACGTTTTGACTGACCCGGAGCTCAAAATGACTCTAATACGTCTGCAGAGCTTTGATGGCACTGTTGATCAATACTAATAATTCAGCTATTACTTCACCAGGTGCTGATGTGTGTGGTGTTCAAAACTTACTTTGTAGACTTTTGTTTTTAGAAAATGGCGCTGCCTTTTTAAAACATTTTTAACAAGCACGAAAGCACAAAATAACAGAAAAAGACTGTATTCTTCAGCCAAAGAGGAATAATTTCAACTGGATGTTTGCTCCAGCAACAAAAGAGATAGTACACTCTGTTGTATTAATCCAGCCTTACAATTTCTGTTGTGTTTTTCTTTGTCGAATAAACCCATTTCCACGCAGAGGAGGTATCAATAAGGCAACTCTCTCTGCTCAAACCCTGGAGGTTGTATACAGAAGTGATAGGGAGCTCATGAAAAACTAGATTATGTCCAGTCGTTGTTCCCTCTGGGTAGAATTACTGTGGACCTTGTTATAGTTTGGTTATAGAGGGCATTTTGAACTGCCAGGCTTGGCATTCAATTACACAGCCATGTAATCTATGGCTCTCTCCGCCTTTCGCTCCCATATACAAGTAAACATCCATGTGCATACGAAGGCTATGACATGCACTGAGATCAGCATTTCTGTTTATTCCAGTAAATGTAAGTGTCCTCGAGGGCCTGATAGCAGTTACATTTCCAACTAACAGGCCATCTGTGCAATGAACATGGTGTATCTGTACATCCAAACACTTATATAAGGAGTCGTTTTCACAGCATGTTGCGAAATCTGCTGAAAGTTGGCGACATGCACCGATTTTTCTTCTCAAAAACTCGCTCAAATATTCCCCTACTTTGTGCATCTATCGGCAATGCTTTTAAATTTAGATAATGTACATTTAAGTAATGTACTTGGCATCCTTGCTAGAAAAACGTCCAAAGAGAAAATGGATAGATGGTATGAGCTTCACATCTAAGTGTAAATGTTGTTTTCTGTGTTTCTTTCAAGCGGTAAACTAATTCTGAAGTATGCCCGATGAAGTACTTGCAAATTCTTTTTAAAGCTCACTGTGAAGCACAACAGCGTTGAAAGAAACCCTTTAGTAATGCTGAGAGCCAGAATCTGTAAATATCTACGCATTTCTGTGAGACTGAAGAAAAGAAAACCTTCAGGTTCGCTTTAAGAGTTTTTAACAACCAATACTTGGAGATGCAGAACTGATGCAAAAGTCTTGAACTTCCACTGTTTTTTACTTCAGACAACTTTTTAGGAGGTTTACACTCCACTACTTCTCATCTTTCTTGTGTCCAAGGAACCAGACTTGAGCAATAGTTCTCCAGACTTTCTGAAGGTCTTTCAAAGTGTTTCTTTGGGCATTGGCTTCTTTTTCACTCACTGTCAGTCTAGAACTTGTTCCCAACCATTTTTAAGAGGAATTGCTTTGTTCGTTAAGTCACTTAACTCTGACCTATAAATTATTCAAGCATAAAAAGACTCCTAACTCAATGGATGAACCAGTTTTGTTTTTGTATATTACAGACACCTTAGTGAAGAGCCGAATTTAATTTTTAACTTTTTTATTAGCAGCCTGTCACAAAAACACATTTTTTTCCCATTTCTTAAGTACAATCTATGAAAAATACCAAAGATAGCTGAACTAGTATGGTATTTTTGCACCAGGTGATTCCCAAAGAGATATTAAGTAAAAACTTGGTCATTCCAAATACCGACTTTCAAGCTTGATAGAATTCTACAAATTATGGTTTTGCTTTATATGCTGTATTTACACGTATGTTTACACATGCTTCATTAAATCACTGCATCTATTTCCCATTTTCCTTGCAAAATAGAAAGAAGTGGGGGTGGCTCAAGGCTTTTCCCAGTGCTGTAAATTAATCTGAATCTTTTTGACCCAAGAATTACTTTAACGTACTTTTATCTCATTATGCAAAACTCTGGCAATGTTTAATATGAGCTTCCTCCATTGGAACAGTATACACAGCTGAAAACAAGAAAAAGAATAACAGGTCCCTGGTAAGAAAGCTAATTAATCCTCAGTGGTTTTCAGTGTAACTCAGCAAAAAGTTGCAAACCACTAATAATTAGCCGATGTAACTGTTGGCCATTACCGTTCACAGTTACAAGGACCTGTGCTGTGCTGAATGGCCATCCATCTGTTCCAGCCTGAGTCAAGGCTCTGCAAACTGTGGTTTCTAAACGACATCCATCTGTTCCTACTCGCTGTCACATCGCCTGATTACAACCCAGCGTGCACTCTGATGAATCCAAGGAGCATGTCCTCGGGTTGCAGCTCAATCGTGTATTTAGTTCAGAATTGCTGGCAGCAGGTGTTTCTTGTGTACTGTGTACTATATGAGAACTGTGTGCCTCTCACCATTGTGATAACTAAAAATGGGCATCAGAAAGGAGCTTCCAAAAAGTACTGTGTCAGTTTAAAATGCTTTGTTTTCTCTCTTTTTCCATTTACATTGTGTTTTGAACCTGCTACAGATTCCTTGTTTACACACAACCCTTTCCGCTGCATGTAAATCCAGGTCCTCCTTTTCTTTTCCTGTGTCGTTGTCTCCTGCTTCTCCCAGACGTCACACTCCTCTCCCTGTCACTTTAGGCTTCGGCTGTCAGATGAGAACCCTGGACAGTGGCATCGGCACCTTCCCTCTCCCCGATTCTGTCACCCGGGCCAGCAGTCGACATATCCCTAAATCTGAATCCAGCCCCGAGGGGGTGACCGGCGGCTCCTCTGAGCTCGATCGGGAGCCCCCCTCTTCTCACCCTGACCCCTCACAACCTGTTGTGAAAGTGCCTTCCCTTTCAAAACCCCACCCGCATGTCTCTATGAGCATGGGTCACTCCCTGTCTGACCCCACTGTGACCTGCAGCAACGACAACGCTCGGGACACCCAGAGCCGCCTGCCCAAATTAGCATCCTCAGGTAAGTCAGGAATATTAACTGTAAACAGATGCCCCACAACATAGCCTTCTTTTTCCTGTTTGTAGACCCTTTATAGTATTGCCCATTCATTTAAAGTGGAATGGCAACCAGTTGAGTCGAGTCCCCTATGGCATCGCAGACAAGTTGTACCCATTGGTGTAGAGTGAATCAGATTGACTGCAACATGTTGGGAGTTGCATAAATTAGACAGCAGTTACTTACAAACTTTTGCTGAGAGCGATTGCAGTCAGCCAGAGCTGGTCTCTGATTGTTTGGAAACAGGTTGCCTCCCAATAAGCAACCTGTTTAATTGTATTGTGATTGAAACTGGTTCCTCAGAAGTTGAGGGCATTACACAGTCAACCTCTGGGGAACCAGCTGGTTGCTGCTAACTACTTGCACTCGTTCACCAAATGGAAAAGAAAAAAATCAATGCAAACATTGGGCACCCACCAATTTTTCCTAAATGGAATGAGGTTGTAGTCCTGAATGGAAATCTGTGGAAGATTTTTTTGAAACAGCAGAGATGGCGATTGCCCAAAAAGGCCAACTGTTTGCTTTGAAACAGTCAAAGTGGAGAATACACCCAGCTAATTGTGTTTTTACACTGACATGAGTGCATCGGTATTGGATTAAACACAAACTAAAATATCAGCCAAGTAAATATGGCTAGCTAGTTTGTGCCTCTCTTGGATGAATATTTGATTCAAAGCTAATCTGCCTTTCAGGCCAAATGAACAAATCCACTACAATGACAGCAGTTTCACTTCTGAAGATTTTCCTTCAATGTTTCAAGTGATGGTTGATGATTTTCTGCAGTATCTCTACCTGTAGTCACCCTAGCTTGTGCATTCACTTGTATAAGCATTACATTTACAACTTGCAGTGCTTCATAAATCAAAGCAAAGGTGCCAGCCTCATATATATCTTACAGATAATAGATGTCTGGCTTTATTAATCAAATATATCACTGATACTCAACAGTGCTTTTTACTGTTAGCTTTGTACAGCACTTTTTTTCTTCTTTAAATTAACTTGAAGAGGATCAGAGCTGCCAGGATGTGGCACCACAATAGAAAGAACAGTGCTTTTCATTGTTCTTTTCAGGCTATTCATGTTTTCCATCGAGGTCACAGTGGAAATAAATTTAAATCCATGCCTGTAAACGTTACCATTATCATGTTTGATGGACAAAAAAGCCTAGGCTCGAAAGCCTCAGACAGCTTATTTACCTTTCAGGAAGTTAAGTGAAGTATTGAATGTCACTGTACTTTATGTTAATGCATTTTCCTCCTGACTGCTCAAGGGCTCCCGAGGAGCAGACAAGAGGAAGCCGTTTGGTTTATTAAACTCTGATTAAAAGAAGAACCTTGTTTGTTCAGCTAATTCAGAGACTAATGCATCAACACTGACATCTGATACTCAGTTGAGATAGTAGAAAGCCATACACTCCCATGCCCCGAGGAAAACCAACAAATACAATTAGATAGGCGCGTCACCGCAGCCATAGATCATAAAGCACCTTCTGCTTCGGCGTCGGCCGTGATGCACAGCAGAACTGCAGAGGGTAGCATGCAATCAGATGGCTAATTAAAGCTACAATAACATGCAGGGATGAGCGCTCACACCCGGAGATTTATGCTTACAAGACATTAGGCGGCATCTCGTTCACCCCAGTGCTGCGGTGGCACTGCAGAGGCAGGAATCTGAGGCATAACTGCAAACATAAAGTGGCTCCTGTTGAGTCTTCCCTGTGAAACAAGTTGATTAGGAGAGCCTTAACAGTAAGCTGTGCGTCTTTATCACAGGTTTTACCTCTTTGTCCTTTTCCTCATCATTATAAAAAAATCAAAAAAAGTAAAGCATACCTGAACAGACAGAACGTCTGTCACATTGTTTGTTTCGTAATGGGTGAGAGGAAGAAGGGGAAAGGACTTTTATGATCTCCATGCAGATTTCTCAGATGGAGACAGAACACGAGCCAAAAGCAGCCCGTTATTGTAATGCAGCTGAAAGAGAGGTTTCTGAATGCGAGACAATTAAACTGGCGTCTGACAGCACTGGGTAGAGTGATAATAAGACGGCCCGACGTCATTTGGGGACGACAGCTGAAAGCTGTTCTGTTGGCTGCCAGGAGTCGTGGATGGAGCAGTCACAGGGTGGACGCTGTTAATGTTTCATTCAGATATGCGAATGGGAAATGGGTTTGTAGCCAGCTGGATGGGTTTCGACTGAATGGATGTACAAGATGTACTCATCCCGTGTTTCATCAGCCTGTCAGCTCAAGGAGAAATTGTCACGAGAGTTACAGTGGTCTTTCCCTGCTCCACTCCCACGTCTATCTGCCCTAGATCCAAATATGTTGCAGTTTGTAGTTTTTAAGTAAAAGTCCTTTTCGATTGTCACTCTGAAGTATTTGACTGTTCCTCAAATGACTGTCACGGTAGACTTCTGACTTGCTAGCTTGACGGCCGTTTCTCCTGTTTGTGCGGTAGCATCTAGCTGGCTAGCAAACCATTCTGCTTCTGTATTGTTGCTGAACAGCCTCTAGTTGAATTATTACCACTTTTTGGCAGCAGTAGCACATTACACCCTATCAGGCACCACGATAACCACCGCATATATATCAATTTTAAGAGAAAAAGTAGTTGCATAATCTATTTGATCACTTATAATTTAATGACTTTTCAAATACTCAAAAATCATGCATGTATCTAGTTGCCAATGGATATTCCAGGCTCTGTTTGCACAGGTAATCCACTTGATCATATGCTAGTTCAGCTCTTGTTGTAAAATTCAGTGGTCAGTGTTCGCCGCATCACCTTCATCACCGTCATGTCATGTTTGTTATAAACCTCCTGCCTCATTTCTCTTTTATATCCCTCGATTTCTAGATGCAATCCAAACAAAGAGGTTGAGTTTTTGTGCCCCACGCAGCAACATCTCAGGTTCCACTGAGGACAAAGAGACAGAAGCAGAGAGGAAGATGAAATCCAAGGACCATGATATGCCGGGCGTAAGTCGTTTACATTACACTTATTCAAAGTTGACATATTTGTGGTTCTTAAAGGGACTCGAGAGATACCCAGACAATGTCTCAAACTTTACACAGTTTCAAAGATGAAATTCTTTCATTAGCTGCAGAGTTGAAAATGATCATTGCTTGTTTTTGAGTAATGAGGTAATAAAGTGGTGGCCACACACTAGCATTTTTCCCACTAATGTCACCAGGGAGGCTGTGTACTTACCAACTGTTGGGGGTTACGTGTTGTGAAGGAGCTTCTTAGAAATATCTGCTTTTGTTGTAGCAAAAAGCTCTGGCTCTGCAGTTAGTTACTTTTGAATTAAGCAGTTTCAGTTTTTTAATGCGTTTCTTCAACGCTGCTAAGCTAGTGAGATGGCAGAAAAGACAGCCTTTTCTTCATGGAAGTATTCACTTTATTTTGAATATATGGTTGAAAGGAGACAATAACTGCATCACAGTGAAATGCAGTGTGCGTGTGTTGAGAAGAATGGTGTTGACCGTGCTGCGGCTGCACAGCATCAGTGCCTAGCTTTTAGGTCAGTTGAAACTGTCACTCCAAGGGGGAGTAATTAGCTTGTTGCTGATTATGTGGTAGAGGAGAATACATTCAGATGTAGAAGTCCAGTAGGATATACTCCAATCTGACAACATAACCAACATGCACAAGCTAATTATTACCTTTATTTAACCAGTAAGTCCCATTGAGATCAAAGAAAGCTGGCCAATATCTACAGCGTGATGTACGGTGTACAGATACTCACGCCATCACTTCACTGGTTAAAGTGTGTTTAGGATCAGATGTTTCTGCAGTTAGTCCATCTCCAAGGTGCACAGGAAGAAAATGAAAATAAAAAGAGTAACCCAGAAGTACTGTAGACTTTACTCTCCTCAGCAGGTAAGATCACACAGGCCCAGAGACTGGTCTGCAACCTCGTGGCAACCTCCGGTGATGAGTGAAAAATGCGTATTCTCCTCACTTATGTTTCAGAAGGCTTTTTATTTGACGGTTAATAGTCTCTGTTTCTGGTTTGTGTCACACTTTTCACAGTTTCACTACCAATTAGCAAGTAGTTGATGAGTGCTTGCAGACTAGTTGGCAACTGCAGCAACCACTAGAGACCAAAGCAATCAAAAGGAGGTCACTCCCCAAGCACAGTAAACCTCTTTGCAACTAGTTTCACCTAGAAAGCAACTTCCAGCAGCCAGTTGCCAACAAAGTTATTCTTGGTTGCCAGGGGGGTCGCCGACCAAACTCTAGACCTGTGTGACTGAGATCTTATAGATCGTTGATTCAAATAGTGCTTTTCTAGGCTTACCGACCGCTCTAAGCACCTTTACACTACAAGACACATTCATATGCACTAATGCAGTGCCTTATTACATGCTGTTTAGGTGCTTTAGCACCACATCAGGGGCATTTATAGGGTTAGTATAGTTGCTAAGGGGACACTTTGACACTTTGGGATTGGGATCTATGGCTCCCAGGCGGTCTCCAGGCCTTTGTGACTCTGTAACATTACCGACTGTTTTATAATGTTGCAAATAACTTTTGAAAGTAAGCTTTCTCAACACTGTAAGTATCTACATATGAATAACTAAATTTTCTACTGAGCTAAAAAAGACAGAAGCTTAAACACCACTTTGCTTTGCAAAAAGTTAACTTAGTCATGAGGGCTATATTTAAAGTTTTTTCCTGGTATCTTCTCTGTGCAAAAACCAAACTGCATAATAGCGCTCGTATGGCTTTGAAGGCGCTTTATGTCTCTGTTTTAAAATGACTTTTTTGCTGTCTGTGAATAGGAAAGAGCCTTGCGAGTGTGCACGTACTCAGGCAGCAGCAGCGACACCGAGACTGAACCCGAGGGGACGGGAAGCACTTTGGGCTCGCCGCAAAAGACCCTGATCAACAGAGCTAAGAGGAATGACTCAGGTGTGGTTGAAAGTTGTAGTCGCTGAATCTTTCATGAAGCTTCCTCAGTCATTATCTTTTGTAGAAGTTGGATCAAGTTTAACAAAAAATGCCTTTTTTGTGAATCTGTTTCCTGCGTTTCCAGTCGAGCAGAATGAGGACACCCTGAAGAGAAGAAGTGTGGAAAAATCCTTGTCAATCATGGACTACTACCAACACGACATGTTCTCGCACCTGGAGAAGGACAGCAGGAAGATTTCGCAGTACAACCTGCTGCACAAGGAGTCGGCCCTTGATGGAAAAGCAGGAGACAGGCTCAGTGTGAGTATTCAAACTCCTCATTGTTTCCCCGCTAATCAGATTCACTCATTAACAGCTGTTTTACAGGCCTGCTGCCGATTCCCATCAAGCATTTTATTCGTGTTAAACCTTCCTGTCCAGGAAGCGTCCAGTAGGTCACTTTCTAAGTGTTTAAATTTGGAGGGTGAATGTTCTGTATATTAATAGTTATTATTGATTGGTAAGCCTCAGAATACCATTAGAAAGAGAAAATGCACTGCGCCCTGTGTTTGTTGTTCTAGGATAAATCAATTGGCTCTTAGCGTAGCCCAAAAAGAGGCACTTTAAAGTGTTAAAAGCCATGCAGCTCCCAGATGTATGCTTCTTTATGCAGCATAAAGAGAAAGAGTATTGAGTCAGAAAAACGGCGCCTGACCTCAATGAAAGTCTTCCCAGGATGGAAGATGCATAATTTTGCTTTCCTTGCAGCGGAGGCAGAGGGGGGAAGAATAAATTGGACCGTTAGGATTCTCGTATGTCGCAAACTTCGGCAAGGAGACTCCTCAGATGGTCAGACTCCCGAAGCACAAGAGCTCTTTCAAAGTCACTAAAACTCCAAGGGTTTTTCTTTTTTCTTCCCACTGGAGTTGTTTGCGCTCCCAAGGTTTTTCTCTTCGGCCGTTTGGAATCGTTTGCAGATTTTCACAGAAAAAATCCGCCTAATTGCTTTCGATCGCCTCACCCTCTTGTGTCAGCGGGTATTTGCCTACAAGTATTTAACGCTGCTGAATGACAAATTAGAATCAGAGACCATGAAATGGCCTGCAGCCTGCAATATGCCAGCTCTGTGGGACAAACTCTCTTACAGTGCGCTTGCCCCAGCAGCAGCAGCCCTGACATAAAAATCCATAATTTAAAAAAAAAAAGAGGCCTGACTCAACACGACTTTTTAAGAAAAACTATTGTCTGTTAGAGATGGGGGAGAAAAATCTCAATTTATGGTGTGGGCTGGTTCTCGACCTCTGAAGTCATCTTGGAATTTAAAATGAGATCAGATCGAATCTATTTGTAATCACTTACACCCACAAATTAGAATAAATAAAGCATTTTTTCGAATTTAGATCTCATTCCCACCATTAAACACTCAAGTTTTGTTGTGCACATGCAGCCTCCATCTGAACCACGCTGCAAATTATTATGACAAATTGCGCTGGGTGTAGGTGATGCAGTGAGTCGTAAGTCCAGGGTGATTCAGCAAGTAAACACACACCCGAGTGTCCTGAGAGCGGCACTCGAGCACAAATGAATCCCCCTAAGCGCCGAGGTCAGTTTGCTGACTCTGCCAAGTCAAGCAAAAGCAAGGTTTCGATCAAGTATTACATTATTGTACAGAGGCCGAGTCGCCATTTAACAAAGCAAAGTTCAGCGACTCCACTCGAACTACAAGCGAGGAAACAGAAAGAGAGAGATTTCTGATTCCGATCCGAGTCCCGGTGGACAGGCAAAGCATCGAATGGGAAGTTTTTGAAGCGGCGCTGTGCGGCCAAGCTGCAAGCACAGCTCCATTAGCCCACACGCAACGGACTCAAACAGGACAAGCAAGGCTGTGTTTGTCTCATCCTCAGACCTGCCTGTCATGTAATTGGATGCGCAAGGCTACGTTTCCCAGTTGAGCGTTGGCTTGCAACATGGCTTGCAACACTTACAGGGACTGCTGCAATAACGTGAGGTCAGAAGTTCAACCCCTGAACACCCAAGAAGCACGCCTTATCAGAGTGTAACCCGTGAAAACTTGCTGTCATAAAGCTGCTCAACTTTCTTTAAAAAGCTGCTTAGTATTGCTTCACAGCTGTGAGAGTATATTACTCTGTGGATGTGCCTAATTCTAATATTCACGTGTTTTTGAGCACGTACTTCAGGACCAAAGCTGCAGTGGCCCCAAATGCAGTTTATCAATAGGCCTACATTGTGCAGTAATACAGCGATACTGAGTGTTAGTGTTACTACCACTTGTCGTAGCATTGGAAATATACCAAAGAGGTTTATGAACTGATCCAAGAGATTAAAGAAACAGCTTACTCAATAATATATCGATATTTAGCTGACACTGTCATGAGGAGTAATTTACTTGTAGACCACTTTGCAGGTTTCTAACTCTAATTTCAAGACACTTTGCGTTTGGTATGAAATGTGTTGTATTTTTATGCTATTCGTTTATGATAGTCATGTTTACTGCAAAAAGTTCAAATAAAGCAGCAACTTCCATGCATGAATAACAAAAACAACGACATTTCAGAAACTGCAGTTCCTCTACTGGCTCTGAAAATGACTCGTTCCCCATAGACCTCCAGTTTTACAGAGGAAATAAACAACTTTCCACCCAGCAGCTAAAAACTGTTTTTATGGTTTTAACCAATTTTCCCCCAATTTAAGAGCCCGGCTGCTTTCACTGGAAGGTGGATGACAACGCAAGTATCCACACCTGTCTGCTAGGCTAACCAAATAATATGACGAATAATATCTGTTCCTGCTACCTTTAGCTTACATCTCAAGTCCCGTTTCTCACGAGGTAAAGCTGGTTGTTTGTTAATCCAAAGGTTTGCATGTCAAACTGTCCTTGAGCGAGATACTGACCCCAAGTTGGTCCCAATTTAGAACTCCTTGAACGAATGTTAGACAAAGTGCTTAAAGTACTTGTAGTACCTGTTTCTTGGTACGCCTTGGGCTCCTTTAGTACTAACCGAGTTTGATTATGTCTATTGCTACAAGACATGATGGATCTATGCATGCATGGGCCCTGTGATTGGCTGATACTGACTAGGTATTTGGATTAATAAGCAGTTAAACACACGTACCTAATGAAGTCACCGGTGAGTGGAAGTACCAGTCCATGTAAAATGTGACTTTTCAAACCCAGGGAGACAAATCAAGATGAAGAGGAAGTCTGATTAGCTTTAATGAAAGATAAAAGGTGTTTCAAATGCAACAACAGCACACTTGAGTTTGTCTAAACTTTTTCTTAGGTACATATAGTATCGTAAACTTACAGTTTTTAGACAAAGCACCATTAAAAAACCCAAAATACCAATAAAAATGAACAGTTGTAAAATTTGACCTATAAAGTTTGACTCTACCTTACTACTGCTGCATAGTAAATTTACTTACTCCGATGGGAACCCACTTACTGAAGCATCCTATCGCACTGTGTACGTTTGCTGTGATTTTACTAGCAGCTAATTCCACTGATTTCAAACTTCTGCGTTAAAATAAGCATTCGTGTCGACAATAACCTTATTCGTCAGCCATGAACCGGCCGTAATGATGGATGACTGCTTCTGAACCCATTTACCCCGCATTATTCCCCTGAAAAAGACAATCTATCCGAGTGTCATCACCTCCTCACCCCTGGCTGTGCACGTCCACACCTGTGCGGCCGCTCTCCTTTTGTCGTGGCTCGGGAGCATTTGACTGTCACCGGCTTTAGTTTGGGGAAGTTTGGTGGCTGGTAGCGGGGCTGTGTCAGAGCCCCGTGATTTAAGCGCCTTTAATAACCTTTCACAAACACTCAGGAGAGTGATGTAAAGCTCAGCGGCTCCCATCAGGGCCCTCACAGCCCGTGCTGGCCTCCCATTCATCATCCTGACAGCACCTGACAGCCCCGCTAACGGCGGCCCCCGCCCCCTTCTCCTTTCTATCCTCTCCTTCCTCCCAGTCTCTCTTTCTCCCACGTGTCTTTGCCTGTCTTCCCCTTCAGTTTTGCCCCTCTCTATTTCTGTCTCCCATACAACTCTCTTTGTCTTTCTTCCCAGTTGACTTTGCCGCTTTCGCTCTAAACAGGTTTCCTTTGTCTCCTTCTGTCTTGTTTTTGTCCTCCTTGAACTAACTTTTGTGCTTTTATTGCTTTTCCTGCTTACTCATTACTTTCCCCCCTTTATTTCCACGCTTTGTCTGGGATATTGCTGCAGGAAAACAGCATCAGAACTCGTGCCAAGGTGTGGCATCGTTGATATTCCTGTGGCCCAGGTCCAAACAAAACCCTGCCGTGTAGCACAAATCAGCAGACTCCTCAAGTGTGGAACAGCTTGTTACCTTGGGCAGTAATTACATGGCGAGGGTTAGGGGAACATTTCAGTTGACATGCAGTTTGAAATAAGGCCGCTAGATAACCAAAACTGCATCAGTGTACAAATAAATATCAGCAGCAGGAATATGCGCTTCCCTCTCTGTCACTGTCAGGCTGATAGCATCGCCAGAGTCAGATGGAAGAGACCCCGAAATAGAAAGCGAGAAGCCGCCATCGCGCTTCCACCACACTGGCCCGCGATCAAATTACTCGCGCAGTGGTGACAGCAAAGACAACACATAGCCTGAGACAATAAATAAGTTATATTAGCATTTCCCCTCCCACCACCACTGTTGTCCTCATTGTAAAGTAACCCAGACTCTACGATCACACGATATCACGGACACGAAGTGTTGCTGAAATTCTGTCAGCAACAATAGAAAATGAGTTTTCCAATTACTTCTCCCTCCAAACTTTTCTGAAACCTGACACTGACCAAACTTGTGATTTGTTGCCTCCTTTCAGCGCAGTTCACACTGAATACACTTTTACGTCATTGAAACTGGCCATGAATAGTTTCTAATAACCATTCAACACCCAGCTTGATGTCTGTCCACAGCTGCTCTGATTTTCTTGCAGATAACATGGGAAAAAAATTGTTTTGTTAGTATTAACACAAATCTCGCTTCATAATGCCTCCATGTGCTGAATGCAGATCTGCTTCTATTAATTTTTTTTTTCTCATCACATCCTTTCGGCAAACTTAAATGCCAGCAGTGGACTCGTTGCTTTCTTTTGAGGATGAACAAATAACATTGATGTCAAAGTCCTTGAGCTCTCAATCTTGGCTCGTGGTGACAGGAAGGTTTGCTAATTGGTTTACAGTACAGATAATAATATCTGTCATCTTATTGCAAATTATATCTTTAATGAACCAGTCAAAAGAAGCAAGTCAATCCTCCATATACATTCATGTTAAAAATGCACTTCATAGGAGAAATAAACGCGTTTACAGCCTGTTACGAAAATTATTTAGATCTTTATAGCTAATCTCACCGTTCACAACAACTGTAAACTACATGAGTGCTCCTTTAATCCATCCATTTTAATTGTATTAAGGTTCAAGGTTATGCAGGATTAAAGCATCATCTACATAGAAATATATAATGATGAACCATGAATGTACATACCAGCATAGCCATACGTTTGACACGCACTGATACGTCAGTAAATGGCAGTCGCTGCAATTTCCAACCTCAGAGTTTACTTCTGGACCAACTGCTTTACATCAGCTGCTTTATTAAATAGAAAAAAATGAATAATATAGTCATAAATATGCACTGATTAGTGTGTAATTATGTTTTCTAACAAACTGCAACTGCAGACTCAAGATATGAGGCGTCATGCCAATGTTTTATTATATGAGAACGTGTCCTCTTCACCAAAGAAGCAGAAACGCGAAGGAAAGAAAAAACGCAAACAACATTTTAATAATAATAATAAAATGTTATCCTCAAGCCTTATCTCCTGAACACTAACACAGAAAAATGTGGATGAATATACTTATTTATTCCTGATACTGTTATTATCAGCAGATTAGACATGTGATGCTCATATCTCTGAACATCTGACAACGAGCTCGCTAAACAACAGCAACAGCTGGTTATAAGCTAATATTATGCCAGCTAATGTTAGGTTTGAGAGTCCTAAAAATCACACTTTCATTCTGATAACAGTTTGATTACATTCTCAAATCCTAGGTGAGTTTATTCACTAAGTGTCCAAGTCCAATCCAATAGAAGACAGTTTCACTAATGTCAGATAAAAGAAGCCAACGGTGGCTAATGGAGGCTAACAGCAGCTAACAGAGGCTAACAGCGGCAAAAACAGCTGCACTTACTGACAGAAAAGTTCACACGCCCTAAACAGCTCATCTCAGCATCACTGTCACTAGACAGAAGATTCTTCATTGTCAATATCCCAGCATAAGAAAATTACTGACAATAAATACCATATCTAAACATAGTTTACTAATTTACAGATACATGAGGGCTGTAATGGTATGAAGCTGAGCACTTTACATGAGTTATTTTGCATAGTATAAAATCCACATAAGGAGGTATGTTCTGAAGGGTAGGAAGTGAAACTGCACATGAGGTTCATACATAGTTACTGTGGGGTCGTGTTCAGGTGGGGAGGAGGCTGTGTTTCGGTCGGTCTGTATGTGTTTGGATAGTTTTAAAGCGCCTGCCTTATTCATAGGAGCCTGAACAGATAGCGTCCGAGGTGTGTGTTGTCTTCATGGTTTTGCTTGGCCCTCTTTACAAAGCAAATGATTTTGTTTTTGTTTGTGCTGCTTTCACAACATGCTGGAGGATGTTTGTGTCAACTTTGGTGCAGCTACCATACAAGGCTGTCATGCAGGCTATGAGAATCCTCTCTGTTGTGCATGTGTAGAAGGTGATGAGCAGCTGTTGGGGCAGTTTGACTCTCATCAGCCTCCTTAGAAGGTAAAGCAATTGTTTTGCCTTACCTTTGGCTGCTGATGTGTTCTCATTCCAGGAAAGGCGACCCCCCCTCCCCGGGAACTCCAAGATGGCAACTGTTACTAGAGCCATCTTTTATTTACAGAGTGTGGCTATTACAAGTTCGGTCATTAAAAGCTACTAAGTATAGCAGTGTGCATACAGTTAGTTTGACTTCATGAGAAATCTGAAGGATTACAAATCTAAAGCATAGACGTGTAACATCTGTACGACTCAGAATATTAAGGTAAAAAAGGAAAAATACGTAACAGCAGGGGAAGACGAGAAAATGTTTCTTGCTTGAGCCTTAATAAAAGACCCTTTCACTCAGCTTTTGTAGCAAGCGGGTCTGCTGAATTTGAGTTTAGACATCCTATTACTGGCATGTGATGCAGAACCAATTGCTGATTCGGGCCCTCGTGTTTTCAAGAAGGAAGCTCTCACTGAGACGTCCGCCTGGAGCCTGAGTTATGTGTGGAGCCATCATTTTGGCTGCGCCCGCAGGTGGTACAGAGACCTGCACCGGGAAGCTTCGATCTGCTGGTAATTGTGTTCCTCCGAAATCAAACCCAATCAGCGATAGCACAGCCACCCCCCCCCCTTTCTTTTCTCTCCTCTTGTTTCTGACGAATGGAGGCTGGCTGAGAGAATCAGCATCTGAAGACTGTTTTTCACTGTCGCGCAGCTAATCACAGATTCACGTTGTGCGCTCTTTTTTTTGCCCCCAGGCCGTTTAACGACAGTTCTTTTCTTTTTTGTACAGCTGACAAAAATCAGACACAAAAATAGGAAAGCTATGAAAAAGCACGCGTGGGTGTCGAATTAAAACTCGTCCGGTCTAATCTGCATTCAGCACCTGTTTTTAATTTGGAAGTTAACCTCCACACCTGCAAAAAAAAAAAAAAAAAAAAAGCTGCTCCGGTGTGTCAGATGTGAGTCACACGTCACCTCTGGGCACATTTTTCTTTTAATATTTCTTTTGATTCCGGCCTCTTTACAAATTTATGACGACTCCACCTCCCAACAAAGGTCACCGTGCAGATTAATGGGCCTCGATGGGATGTTAGGGTTTTGTGTTGATTCGGCATCGGTCACAATATGAGGTGATTACTTTCATTTTTAGCCTTCCTGTATAACTTTTCAGGCATTTTCTTTAACATTTGCATGTTTAAAACTCTTCCAGGATTTGATGCTCTTATGAGACATGCTGCATTTAGAGGCAAATTATTTCCTCTCTTCCCTCTCAATCCTTTCCTCATCATTACATAGTTTACACCTGGGTTGGCACGTGAATGTAATTAGGTTGTTAGTAAGAGAACAAACTGAGAAGACTTCACTAATGTTTCACTATAGAGCAGTGACACCCCTGTATCGAGCACGAACAGCCTGCTATGTCTCACAGAAAGAAATACGGTTTCAGCGGTATGTCATTTAGTCAGTAAGCTGTCACTGCATACATCTACAGAAGCACCACATCACCAAATGTGGAATATTTTGATAAGATAAGAGATGAGGCTACTTGATAAGGAGAAAAACATCCTAGATCAGGCTGCAGCAGGAAATAGAAGAAACTCTAAATGGGCACACTTCCATTGTATACAGACCTTAGAATGAATTAAAAATATAAATAATAAAAAATAAATTAAAATAAGATGTTCAATCAATGGTTTAACAGACAACAGGACTAATTAATTAATTAACAGCTGTGCTTACATAAAGGGAGCCTGTACTTCCTGCTACAGTTCAAAGTCACGTGACTTCAGCTTCTTGTACATTGATGCTACGAGCCTGCCCACTCCTGCTCTGTGGCTGGACATGTCAGTCCTGTGGACTAGACTAACAGCAACAGGCTCATGTGAAACTTTCACCCTACAGTATGTTAATTAGGCTGGGATATAGCAGCATTATTAACATAGACATTTTGATAGAGTAAACAAAAAAGGTGAGCTAATGTCTCCTTAGGTCGCCCAGTTTTACATACTGTTAAATCAGAAATAACCAAATTAAACTTTTCCTCGTTGTGGCCTCTTTGATAAAAAGGAGAAATTCCTTGCTTTATGACTTTTCAATCAAACTCTTTTGGTTTTTATTTAGGTGGAACTTTTGTAATAAAGGCTGTGAAAGTATGTATTTATGGCTAAGTAAGACAAATGTGATTACTTTTTCAGTGTGATAAGAAGCAGATGAGACCTTCATATTAAGGGGAACTTTTAAAGATCTCTGTGTGTGCGTGACCCTTGCAATAAGAGTTTGCATGGACCAAATTATGCTAATAAAGTTCTGTGGTTCACTGAACTTTATTAGCATCACCATTTGAGTCATGACTTCAAGATATTTGCTACATAAAAAACAGCTCTGACCCATATGTATGTGTTTGTGCTCCTTGTGTGAACTAGTTCTGGATTTATGTCCGAGGGGAGATACAGCTCGCAGCTAAATGCTAAACGGTCCAGGTTTGGAGTGTCCCTAGAGGTTGTCCAGCCCCTGCAGCTACTCCTCTGTGTACTTACCCCTGCAAAAAGCACCTATGAAGATAGCTGCTGTGCTCCCAGGCTCGATTTGTTGCAGAAATAAAGTTGTTTACAGCCTCTGAGGAGGTGTTTTGATGCTGAGTGGTACAGTAACTAGCTTGTTAAAGTGTCTTTTGAGACACGCATTAAAAAGATACTGGCAAGCAGGTACATTCTGAATAAGAACAGACTATTTTTAGGTGTATGTGTTGTTTTGCTTTCCCTCTGAAGGGATTATTTTACTCTGTGATTGTGTGGCAATGGGTCATATGACAGTGAAGCAGACGGCTAATGCATGCTTTTACAGTTTTTGTAGCTGAGTTGGCTAAAGGTGTGTTTCTTGGTCCGGCACATTTTGGCATCAGCTAATAGATGAAACCACTCCTGCTAATTGAAGCAGTGTTAACAAACAGTAGCTTTTTTTTACTAATGTAATCCTACAAAGCAGATGGTCAGAGGTAATGCAAAAGAAATAATAACGTTGAATGGCACAATTAATGTAGCAGGAAGAGTGGCGAGGGGACCAAATTCCCTGCAATGAATGCCCGCCCACACCCAAGACGTACATTTGGTCGTTGAGCGTGACAAAAATCTCAATATAGATCACTGTCATACTCACTGTTGTTAGAGTAGAGACAGGGCAGTGCAAAAGTTCACACTGCAGCATTTACCGTAACATAAACTAGCGTGTATTTACTCTTCATTAACAGATGTTCCTTTCTCTCTGCAGAAGGAGATTCCCATGGAGAAGATGCCCGTCAGCGCAAGCCAGCCGCTCTCTCTCGACTTCTCTTTGGAGTCCTTAAACAAGCTGAATCAGAGCAGCTCCAGCAGCCTGTACCCGGACACGGGCTCGGGCGGCCGCAGAGCCGACTGCCACGCCGACGGGGGGAAGAGTGGGGAGAGCTGCTTCAAAGGAGACGAGGCCTCGTCCTCCTCCAGTTTCACGAGCAGGCCTGGGGTGGATCCTGTGGGCTCCCTTAGCGACTCGCTGTACGACAGCTTCTCTTCCTGCACCAGCCAGGGATCCAACGAAGTCTGAAAAAGCAGGGCTGTAGAGATGGAGTCCAGTTTTCAAGACATTCTCTTCCATCTTTGGACTCCTCAAGTCTTTCTTTGGGTTTCAGATTCTGTCCTTCTTATTGGAAATCATGCCTTGATTGGCTGGAGGTTGAACGACACAGTGGACCTATGGAGTGGATTTTTGGGTCGATTACATCTGTTTTACTAGGGGATTACCCCTAACAGGGTTGGGCGATACATTAACATTTTCTGCCACATCTCCACAACTAATTATTTTGGCAAACTGAGGTACACCTCAGCATCTTAAAGCAGCCATTCCCAAATTAAAAATATATATTAATTAATAAACTATCAATTTAAAGTGGCATCGTTTTGGAAAGCTGGCATTTTAAAAAGTTTGTATTTATTTATTGTAAACACCCAAACTTTGGGAACCACAGATGAGATAACAACAACTCTATTAAACAATTAGGGTGGAAAACCAGGAACATGTGGCATGTCAGTGAAAAACTAAAAACACCTCCTTTGATATCTGTGTACAGCTTTCCACTCTTGCTCATAAAACCTCCAAAAAGTAAGGAGCAATTGCACTTTAGAGTTAATTATTTACAGCGACATTATAAAAGGTGGACGTAGCTTCCGAGTATAACAAAATAAATAAAGAAATAAAGCCAACGCAGAAGTGCCTTAAACCTGCATTATTCTTTAATAACCACCAGGAAATGCAGACCTGTAGTTCCAGAAAGACTTGTTGTCCTGTAGCAGTCTATGGGAAAATAACCCAGAGATTTAACATAAGTAAACACTTTCGTGATGCGTTTATTAGCTCTCTTGCTCAATTTGGGTCATACTCAGTAAATATTTAAGTCCATTCTGTACATTCTTTGAAGTTTAACGATTATCCGGGGTGTGCCATGTCCGCCGCTCCTCAACTGCAGTTTAAAAACATCGGAAGTTTGACCTTCTGAAACCAATGGGTGATGTTACCATAGCCACGTCCATCTTTTATACTGTCTACAGTTGCAACGCAGAAAATTAGCAAACTAAAACGCCAAAAATCTCCCACAATAATACAACCGCCAATCATCTGAGCCGGTCACTATCCTATCGCCCAGCCCTAAACACTAGTTTGTGTTTATTTTCTTCTTTGTTCTCGGCCTTGCAAAAATGTCTTGGTTTTGGTTTGGATCTGCTTTTGATTTTCTCTCAACCTTCAGCTAATCTTGGAAAAGACTTGTCTCAGTTACAGCCCTGCCATGAAAGGACGAGTGCCAGTCCTCTCTGCCTACAACAAGAAGCACTTAGAAGAGCTACAGACGCGAGGATGAATCCTCAACCAAAAAAAGAAAAGCAAAAAA
The DNA here is from genome assembly GCF_013358895.1 of Oreochromis aureus. Lineage (NCBI taxonomy): Eukaryota > Metazoa > Chordata > Actinopteri > Cichliformes > Cichlidae > Oreochromis > Oreochromis aureus. The sequence goes on along the minus strand of NC_052963.1, from coordinate 22,157,822 downwards.
AACAAGACTTTTAAAGGTTTGACTTGGGTGTGGTGGACTGGACAGCAATACACGTTTGTATCATTAGCGACCACCCCTCCTCCTCTTCCTCCCACCATGCTGGGGTACTTCTTATCATTGCACTGTAACAAATACTGTACAAAGATGTGTAAAATAAAAGAAAACACGACAAGCAGGATGGGCAATATTTGCATAAAACTCCATTTTTGAAACTCTTTTAAAACCCAAGGTGTCATTTTATGGATTGCTGCTATGTACAACGCCCATTGAAAAGTTAAAAAGTCACCTGATTCATCGTTGTCTACTCTCTTGAAGCAATATTTTTCAAAGAAAGAATTAAAATTTTCTTTATTTTTGAGTCATTTTTGATCATTTTAATCTTGTTGTGTTTTTCCTTAAGCGGTTAAACACCCAGTGGTGGCAAACTAGCTCCGCAGCTTCTCTAACGAGGACGTTTCCACATGGTACATGAACTAATGAGACCAGGTACAGATAAAACAAGCAAATATAAGGTGTCGTCGCCCGTAGCTCAGGGAACATACTGGACTAAAGTCGATTGTAAAAATGAAAACGCAGCCATCGGGAAAGCGTAGACAAATGGCTCTCCAAGCATCCAAACGTAGTCTCATGTAGCATAGCACACCCAAACTCTCCAAAACCTCAGCTTTCCTCTCGTGGCTGTATATTATGTTGTATATATTGAAAAAATATAAGTTAATATCAGAACGGGCATTGCTGATCGATATATATGCAAGTAAGAACAAAAAGAAAGTAAAAAGATGTAAATTGTTTGCCAATCATTCAACCTGTTTTATGTCTGCTGTTTGCCGTCTTGTGTTTTCTTTCGGGGGTTCTTCTTCTTGTTTTTAAAAAAAGTAAAAATATTATTTTGATCAATAAGAGCTAACGCTAAAATGTTTTTTATCACTTTATTTTAAAAGACATATTTGAACTTTAGGTGGACTTATGCCAAATTTCTCTCTGGAATTTGACCAGCTGGTGCTAATCAACAGAGCCGACTGTGTGTTTTCGATTTTTCTATGAAACTGTTAATATTGTATGAAGAGAGTCTGAAGAGGACTTGTGTATTTTTCTAGATGTCCAGTATTTATACCCACATTTTGTACTGTCAGACTGTAGTGTGATTGTCATGCTTCACCTCTTTCCTTAAACCTTCCTTTGTAAAGAGAAAGTTACCAGCAGTGTTACTTTGGTAATTAATATTATTGTTATTATTATTATTACTGTGTGCAATTTGTCTGTTACACTAGACTTTAATGCTATATTTTATGTAACTATTTCCTAAATAAATACGAGAAACTATTTCCTATTTCAACCTGAGCTGCAGGATGTCTGTGTGATTTTCTGAGCAATATAATGAAGGAGGTGCTACATGTACCTTCGTGCACCTTCATGCACCTTCATGCACCTTCATGCGCGGTGATTCATTCGACCTTTCTTTGAGTGTGAAAATCCAGGTTTGGAGAAAGCCCTCCCCAAAATGTTTCGTGGCGTGTAATCACCGCTTCCCCCTCACAATCTGTCAGCAGGGGCTGAAGCTCAGAGCTCTCGCTGCAGAGGGATTTATAACCATTAGTCCCTTGATGGGTAATTATACGCATATAAATAAACGCAATTAGTTAAAGCACGCTTGGAAGATTTCTCTTTCTCTGTGTCTGCCTCTTAAGCATAGGCTTGTAGGTTATTTGATCAGCACGCGAGCAGATTTAAGGTCGAGGTTAAGTAGTATGCTTTTTTTTTCTTTTGTTCTATGCACCTCCTCAAGGTGAATCACAACGTAAAGACCTGACAGTATTAGACCAATAACCCCTGTGAGCAGCATCTGGTGACTGTGGGAAGGAAGAACTCCCTTTTAACGGGAAGAGATCTCCAGCTGACCAAGTCTCAGGAAGTGGAAGCAACTGGTAGAGGATTAGGAGAAAGAGAAGAGAGGAAAAAATAAGAGAGACATAAGTGCACTGATTTATTATTAGAAAAAACTATTAAAATCTCATGAAAAGGTCACAGAATTTGGTGATGACTACACAGCAGTATTACAAAAATAAAAATGAGTCACAAAGTGAAGAACTTAATGGATTTTCACAGCACTGAAAATATGACTCAAAAACTGAAAAGTAGTTCCAGTTCTCAAAGTGAGCTTCAGAGACCTGCAAAAGGTCCGGAAGCCAAAGCCAATGTAAATTGCTGCAAATAATCAAATGGAGCAGTAATCAAGTGATTATAAAAGTCTTCCATAAAAGATGGGTTAATTTTACAAGTAATAATCAAGCACACAAACACTAACATGTCTAAATGGTCTTTAAACCTTGCTAGTACCTGCTAGCTCCTGTGTGCAGCCCCAGTGGCCTAATGGATAAGGCACTGGCCTCCTAAGCCAGGGTTTGTGGGTTCGAGTCCCATCTGGGGTGATTTCCAGCGGAGTGGCGCAGCGGAAGCGTGCTGGGCCCATAACCCAGAGGTGGATGGATCGAAACCATCCTCTGCTGGTACTTTTAGACAGCCAGCTTGCTGTCCTTGTATAGAAACACTGGCTTTGCCATTTCTAGTACTGATGTGTCCCTTTATTCGCTTCTGATCTGTCTTTATTCTTCGTGGATCAAGGTCTTTGAAACATTCCTTAAAGATTTTAGTCTATGATAGACTTGATGTCATCACTGAGTTGCTGCAGATTTGTCCGTCTAGCATCCTAAAGGTGCTCTATAGGACTGAGATCTGGCGACTGTGGAGGCCATTTGAGAACACTGAACTCATTATCATATTCAAGAAACCAGTTTGAGATGATCTAAGCTTTGTGACATGGTGTGTTATCCTGCTGGAAGCAGCCACCAGCAGCAGTCCGAACCACTAATACAAGGCAGGATGGATCCATGTTTTAATGTCTATGCCAAATTCTGAAAACATCTGAAGCTAGCAGCAGAGATTGAGACTCATCAGACCAGGCAACATTTTTCCAATCTTCTGTTGTGCAGTTTTGGTGAATTTGAATTGTAGCCTCAGTTTCCTGTTTTTAGTAGAAGAAGAAGAAGACGACTGTTGGTTGATGTCAGGAGTGGGCTTCTGCTCCTGTTGAAATGCTCTTCTGCATACCGTAGTTGCAAAAAGTGGTTAGTTTAGTTAGTATTGCCTGTTTTTACCAGCTTGAACCAGGCTGGTCAACAACAAAGAATTCTAATTGAGAGAACTGCTGCTCACTGGATATTGTCTCTTTTCAGCACATTCTCTGTAAAGCCTAAAGACAGTTGTATGGGGAAATGCCAACACTCAGACCGACAACCATGACACATTCACACTTAAATCACCTTTCCTCTCCATCCTGATGCTCAGTTTGAACCTCAGCAGGCTGTGCCTAAGGGCCTGGAGTTGCTGCCATGTGACTGGCCAATTAAATATTTGCTTTAACGAGGAGTTGAACAGGTGGACCGAAGTAGTTGATGACTTAATTAGCCACATGTTCACCAACAGTGGTGTTCACAGGTGTATTGAGCACAGATTAATAAGCCCAGGACCCCAACACCTGCAGCGGAGTGAAACACTGAAGCAACAGCGATGACACCATCTCCTCTGAATATTCTGTGTATGTAGTTAGAATCCAAAACTGGATGATAGTTTAAAAAAAGATGGATTGCCTCACTGAATTTAATTTTAAAGTCAACATTTTTCTGCTCTGTGTAGTTTGTACTGACAGATGTTACTTAAATAACAAAGTTTACCTCAGTGCACACAGGCAGGTACAGTTTTCTTACACTTACAGTGATTCAGTGATAATTATCAGTAGATAAATCAATCTATTAGTGCAGGGTCTTTACTTCACAGTGTAAAGTGATTGTTTGGTGCTATATAAATAAAACGGAATTAAATGCATTCAGTGACACACACGCGCGCGCGCAGATAAAAGTGTTCACATTACATCTTTTATTTTCCAAAGTAAAATTGGGCGTAAAATGATACGTCATTAGTATAAGTTCATGGCGATTAAATGGCGTGAAAAACAGTAATAGTATAAAAACGCACCGTGGCCCTCCACCCCACCTTAGAGCTGACTCAATTACATTAATTAATATTTAAATATGCGTCTGCACGCGGACTATTTACGCCATAAAAAACATACACGTTACTGCCGCGTGCGTGTTTTATGTGATCCAGGCCACAGAGTCTGACACGACTGAAAGATTTTAAAAGCAGACGAGAGGAAAGTGTCTCCCTTTGCGGGGGCTACAGACTCCATTCACTGAAATATTCTGGCGAGCTGTTAGGAAGCACCAAAACGCGCCAATCCAAGTTTTGCGCACGGGGGATTTTATTTGTTATCCAAATCCACACGCCAGCGCTGAAAAAGAGTCACGGTGAGAGGATAACAACCGGTTAGTAATGATGCGCAATTAGTGCGCGGGCACAGGATGAGAAATGGAAACGCCAACTGTGCGCTCCAGTCACGTGGTTGCGCTTTATGATTTCTGCGCTCCGGAGCTGTCTCCAGTCGCGCTGCGTGGAGAGGAGACGCGCATTTTGCGGGCAGGAGCTTCTTCTTCTACTACTTCTCCTCCTCTCTCTCGTTTCTCTCTTTTTCTTTGCTGTCACTTCAGCCAGCCGGGAGGATGAGCGGATCCGAGTCCGGGTTGCCTCTGCGGCGGGTCGACCTCCTCCTTGTCTTATAACAACCTGAGCGAGTCCACGCGTGTTTGTCCCCCCATTCTTCTTCTCTTGGTCTCATGTTTCCCCTCCGTGCATCATTTGGGAGAGAATGCGTCTGCTCGTTTTCGCGACTTTGCTCGGAGTCCTCCTCGATGCGGGTAGGTGCAACTTTGGGAAGACCGCAGTGGTCTCGTATGAAGATAGAAGTCATGTCCACGCACAGAGAGGAAATGCAGACTTCGTTTAGAGACAGTCGAGATGAACTTTACTTCATAGCCGGTGTAACATTTTGGTGACTCGTCTTTGTGCCAATAGATAAAGAATAAAAAAGAGAAGCTTTCCAGATGTTTTTAGATAAGTGGAGAAACAGCAGGCAGGATTTACGGTTTTGGAGAAGGAGTGCCCCCCTCCCCACCCCACACCTCACACACCCCGAGCTCATTTTGGAGCAAAGTGGGAACGGTAGTAACACCGATCCACGCCAATGACGCCCTTTAAAAGTGCGAGCCGCTTGTTCCCGCTGCTGCATGACTTTCTGCCACATCGCGCTGATAGTATTTAGTTGTTCCGAAGTGCGTCAGGTGATTGGAGTTAAGAGGATGGCGATACAGAAGCTGCAAAAAAGGATGTGGTTTGTTTTTCTTATCAGCTTCTGTTTTCTGTAGCGGAACTAAGAAAACGGGGGATTTGGAGCAGTTTTCTAGAAGTGATGAGCAGAGCTCGGGAGCTGGATGCTGCCCTGGTGTCCTGGTTTCAGGAGTCTGCAGGTATTTGCTTGGTTTAAATGTGTTAGGGTGGTGTTGTGGTGGTGGATATGATATGAGGACCTTTAAAGTTGGAGGTGAATGCTTGCTGCCATTTAAATGGTCGCACCAGTGATATCTATAAGTTTGAGTGGGATGTTTAGGGCAGGCGTTTCTGCAGGGATGGATTTTTGAGCTGCTCTGATGAAGATACCCTGGCACAGAGCAGCAAGTGAGCATACGCAGTGATTTGATGAAAAATGCTGAGATTTGATTATAAAAAATTATAGACTTTGCTTTTTGTTATGATGCAGAGGTGGCACTGAGTCTGTAGATCATCTGATTTCCAATCATAGCAGTCACTTAAACAGGACTACAAAGTCATTGTGAGCACTGTGATGTCTAATTCATATGTTTACTTACACTCACTTTCTTTTTGCCTCACGGTTTGTGCACATCTCTGCAGAGCATGAGGCATCTCAGGCTTTCTGGCAATAGGAGAAGAATAAATATTTTTGTGATTTCTGGGCTCATTTTTCCTCGTACAGTATAAAAGTTAAAAAAGGCCTATGGTGCTCTTTCAAAATAAAGGCTGAATATATGTATTTCAAATTAATCCTCACGATCTAGCTTGACGCATGCAAAAGAAATATGTCTGCTGCATCTGCGATGACTGACAGAGTCCAATCCACCTTTTAAATTAGAGCCGATCTTTTAAAGCTCCACAGAGAACATGCAAAGAACAGAATGATTTATTTGAAAAATGAGGACCGAGTAGGTCTTTGAACAGCTCCTGTGGGGTCTGCAGGTGCCCCTGCTGGTAAGTTAAAAGAAGCGGCAGATGAAATTGGCAAAAACCCACATAAAGTGCATTTTGTATGTTTACAAGAGGTTGCAGTAGCAATCTGGACTCTGGTTTTAGTACCTCAGGGGATGAGGATGCACATGGGTCATCTGTGCACTGGCAGATTACATTTAGCGCGGCAGCTTTGTGTTGTAAATGGAGTTTTATCAGCTATAAAATCCACGGGTTACCAGGGAATTAAGAGGAACCACTCTGAGCTTTGCTGATGTGTTTTCTTTACGACTTATTCTGTGTGAATTTATAACCTCTCTGCTGACACTCGAGACATCCAATAAAAGAGAGCAAAGAAAAACATGTGCTTTTATGTGCTTCGTGCAGTCAGGAGACCTTGTTACTGTCCATCTGCTTGTAGGCGTAAAGTCAAAACACCGAGCGGGAGATAAAAAGATGACAGTGCGCTCTCGTGGAGCGCCATTAGTCATGTTTGGAGCAAATATACCATTGAACAAATGGTATATGTGCTAAAATCTGTACAAGCATCTATTGCTCGACACTGGGAGAACACGGGGGAGGAAGTAAACACACAGCCCTGATTCACAGATACTGTGAACAAATATCAATAATCCAAGAAAAATAGTCCTGTGAAGAGCAGCTTTAAACTTGAGAAAAATCCAGTAAACTTCATCAGTCGTCATCTGTGCTGTTCATATGACGAATAACGGCTATCCTTACTTGCTTTAAAGCTGCTGTTTGAAGAGGACACGCTGAAGCCCGTACACACCCACAGGATCAGCCATGATGAGGTTTACAGTGAGGGGGAAAGGGTGACATCACCACACACCTGTGGTGGCCAGTTGCTATGGTGCATAACGCCACTGAGAGGAGGGGGAGGTGTGAAAAACCCTGCTGTCTGAGTCACTGAGGTCCAGGCTCTGGAGAAGCCAGTCAATCAAAAAAATGTAGCTGTTGCCAATTAGACACTTTCCAGATGGTTTTGCATCGTGGATCAAAATCTGATGGTAGTTTTCTGTGTTCAGAATTTATTCATTTTGACAAGATCTCCAACACCACTGGCTGAAACGCTGCCCCAAACCATGACAGAGCCTCCACCGTGTTTCACAGGTGGCTGTAGACACTGGTTGTTAAGTTAAACTGGGACTGAAAATGAGTTTAAAAGCAGGCAATGTCTGTGGACCTAGTGACTTAATTTAATGGCCAGCAGGGGGTGACTGCTTTTGCTTTTCAGATTGTACACACTCTCCTTGGTTTACAACCTCAGTAAACACTTTTTCTGATCGGTTGATGGACTCAAACGCTAGATTCAAGTTCTATGTAATGATTGGAAAATTAAAAATCATATTGCTTGAAATTTCATAGCTTTGCACAGTCACATTAATCACAGAGCATCATTTATTATCACTCGGTGGTGCATAATAGAAGAATGCAGCTTATGTGCTTTAACACATATTTTTAAGTCTTCAAAGTATCAATAAGTAATATCAAAGCTTATTCGGAATGGCTCCGATCTCTCAGTAAGCTAAGATTCCACCTGCTGCTAATCTTGAGTTTGCAAACCTCTTGGAAACAGTGGCTAGGCCTATCTTACTCATTTTCTTCACAAGATAAAAAAATCTTGCCACCTTTTTAAGCTCCGTGTTTTTGACATTTGACAAAAAACAAATGTTAAACACTTTCCTTTGCTTATCAAGTTGTGACGGGAGGATTGATTATCCACGTGAAGAACTCTGTAGGGCGGGAAACAAAAGTCCTGCAATAACTGAACATTTTTCATTCCTGCTTCCACTCTGTGTGACAGGAGATACCCTTCAGATTCAGTGCTACCAGTGTGAGGAGATGAAGCACAATGACTGCTCCACGCCGGAGTACATCGTCAACTGTACCGTCAACGTACAGGACATGTGCCAGAAGGAGGTGCTGGTCAAATCTGATGGTAAGCTGCTTCTCATTGTTAGCTTGTGAAGTCTGGCAATGCCTCAGTAGAGGCCCCAACGTTACAGAGATTACAGAATTATGTATGCTTGATGGAGGAATGTCTTTCTTGGTTTTCTCATTCCTTTACGCGCTCCAGAACAGAGTCCATAAAGGTTGAGAGACTAGGATTAATGCACAGTCTGAGCCAGCCGAAAGTACAAAGATAGAGTTTCTGTTTATCAGTAGAAAGAAGGAAGGTGACCGTCTGGAAACCAGAGATGAAACTGAACACACATCGCTCAGAGAGAACGTGACTTCTTAAGTTTTCTTCTCTGCCGTTTAGGTGAGGCTGCCGTAATTGACTACGCTCGTTTTGGTCGTAGCATGACTTTTATTTTCGAGTCACGTAAGTGGAGCCTACATAAACAACTCATTAAATTAACTGTGATGTTTGCAGATGTTTGTAATTTTCTCTGTCATTAGTGACAAAAAAGAAAGTACCATAGGATACCCAACTTCTTCCATCCCAAAATACCTGTTAATCGCTGTGTGTCTTATTAACTGGTCCAAAAGAGCAATCTCCTGTGATTTTCAGTGAAATAGACATTGTTATCTGTAATTTAGTTCCTTTGCTCTGCTTTGAAGGAAAAGAGAAGCACTGACTGATGTGTAGGCTGACTCTGGTGTACGACTCAGTCTCACAGAGGGAACACTGGGCTGTGGTACAGTGTGTAAAAATGTTCCAGTTGTAAACCTATGTAAACGTTGCCATCCATTGCTTTTATTTGCAGGCTCGTTTTCATGTAAGCCTTATTTGTATTGTGATGTTGTTTTGCTGATCCAAAACCCCAGCTGACTGAAACTACTTCATTCAGCTCATTTGTCAAAGACAAGAGGCTTTCATTCAGCTGCCACTGACATAAGATAAGATTAGTTTTGTGCCGCCTTACAGGAAATAAAATGGCTCAGTCTACAAAGTGACAAACTGACAGTTTGGAAAAGAGGTGGGATAATTTTTTAAGCAGTCATTTTTTTTAAAACCCCAAACTAGGAAACCTACCAGGGGTCATGTGGTAGAAAATGCAAAAATTGATTCACAAACCTCCATTTATTGTCTAAAAATGTATAAATATGAAATAATAAAAGGAAAAGTGGATACAGCCACAATAAGGGTGTAGCGTTTCAACTTTTATTTCACATCCAGAGCAGTATAAGGTAGGAAGTTTAGTTTGTTTTGTCCACCAGAATATTATTTTGAGCTACCTCAAAATTTGGACTTACTGAGTATCTTAAAATTTCAAGTTAAAATTTTGGCATATCTAATTCGAAATTTCAAGTTATTAATTTTTGAGAATCTATCTAACATTTTAATTTATTGATGGCAAAACTAAATAATTAAAATTCAGTAGCAAAACCAAGCTTCCATAAAATATTTATCTGTGTAGTTATCTGCTAACATCTGTTTAGCTAACTAGCATAGCCAAGTATGAAAAGTATTAGCATAGCATTTCTTCAAAGACCAAAGCTCATCATTAACTTTAAGGTTGTTGGGTTAAATCTTATTTAAAGAGCTGTGAAAGATTTCATTCAAGGTGCTCTCAGTTTCCAAACAGAAATTATTAACCTGATTTTCATTACATTTTGAGGACGTTTACGCTTTAGCATCCCCAGCTAACATAATCAAAAATGTGCACAAACAACGGCTAGTTCTTCTAAAAATCTTTTCTATTATAGTGTTGGGGGAAAAAAACATTTTCAGTTTTATTCAGTCCTGTTCCTTTAGTTCAATTTCTTCCATTTCATAAATGTATTTTTATTTAATGTAGATATTAATTAACCTAGTATCAAACATATTTTTGTAGCGTTGCTTCCAAGGCCCAAACAGTCATTAGCTAGGGAGCTTGCGCAAAATGCTATTAGAATCTAAGCTGAAACTGTCAACAGTAACCTGTTCTTTGTTGGATTTTGGTGTTTACACTCTAGCATGAAAGTGCACAAAACATATAGCTCGATTAAAGAAAAAAAGAAAGTTTCCGTTGTAGTACTGATATTAATATAATTAATCCAAGGCTGAAGCACATCATTAACTATCATTTTACTGTGTAAAAGTTTTTCCTGCCTTAACAATTATGTTATTATATTATGCAAATCAGAAATTAAACTAACGTTAGTGACTGTAACCTGGTTTTTGCTCAATTTTTACTAAATTTGGGGATGTTTATATTTCAACTACTCCAGCCACCTTTACATGGTATTGTGCATTAGCTTTCCCTAACATGTTTGCTAGCCTAGTATTTGAAGTAAAAATATTCTTTATTTTTACAGACTGTCAATATTATGTTTGCAGCTACCCGCAAAAGTCCCTTCAGATAACAAAGTTATCATTGATTGGCTTATCAGATTTTTCCTATTAGTTGTCAAATCTCAGACAGCACGTGGCTTGATGAAATGTCTTATAATTGGAAGTTTATAGGTTCAGTGCTTGCAACAAAGTAGCCTTGCGTGGTGTACTTGAGTAAGACATTGATCCCTCATAGCATTGCCTCAGATAGTAATTTTAGGCTTTGCCTTGACAGACAGAGAAGCAGTTCTGTAGAAACATGTGCCTTATTACCACATACCAAGCAAACACTATCAAGGGGGAAAATGCTAAGATGCACATTTTTCCTGCCTTTCCACTTAATAGAACTTCCTGCTGCAGAAATTGAATTTATCTGAATTTGATTTAATCCACACTTTTTTATTGTCCAGCAAGGGAATATTTCATTTGCAGACAACAGAAACAACCACATGAATAATACAGTAACAATATCACATAGATGACGAAATGTTTCCTATATCAAGCATACCGTAGAAAAACATAACAAATAACAGCAATAGGTACCAGATAGAGAAATGTTACTTGATAAAGAAGTCAGAAAGTGCAGAGTGAATAAAAAGCGTTTTTCCAACACATTGCAGAAACACATTGTCCCTGACAGCGCAACGTTAGTTAATAAAAGGAGACAGGAAATCAGTACTTTCAAAGTCCAAATAGTGCAATAAGGTACTGCAGCTCTTTTGAGTTGAGTCTAAGCAATCTTATTACAGCAGGGACAATGAATCCACATTTCTTTGCAACTTTTGTTAAATGCATTTCCAACTTCTGGAATCTCTTTTACTATTTTTACTATTTTTTCTGTTTGAACACTGGAAAAATTTAGAGAGCTCTTGATTATTTTTTTCAGGGATACATTATCGAAAATCGTGTGCATCCTCAGGGGCTTGCCTCATCGCCTCCTCTGGCTACCAGCAGTTCTGCACCGGCAGGTTGAATTCAGTCTGCATCTCCTGCTGCAACACCCCACTCTGCAACGGCCCCAAGAGGAAGCGTCCCACCAACTCGGCGGCAACGACCACCCTCCGGACGAACCGGCCTCTTTTCCTGCTCACACTGCTGCTCCTCCTACTGACGTAGATGATGTTCTCGCCACAACTTCGCTGTACAGTTTGTTTTCTGTCTAAACCATTTAAAAGAATTTACCTTTCCAATCAGAATTAAAGTCAAGTTTGTAAAAGAAAGCATGGTGTTAAAACCACATAAGCGAGGGGATAATATGACGGTAGATTTAATGTTTTTTGTTTTTTTTAAATCAGTGTGACCCAAAATGACTGACGGACTGAGCTTATCAAACACATCAGGACAGTAATTACTCAAGTCAGGGCCAAGAGACATTTACCCACAGATTTCCAAACGGTTTTTACAAATTGCCCCGTGGGGGGCATTAAAAAAATGCAGGTTTCAGACACTTTTGCTTTGCTCTCACTTTGCAGACAAGGAAAGTGCATCCATCATTCATGCTGAGTATATTTTTCCATAAATAGGTGATATAAACGGGGATGTTCCCTATTGCAGAGCCAGTGATCTATTGCTGCTGAACTTCTACTTCTAAAATAAAGCCTAAGTAACAAAACCCCCCAGTTCCTTGAATGGCCACTTGAAGGTCACTGTAAAAGGAAGCGAGTCCCCCGAGTACCTTTAAATCAGATATACACATGCTCACAGCATGACCCCCCCAAAAAGCTTTGGTTTGTTTCTTTAAATTAAAACTGAATTTTTATGACACTCCAGCATTTCAGTTTTATTAAGGCCTCAGTTACACAGGGCTATAGACCAGTCTGCAACCATCTGGCAACCACCGGTGCCAAGGGAAGAATCTGTATTGCTCAACCAGTGAGATCGTGATTTTGTTGTTAGCATTCAAAGAGGTCTCCTTTTGATTGCTTTAGTCACTAGCCGTTTGCCAGGGTTGTCAGTGGCTGACACGAGAGACACCGACTTATCTGCAAACAAATCAAAGAGCGGGAAAACTACAAATAATGCAATGCAAACTAGAAATGCAGTGACCAAATAAAGGTATCTCCTCTTTTAATGTGTTGCTTGCATCAAAAAGGTACAACATTTACTTTTAAGGCAAAGATTCTCTGTGTCTGGTTTGCATCTTTTTCAAATTTTACTAAAGATCGGGAAGTAGTTGGTAAGTGTTTGCAGACAGGTCGGCATCTTCCGTGTAAACCACAGGCATCAACAGCAGTCTGCTAGCGGCCAAAGGAATCTCAAGGAATTTTTGGCACAGCACCCTCTTTGCTACCAATTTCTCCTGGTAACAATCAGCAACCTCCAGCAACTGCTCTCCATGTGGTTGGTTTTTCCTTGTGACCGCCTAAGTGAGAGCCAAGGCTCCGAGTAGAGCATGATTAAAGGTATGGACAGTACTGCAAGGGACGAAGTACCAAACTCAAAGCCTCAATGGATAGTCTACAAATCACTGGGTAATGTTATGGTGGCCCATCCATCTTATATATGCAGTCTATGAGCTCAGCCTGTAGCTTCACCACAGAGAGATGGAGGCTAAACTAGTTACAGGACCTTTTGTCTGCCCTCTTTTAGGTAAAGCTGATCATGTGTGAGTTAATGCTTTAGTTCAGAGGTGGGCAACTCCAGGCCTCGAGGGCCGGTGTCCTGCAGGTTGCTCACAACAGGTTGTCTTAGTTGTGAACAAAACCTGGAAGCTATGAGAGGAACCTGACCTGGGAGACAAAGGACACTGTGCTTCTTTAACAGATTAAACAAATAAGTCTTGTTGTGTCATTTTGACAGTTTTAGAAGTGAAGGTGGGTGACTCTTGTCTTCTAGACAGAACGAGGGTGATAGTTTTCCCCCTTTTTCCAGTATTAGCTGAGCTAACTACCGTCTGGCTGTAAACTTAATGGGCAGATGTGAGACTAGTATCAATCGTCTCATTTGATATGCACTAGAAAGCAAATTAGCATATGTCCTCAATCTATTACTCTTAAATTAGCTAAGGGAAATCTTAATGCTGCTCTCCACAGTGATAACTGCTTTTCCTGCTTTGCAACAGTTTGGAGGCCCTAAACAAATTACTTTTCTCATCTTTTAATAAATGAACGTAAGTGGAGTGCACAAAGCCCTGATTTCAACCAAAATTCAACATTGTTGGGATGAAAACCAAAACAACGAGTGTTGCATCGTATGTGTTGCCTGAGTTCTTGCTATAGGCTTCAAAACACTACAGCAAATAAATAAAATAAAGTAAAAATAATTCTGCTGGCTGTGAGATATTTAACATGAAGGTGAAAAGACTAAACACACACAGAAATGGTTTCAGAGTTACTGTTTTAAGATAGCTTTTACGATGTGCTTTTTGTCGCCACAGGTTCATCCCGGGGTCTGGACCTGTGATATACGAGGAGATTTGGACACCACATCGGCTTCGTAGCTTCTCAGCTTTATGGAAAACTGTCAGTGTTATTGATAAAATGGCGTAACCGCTGAGAGTGACACTGAAACCCCGGAGAAGTGAAAGCATACAGAGCTTTGTGAATCATTGATTGCTTGGGTTTGAAGAGGATGCGGCTGAGGCATCTCTCGCCTTTTTTTCTTTCTTTTCTCTGTTTTTTTTCTCTTTTGGCTTTTTGTGAAGTGGAGCGTTTATGTGAAGAAGCTGGTCTCAAGTTATTTTCTGGTTATTAGATGCTGTAAAAAAAAAAAGTGCTGGTGGAGGTTATAATACTTTTGAGCTTTTTCATTTTCTGGTCTTACGGTTTGAAACAGCACTGCTGGTTTCATTTTCCTGTCGATGCTGTAGCTGTTTATGCTCTGAATACACAGATTTGACCTTACGAAGGCAAACTTTAGTTTTATTTCTCATATGTTACCGTGAAGACTGCACTTTGACTGAGGCAACAAGTTGAAGGTTTCCCAGCTCTCTCGCATCTTCCTCTCACATTTATGCTTATTTTCCACTATCAACCGTCATTTCTCTTTGTTTCTTCATTCTCAATCATAGGGTTGCTTCTGCGATATAAAGCACTATTAGTAGGCATTAATATTCCTGTGTAGAATGATCTATTAAATTGTCTCATAACCTTCATATTACATAGTGCAGAATAAGAAAAAAAAAAAACTATAAGTACAAATAAAATTCTCACTCGAGACTTGCTTCAGGTGATCTCTGTCATATTTCCCTTTAAGTATCCTTCATGGCCCCAAAATCATGGTTAACTCTGCATGCTGTAAAACAAATTTCATAACTGGCATCACTGAAACCTGGTTTGATTCTCATATTTCAGTGTTCAGATGAGCATTTTAGAAAACTTCTGCATTTATATTTGCCTCTAAATGATCTGTTTGCCTATTTATTCCTATCACGGATATTTGTTTTGCTGCTTGCGTTGGCTATCTGTACCGTATCGTATTTATTCTGTGGTGAATGTGCTGTGGACGGCGATGCAGGCACTCCGGCGCTGTATTTTAATGCCACACGTGAAGGTTTTAACGGTCCCCAGGAGAGCGGAGGACAAGAGACTGCAGTTCAAGAACGTGAAGAGGAGAGGCATACCTGAATTTATTATTTCCAGATTTGAAACAGCTGTGTCAGAGACGGGCCATCTGATAAACTTTTGTCTTTTTATTGATCTTCTGTGAAGAGTAACACTGTATTCTGCTGATATGTGATGTAAATAAATGTTGCAGAAATGTTGCAGAAAAACTGCCGTTAAGCAGCAAGACGTTGTGATTTCACTCTAAGAGCTCGTTCACTTTCTGTTTGAAAACTAAGAAGTTTAACAGATAATGGAGTGTAAATTATTAAACATTTAATAATAACTCTGTTACTTTTTGGAAACTTCTTGGTCTAAGTAATTAAGACAATTTAAGGTGGGGAAATTGTCAAGAAATTGCAGGACTTCTGACCAAAGCAATAATAATTCATTAAAATGACACTAGAAGCTAAAAATAGGTGATTCGAAATTGTACTTAAGGGAAATAACAATAAAAACGAACAGAAACAATATTGTGTGCTTATAAAACAAACTAAAATTCATTATTTATAGATAGAGAAACGTCCTCGGCTTTAGTCTTTGTCAGTGTGGTCAAATTCGTCCAACAAGCACCGAGACAGTCTGGACGTTTATCGAGACCAGCATGTCCGCATGTCGTCAAGTGTTTGCATTGCAATTGCTAGTCTGAACCTCTCAAATCTGCCCCTAACAAATGTCATGCACATTACAAATGCTTTCATTGGCCACTTTATACTTTTACTAAAAACAAATCCCCCACACCATTACACCACCAGCAGACTGAATTGATACAAGGCAGGCTGATCAATGTTTTCATGTTGCTCACACCTAATTTTGACCGTGTGAATGTTGCAGCAGAAATCAAGACTCACCAGACCATGCAACGTTTTTCTACTCTTCTTTTGTCCAATTTTGTCGAGCCCGTGTGAATTGTAGCCTCAGTTTCGTGATCTTGCCTGACAGGAGTGGTACCCGGCGTGGTCTTCTGCTGCCGTTGAGATGCATAACTTGGTTGAAACGAGTGGTTATTTGAGTTGCCGTTCCCTTCCTGTCAGCTGGAAGCAGTATGGTCATTCTCCTCTGACCTCTGCCAACAACAAGACATTCTGCGTAAAAAAGATGGTTGTGTGGGAAATCACAACAGTTTCTGATGCTCAGTTTGAACTTGAGAACGTGACCATGATCGGTTGTGTTCATGAGCAACAAAAAACAACTAAAACTAACACTGAAACTAAACAATATAAAGTAAAAGAAAGCACGGCCTCACCTCTGCTCATCAAAGCAACCTCGGACCCTCAACTCTTATTAGTTTCGCCGGTACTATTAGATCAAGCAACATGAACTTCAGATAATCAAACAGAAGCTCATTTACACAATTAAATGTCCACCCATAAAGACAAATACTAGCCAGTTAATCCATAAAGCTTTAAATAAAAGATAAAATCCCACCACTTGGACATAAACAAACCAGGAAATAATTGACAGGCATATTCCCAAACATCTACGAGGACATTTAGAGAGAACAATCAGACCCACAAAGGTTCATGTTTCTGCTTTTCAGCTCTGCTACCATAATTGGAAAAGAGTTTCTCTAATGACCAATCAGCATTTATAACATGATAAACTTACATTTGGTAACACAAGGGGCAACTGCAACACAGGAGCGATGGTTACTGAGTGTATGCCTGTGTAGATGTTCCATTAATCATACATTTTCATTTACGATATATCTGCTGACCTTCTGTGCTCCGACTTACAGAGGTTACTGCTTAATTAAAGTTAATTTATCGAAAAAATTCCTTTGAACACAGATTCTTTTTCTTCCTTTGCAGTAATTAGAAACAAATTAAGCCCCTTAACAGAATATTGCTGCAAATTTACAGCCACATAATTATTATCTAGGAAATTACAGGGAACCTTTAAAGTCTATAAAATATTGTGCTGGAATATCACACATGTTAATGCCTTTTTCATAATAAAACCATCCTGCTTTCAGTCTGATATTAGAATTTCACTGCACCTCAGCATGAACTTTTTTTGGGGGGGCGAAACTCCAAATTATATTCACCTCTGCTGGTGGTCCCTGCTGGGTTAGGTATGCCTAACCGCTCTGTCCGAGTCTTTAACCTTGAGAACAGGCAGCCCGAGGACAGCATGGATGTTTGTGGTGTTTTATTAAATTAACCACACTTTGCTGACATGTGTCTGTGCTGTTCTTTTTTAAATGACTATACATGTACGTTTTTGCAGCATTTTTTACTTCAGACATCCCAAAAGGTTGTTCATCTGGATGTAGCGTTTTCAGTGGGAGAAACGTTTTATCACTCATCCAAGTGACTTCTTCAGTCTCAGCTGACTGCAGGTTTCCCCAACTTTATAAACAGTACATTTGCACAATAACTGAACCTAGCCCATGATCAAGGAACTGACCTCACAGCCCATTGTTCATTCAGTGGGCTGGTTTCAGTAACTGTGCAAATGTACTGTTTATAAAATTGGGGAAACCTGGAGTCAGCTGAGACTGAAGAAGTCACTTGGATGAGTGATAAAACGTTTCTCCCACTGAAAATGCTTCATCCAGATGAACAATGATGATACATCAAGACATTTATTTCAGACAGTTTTCACTTATCATTATTGAGCAGGAAGCACAGTCTTGTTATGTGAATCTGCAGTTGATAGAAAGACTGCCAACAGTGTAAACATGATAAAAGTGTTATATCACACAGAGAACTTTATCAGAATGAACAGCAAACCTGTTTTACACCTCTGTCTTCGAGTGGCTGTTTGTCTGGTAGCTCGGTTTTTGAAATTTGCCCCTCGTGCATCTACAGAGTCATTTTTTTTCTAGGAAAAACAGTTTTCCTCCTCAGTGTATCATTTTAAATACACTGCTGTGAAAATCTGTTTGCCCCCTTCCTGATTTCTTAGTTTTGGGGTCTTTCCTCTTTTTTTTTTGCATAGTTGTTGCACCTAAATGTTTCAAATCATCAACGACATTTTAATATAAAAGATAACCTGTGTAAATACAAAATGCAGTGTTTAAATGATGATTTAATTTATTAAGGAGCAGCTCTCAGGTGGGAACACCCCTAAGCTCTTCATGTGTGCTAAACGCTGCCTCGTGAGCTACTTTTCCAGTTTCTTTGCCGACCGTTTTGAAGACTTTTGACAGTCCAGTTGTGGCTGCGATGATAAGCGTCACCAGTAATGGATGATTGACTTGTAAGAGCCATAACAGTGTTTCCAAGTAACCGTTTTCAATTATACGCCTGACAATGCAGCGGTGCATTGTTTGAGACACAATAGAGCAGCTCCCACTGGATGAGTCCTGCAGACTATAGAGAGAAATGTGCAATAATTTTTGGCAAAGCGGTGAAAAGACAACCGTCAGCTCGTGGGACCCATCATGAACGCGGTGACGTTACTCACATTAGGGGAGGTTAAACCTCAGTTTTGCGTGTTTGTGTGTGCGTGTTGCTGCTGCAGTTTAAACTTTGTGCCTGTCATCAGTGAGAGTCCTGCAGTGTGAGGGTGCGCCTGTATGACTGAGCATCATTAAGCATGAATGCAGAGGAGGAGGAGGAGGGCGAGGGAGTCAGGGCTGACGATCACAGAGGGGAAGTGCCGACTGCAGACCTCTGGGGGATAAGAAGCAGCAAAAAACAGGAGATTATTAAAAATAATAAGGCCCTCCTCTGCCTTGCTCTAATGACGCAGTCACAGTACGACTCTGGCAGCGGAAATACTCAAGCTGACGAGGGACCTCAACTCATCTACTTTTGTTTACTGTTGTTTGGAAATGAGAAGGAAATGATCAGTTCTGGTGTGGGAGGTACAGATCGCAGGACGAAGAGAGGACGGCGAGATCACAAAAGCTCCAGAGGGTCAATTAGCCTCAGATACTGTACACATAGTTAAACTAAATGAGAGCAACCCTCCATCAGTGTGTCCAACCTCCTTAAATTCCATTAGCTGCAACCAGCGAATCAAAGCCCAGCTGTGGGCCTTAAATTAAGACGAGACTCTATTAACAGATTGCACTGTCTACACCGTCAGGCCTGGAAAGTGGGTAGAGCCAATAATGATCCTGAATCTGATGACTTGGCAGTCAAGCTGACACAAACTGCTTCCCTCCAATCCACTTTAGAGCATGAACACAAATCTCCATTTCACTAAGTGGGGCCAATAAACACAATTTAGCGCAAAGGGGGAGATTAATCTGTGGCTGTGAGGACGTTAACAAGCATCGGACGAGTGTTAAATACACTCTGCACCTCAGCAGAGAGAAGCAGCTGAATCAAAGAGGGCCAAGTAGAAAAAAAAATTTAAAAAAGAAAAAAAAAATCCCTGCATTTAACGGAGGCTGTTTAAAAGGTGGAGAAGCTGCTCTTTGTGTGATTCCAGTGAGTGAAGCACGCTCAGGGCTGGATGCCTTGAAAACGTGAGCAGTGGTGCCCTCTAGTATTCAAAAGAGTGACACACAAGAATATGAAGCTCTGGATGACACACTATAAGAGTGCAGAGTGGGATCAGCACAGTGTTATAGACCTCCAAACTTCATGTCGCCTTCAGATTAACTCAAGAACAGTGGATAGAGAGCTTGACTGAATGGGTTTCTATGCCATGGTGATTTACGGCTTCTATATATCCCAGCCTTACATTGGGGAGCAGTGAAGACCTTTTCTCCCAACTTTATGGGAACAGTTTGGGGATGGAGACTTCCTGTTACAACATGACTGCACACCAGTGCACAAAGCAAGGTCCATAAAGACATGGAGGAGAGATTTTGGTGTGGATGAACTTGACCTCAACCCAGCAGAACACCTATGGGATGAACTAGAGTGGAGACTGTGAGCCAGGCCTTCTCGTCCAACATCAGTATCTGACCTCACAGATGTGCTTCTGAAGGAACGCTCCATAACTCCCAAAAACATTGAACCTGTGGAAAGACTTCCAGGAAGAGTTGTAGCATGTGTTACAAATGCATTGCAGGAAATACCACCGAAGCAGGACAAAAATAGACAATACATACATATTTAGGGGATTTTGGACATTGGTCAGTGCACTTGGGTTGTGGGATTATCTTCCACATGCCTGTTTAACCTTGCAAAAACTTATTTTTCTTTTCCTTTGCATTCTAAATTAAAGCTCTTTAACACTATTTAAATACTATTTACCCTGTTGGTACAGTTCTGTTGTTTCACGGTGATGCAGAAATGCTGTTTTTCCCTCAGTAGGAGAAAACACGCCTCTGCTGTTTTATTTTATTTGATGTAGAGAGGAAGTCCTTCTTCAATAACGGCTTCTGCTCTGTTGCCACGGACAGAGATGAAACAAAGTGCTTCAGCCACAGTTCTTGATAGAGATTTTTCATTAAGCAGCCGGACTCCACAGGAACGAGAAGAGGACGGTTTCTATCAGAGGCTGCAGAGCCAAGGGCCTTTATGGGAGACTATGTGGTGAAGAGACTCTTGTGTGAGTGATGAGTCTGCCTGAGGACAAAGGGCCGATGTTCTCGGGACGTAGGATTGGCTTTAATGTGGGAAGGTGCTCGAGAGACAGAATCAAGCCCTAAAGCTCATTCCTGCTCATATATCGTCTTTATCAGCGGGCCTCCGCGCTGCGGTGGAGGGCTGGCACCAATTCGTCTGGCTTCTGATGGGACCTAAATCACTGATATTATCTGGTGGAGTCAACAGAGTGAGATGAGGTCGCTTTCTATGCTTTCTATTTTTGATATGGGGAAAACCTGCAAAGACAGACAACATAAAGAATAAACGCTGGATACTTTTTACACCGCAAATGTTTGAAGTCTATGTTAAAATCAAGCTCGCACAGAAAGTACAGTTGGTTACAGAACAGGCTCACTGCTCTTTGCAGTTACATTATACATGTTTATACACCACACGCTACAGCAGCATGAGGACGATAATAAAGACAAATATTAATGATAATAATAATAATAATAATAATAATAATAATTCAAATTCATGCTGTTATTATTCATATTAATGATGATGATATTGTTCTTATTTTTTATAATTATTATTTCAATTTGCAAATTCAAAGTGAAAAAAGAAAGATGCTACATAAATTTCATGTCAGCAACATATCCATCCATCCTTCTATAGTAGTAATATTATTGATTATTGTGTGACTTATTCATATATATTTATATATATTAGGTTTTATTTTGGAGACGGTGGACAGCATCTTGACAACGTGGTGAATGGTGGTGCAGGACGTCTGGGATACATTCTCCTCCACGTAGTACTTCGGGGTTATAGCACATACAACAATGCTGCGTGGAGGACAATAAAACAAACCCAAAAAATTGTTTGTAACTCTAAAAAAGATGTGAAAGGTTATTTTTCACAGCTCTGTCCACACAGGATAATATCTCAGAGGCCACCAATCAGATTCTGATTCAATGTGTTAACTGAAATAAAATAAAAGGGAAAAATGTGCAAAAATAACAGAAATAAAGATTTAAACTTTAGAGGTTTTAACCGACAAACTAAGTGTTATGAAACATTACCAAAAAGAGAGGGAATATTTATATTATATATACATATATAAATATTATTTTGTTTAAAACTGATTTTTGAACCTTACATTGTTTTTTGGCCACACGGGGGTGCTATAGCATTTGTTTACCTGATTATTAAGAAACTGTCATATCAAAGTATTATCAAAGCTTTAAATTCACATTTGTGTTTATTATATTTAATTAGCTAAAAAATGCCAATTTTAATGGCATTTTAAAATGATTCTTTGACAACAGAGAGTCTATAATGTTTTTATGCTTTAAATCCCTGTTTGCTGGATTTAACTTTGCATATGACCACCCAGCCTGTGGTGATGTTCATGCAGACATGGTCAAGGTGACCTGCTGAAGATAACACTGAGCATCAGAATCAGGAAGAAAGGTGATTTAAGTGACTCTATATGTAGCTGGTTGTGGCAGATGGGATACAGCAGCTGAGCATCGTTTAAACACCACGGCCTACCTGAGTATATTTACTGACCATGTCCATCCCTTCATGACCAGAGTGCACCATCTTCTGATCATCTCCATCATCTCAAACTGTTTAATTTAATACAACAAATGAGATCACTGCACTCAAACATTTCTATTTTTGCCTCTGTGTGATTCTTTTTTTAAAACAGACATCCATAACATGGTCATCTGTGGCATAAAGCTCTGTCTTTGAACACAGAAGCCCCGCCCACTTGATGTTTAAACCTTCCATTTGAGAGGGCAGCAAATAAGAAGAAAGTTGTCTTAAAGGAAGAGGAGCTGAAATAGCTGAGTGGCTCCACTAAGGCTGAGCATCAGATAAATAAGGATTATTTTGAACTGTTAATCATGCAAAGCTCCTCTAGTAGAGTCTTAAATTAAAATATGGAGCCGGAAAGTACTTGAACACCAAACTAATCATCAATTACATTTATTGTTATTTTACTAACAATGCTTATATATCTTGCATGATGATTTTTCACACTGTGGTGACACTTTCCACTTTAAATGTTGGGTGCAGGTTTATTTACATTTTGCTCTCAGCTGTGAACATTGTCGTGTCTGGACTGCACTTACGCCATGATGCTGGATAAGGCAAACAGCTCAGCCACCAAGTACGAAAGGTAGCTGAACATGAAGACAAAGAGGGGCTCGATCAGGCGGACGCTGTGGGTGAAACGTGACGAACGCAGCCACGAATCCAAACAGAAGGCCAAATAAGACCCCGCCCTTTGTGTGATTGCAGCCATTCCCCAACTCTCTGTGAATCGTACTCATGGCCATTGATCAGTGGTCTTTGATCACTGAGTTTTGATCAGTGGTGGTTGATCAATGGTCATGAGAATTTGCATATTATTGATCAAGGAACTGACCTCCCAGCCCATTCGTTTGTTCAGTGGTGCTAGTTTCAGTCATTATGCAAATGTACTGTTTATAAGGTTGGGAAACCTGCAGTCAGCTGACACTGAAGAAGTGACTTGGATGAGTGACGAAACATTTCTCCCACTGAAAACGCTACGTCCAGATGAACAGGTGATTTACTTACCTGGATGATTGAGCATGCATCAA
This sequence comes from Oreochromis aureus, assembly GCF_013358895.1. NCBI lineage: Eukaryota > Metazoa > Chordata > Actinopteri > Cichliformes > Cichlidae > Oreochromis > Oreochromis aureus. The sequence goes on along the minus strand of NC_052963.1, from coordinate 22,134,736 downwards.
GAAGATATTCCTGTTGTCTTACTATTTATATTTTATTTCAGCACAGTTGGTGTGGATCACCGACAAGTTCAACGACAATAAATTCTATTCAATTTTTTTCTACTGTTGTAGTTGCAGTCTCCGTCCACTTGGGGCCACAGTTGCCCGTCTGAACCTGCTGACTCTGCACTAGAAGAAATTCCATCGCACCCGGAAGCGCTCTCCGTTCTGCTGCTATTCTGCTATTCATTCAGGCTGCAGCGATTTCATTCAGCCGTTGTTGATCTCTCCGCTTGTGTCGGGCGCCTCATTTACTTCTCCGTGGACAGATTGAAGGAGAGCGAGCATGGCTGGTCGGCTACCGGCTTGTGTTGTTGACTGCGGTACGGGGTGAGTAGGAGCACAATAAAAGGCTAGTTAGCGTTAGCCTGCTTTTCATTGACCACATAAGCGACTGTCAAACTTCAGCTAACGCCCTATTCAGCCTTCAGGCTGCGGGTTTTTGCTCAGCGCCTCCTCGACACCTCTCTGTTATTCTGAGCTCGTCGGTAAAGTCGGCGTTAATGCCACAAATCCAGCCAAAGTTTCCAGCTGCTTTATTTTGAAGGCTTTTTGTTCTTCCCTCAGCTTTGTCATTGCTGTTAGCTGCTGCTGCTAGCCGCTGAAGCTAATGTTACTTCCTGGAGAAAGCAGCCCTCATATTACACACTTACGTTAGCTCCAGCCTGGAGAAAGTGTCTTATATCCCTGATTTTGTTCCCTTTTAGGTACACGAAGCTCGGATATGCAGGAAACACAGAGCCACAGTTCATCATGCCTTCATGTAAGTAAACAGATCCCCCCTCTCAAAAAAAAACACCACAAAAGTTTTATTACACCAACTAAAACTAATTTAAACACAAGGCAAGGTCGAACATGTGGATTTATTTACGTGCTGGGATGCTGTTAAAGAGCATACTTATTAGTAAACTGCATTATTCGTTAAGTTGCATAAACACCAACAGTTTAGTGTGGATTGCCTCTGTGTGGTTTAATGCAGGTTAACAGTTTCAGGCCGACTTCCTTTCAGCCTAGAGAGGTACCAGAGCAGTTAAACTGGTTTCTGTAAGGCTGGCATCATATTGGAACAATATTTTCTTATCAACGCACGCATAGCAGGTTTTTCCTGGCTCATAATGTAAATTCTAGTAGGGAGGGACTGTGGTTGTAAGCGTGATTGATCTGCATATATTTAAGGGAGTGGGTTAGACGTACCTCACAGATCACAAGTTGGACAAAGGATGTTTAATACTAAGACCTCAGAGCACATTCATGGATGCAGTGAAGGAGAACATCCAGATGATCCGCTGTGGTGACCTCATGAGTGTGCGACGCCATCAAACTCTGAGCAACTATTTAGACAGGAAGCAGCTGTCCCGTTTTCACTCGTGTGACTGAGTGTCTAAAATATTTTTGCCAAGCTAATTGTGTCCAGTGTTGGATGATTTTCTTTTGTTTTTTTCTTGAGCCGATTGAATCTAAGTTTGCTCGACTAATGTTATCTCAGGATGTAAGTGCATGATGAATCCTGTTGTTCATAGTTATTTAATAAAATATATTTGGTACTGTGCTGTACCAATTTTTTGTTTTCCTTCCACCCGTAATATTTACAGTTTATATCGTTTGTCTGCAGGTATTGCGATCAAAGAATCGGCCAAGGTCGGAGACCAGGCCCAGCGCAGGATGATGAAGGGTGTCGATGATTTGGATTTTTTCATCGGGGATGAAGCTATCGATAAACCGTCGTATGCAACGAAGGTGAGATGGACGCCGACGTGGGGGCCGAGTCAGATTTGTGTTTGGGGATTGATATTAATGCTGTTTTTCACTCTTTGCGTCTACAGTGGCCCATCCGTCACGGGATTGTGGAAGACTGGGACCTGATGGAGAGGTTTATGGAGCAGATCATCTTCAAGTATCTGCGGGCAGAACCTGAAGACCATTACTTCCTTTTGGTAAGGCCAGGGCACTGTGTGTTAATGGTAGTCAGAGCTAAGCAGCAGGCAGGGCCCCTCTGCTGTTTTTTCTTGTCTACACCAAACACAAACTTCGGCAAAATACAGATGTGCTCAAAAGAGACCAAACAGGCTGAAATCAAGTCAAAAGTTGTCAAAATAGTTTTCCCTGTTGTTGCAATTTAATTGACCAGACAGTTTAGAAACCTCACTACACTCCTAAAAATCAAGTCCGACTGAATCAACGACTGCGCTCAGGTCGGCCGAGTATATTTGCGGGATCAAATTGTATGTTGTTTCCCTTCATAGAAGGGGTCTCAGTGGAGTGGTTGGTTCATGTCTCAGTGTTGTGAAACTGGTGCGACCTAAATAATATAATAATTCCTCTTGTTCCTATTGGTCGTTTTCCATTACATGTCATTACATTACAGTTGAGCCCCCCTGGGTGTGGTTGTTATAGTGACACAGCTTGAAGTACTGTGACGTCATTTGTATGTGACACAATCACAAATCACAACAATAATCGCCTCAAAGCACTTCATATTGTAAGGTAGATCCTACAATGATAGAACAGAGTAAACCCCTACAATCATATGACCCTATGAGGAAGCACTTTGGCAAAAATAGAAAGGAAGGAAAAGCTCATTTTTAACAGGAAGAAACCTCCAGCAGAATCAGGCTCAGGGATGTGCAGCCGTCTACTGCGACTGGTTGAGGGTGACGGAGGAAAGTGGGACAAAAGACGTGCTGTGGAAGAGAGCCAAAGAATAACAATAACTAATGATTAAATGCAGAGAGGTCTATTAACAGGTAGTGAGTGAGAAAGCTTCCCCAGCAGCCTACACCTATTGCAGCATAACTAAGGGAGGATTCAGGGTCACCTGGTCCAGCCCTAACTATATGTTTTAGCAAAAAGGAAAGTTTTAAGCCTAATCTTAAAAGTAGAGATAGTGTCTGTCTCCCAAATCCAAACTGGAAGCTGGTTCCATAGAAGAGGGGCCTGAAAACTGAAGGCTCTGCCTCCCATTCTACTTTTAAATACTCTAGGAACAACAAGTAAGCCTGCAGTGCGAGAGCGAAGTGCTCTAATAGGGTGATATGGTACTACAAGGTCATTAAGATAAGATGGGGCCTGATTATTTAAGACCTTGTATGTGAGGAGCAGGATTTTAAATTCAATTCTGGATTTAACAGGAAGCCAATGAAGGGAAGCCAAAACAGGAGAAATATGCTCTCTCTTTCTAGTCCCTGTCAGTATTGCTTCAGCAACACAGTGGACAGACTCTGGGACCACATTGTGGGTTTGTGTGGAGCCATTTCAGTTTTGATTTTCATGAGGAAGACGGACTTTTCATGACTCATAGGCTACGTTCACACTGCAGGCGAAAGCGCATCAAATCCGACTTTTTTGACCCTATGCGACCCGTATCCGATCATGGTATGACAGTGTGAACGGCGCAAATCTGATATTTTCAAATCCGATCTGGGTCACTTTCGTATGTGGTACTGAATCCGATACATATCCGATGTTTTAGAAAGCGACTGCTGTGTGAACGGTCATGTCGCATTAAATCCATCTTTTACGTCACTGACACAAGACAGACGCCAATTATCAGCGCCGGAGAAGCGCCCGATAAGACATCGCGAACGCTTCCTGGCCATCTATTGTAGATGTTAGTGAGACTTTTGGGAAGACAACGTTGGAGAAACGTGAACATTTTATTTGTACTGTATAATCTGCAGATTCTGACTGAAATCTGCAACGATCCTTTGAAGCACCGCTCCTCTAAAACAGCAATAATGATAATTATTAGGTTATTTACATTATTATGTAAATAACAAAATAACTTAAAGCAAAAATTGGGAAACGTGAAGTCTGAAGTCTTTATATTAAGGGCCATCAGTCAAACAATACTGTTTGGTCTGGGTCTAAACAGAGCGCGTTGTGTGTGACGTCTTCTTTTGCGCATGCGGGCCGCTTTGAGCGTTCACACTAGAGCGCGTTTGCTGTCACATTTTATTTGTAGTGTGAACAAGCAGACAAAAAAATCGGATTTGATCAAAAAATCGGAATTGAGCATTAAGACCTGCAGTGTGAACGTAGCCATAGAGTGACGCCACTGACTGGCCAATCGGTGGCATTTAGTATGTTGACGTCACATTTTCGGATCGCTTGGAGCCCCTGCCTGAACGGACACTAAAAAAGTAATTGGTACCAGCTGCTACCGCCTAATGAAACCCCTAAAAGTTGAGCTGTGCCCAGTAACCATCAAAGCATCTCAGCCTCGCCTCTCTAATCTGTCAGACGTGTCCGCTCCTCTGCAGAGAGTTTGTTTTCAATACAAACTGCTAAGGGATCAAGAGCACAACAGTAATAGCAACGACCGTCTCGTGTGAACGATCAGCCTAAAATCTTCTGTCTTCTCTCTTCAGACAGAGCCTCCCCTCAACACACCAGAAAACAGAGAGTACACAGCAGAGATCATGTTCGAGTCCTTCAATGTCCCCGGCCTCTACATTGCTGTTCAGGTAAGACTGCTGCAAAGGCTTTTCAGAGTTTTGGAAACAAATCCCTTAAAGTTCAAACCCCAGCACTCACAGCTGGTTCAGACACTCTGAGCTGAGACGTGTGAGCTGTGTGCGTATAATTAGATTTGTGTGTTTGACTGAGAATGTGATTCCGAGGATGTTTTATGGGGAAATGCGGGCTTTCACTTCTTCTTTTTCAAGGTTTTACAGTTTGTTTGGGTTGTTCTTACTTCATATAAATGCACATCAGTGTCCTGAGCATAAACCTACGTTTCATGATTTTTTTTTTTTTTTTTTTCCCTTCCCCCAGGCTGTCCTGGCGCTGGCTGCCTCCTGGACATCCAGACAGGTGGGAGAACGGACGCTGACGGGGACGGTGATCGACAGCGGAGACGGGGTCACGCACGTCATCCCGGTGGTCGGTGTCACGTCCTTTTTGTGATTATTATTTGCTTTTTAGCTCCCAGCCTCACCTCTGCTCCCTGGAGCTCTAAACCTTTGCTCTGTGGCGTTCCAGGCTGAAGGCTACGTCATCGGCAGCTGCATCAAGCACATCCCCATCGCCGGTCGAGACATCACATACTTCATCCAGCAGCTGCTGAGGGAACGAGAGGTGGGGATTCCTCCAGAGCAGTCTCTGGAGACGGCTAAAGCTGTCAAGGTCAGTACGCTTCATGTTTACCAACCAAAGACAGGTTTAAAAAAAAAAAAAAAAAAAGAGCCCTTTTTTCTAATGGCCAGCAGGGGGCGATAAAAGCAGCCAGACTGTATAGAAATATATGGGAAGGTGAGTCTGGCTTTCAGTTGATCTTGGATCGGAGTAAAGATTTTCCTGATGAGTTCATGGTCTCAGTTACTAAGTTAAAGTCTTAATAAATATGAAATTATGCTGCTGTGCAGAGTACAATGGACAATAAAGCAGGGTCAGTTCAGTTGCAGAGGGTGTTTTTCATCAGCTTCAGCTGCTTTGGTGTTAATGAAATTAACAACAGGAGCACTAGAGAGGTGACAGTAAGACAACCCGCAACAAAGGAATGGTTTACAGCTGGAGGACACTCACATTTTTCACTCCTCATCTTTTCTGACTGTTTTTTACTAGTTTTGCTTTTGGCTCGTCTCAGTGTCACTACTGCTAGCATGAGACGACACCTGGACCCTACAGAGGTTGCACAGGTAGTCAAACCCCTCCAGGATGGCACATCAATATGTGCCACTGGCAGAAGGTTCGCTATGTCTCAAAAGCATGGAGGAGATTCCAGGAGACGGGCAGTTACTCCAGGAGAGCTGGACAGAGCTGTAGAAGGGCCTTAACCTATCAGCAGGACTGGTATCTGCTGCTTTGTGTAAGGATTAACACTGAGCACTGTCAGATGACCTCCAGCAGGTCACTAGTGTGAATGTCTCTGACTTCATGAGGGTCACCTGAGCGCCCTCTAGTGGGTCCTGTGCTCACTGCCTTGCACTGTGAAGACTGATTGGCATTTGCCACGAATACCAGATTTCCATGTCCATGTAGATGAGTAGGCGTATAGAAAGGTGTCTCTCAGTCAAGGAGCTCAGAATCAAAACACAAAAGCCCGGCTCTGTGGTTGTGGATTTTCTTAGCGAGTACTGCTGAGGTAAAAGATCTGGGGTGCAGCTGTTCTGTTGTCATCACTCCTGCCTTAAAGCTGGCACTTCTTTACTGAAAGAGGCATCGGCAGGTCATAGCAAGAGTGCAGACAAACCGGGAGGATTATGTGACAGCCTTGGCACACAACTTGAGGGATTGCTTCATCTCTGTAGCTAACTGCAGGGGCATGTTGGCCAAGCTCTGTAACAGAGTTTAGAGCGACAGAGTTTAACTGGGCCTCTGTTCACGAGGACACCTTTTGTGTCATTGCAGACAGCATGAGTGTGTATATAACCAGTTTGAGAGTCATTGTGAAGCTGTCCTCTCCATGCGGTGTTGTTGTTGTATAGATTTTAATTTATAAATGAAACTAACTCAAGATGCAGTCTGTAAGAAAACAAGGCAGAAAAGGAAGTGATACCTTTGACAGATGATTGCTGCACTGCTTCTGTCATGTACTTATCAGTTTGGCCACTAGAGGTCAGTGTGGCATCAGAAGCATCAGAATATGAGAAACTTTATTAATGCCAGAAGGAAATTGAGTTGTCATAGCAGCAAATATACAACAAACATCAAGCACTCATAGCTAACAGAAGCTACTAGAAGCCATAGTTAAATTATACTGAAAACTGCTAGCCTCTCCATTCATTCCAGACTTTAAAAAACAGGAAGCTCTTAGTTGTTTGTTTAGTTTGATGTGCATTTGTCTTACAGTATTGCCAAATATTTTGTGCTGTGCGTTTTTAGGAGCGGTTCAGCTATGTGTGCCCTGACCTTGTTAAAGAGTTTAACAAGTACGACACAGACGGCAGCAAATGGATCAAACAGTACACGGGCGCCAACGCCATCACCAAGAAGGAGTTCACCATCGACGTTGGGTACGAGCGCTTCCTCGGCCCTGAGATCTTTTTCCACCCTGAGGTACAGAACACGCTGACACGCTTTGCTCACATTTCCTCTAATTTTTTTTTGTATTTTTAATTTTTTTTTCTAACTTTACCTTTTCGTTTTCATCCAGTTTGCCAACCCAGACTTCACCCAGCCCATCTCAGAGGTGGTGGATGAAGTCATCCAGAACTGTCCCATCGACGTCAGGCGTCCTCTCTACAAGGTAAACACACACCTGTCTGCTTCTGTTTGATACATGGACACGCAGCACATAGCAGTAATCATTTTGTGTTGTGTCACAGAATGTCGTGCTCTCCGGAGGCTCCACCATGTTCAGGGACTTCGGCAGACGCCTGCAGAGGGACCTGAAGAGGACTGTGGACGCACGACTGAAAATAAGCGAAGAGCTGAGCGGTGGGAAGTTGAAGGTAAGGGGGTAGAAGTAGCACGAGGAGCTGACACAGGCAGCTTCACATAAATCTGTGAAACACTTTGCTCCACGGAAGAAAGCTTTCTTTCAAAGCTTCCAGGCCTTTTCAGTAAACTGTTGAGCACAAATCATCTTTGTTTTGCAGCCCAAGCCCATCGATGTGCAAGTCATCACCCATCACATGCAGAGGTACGCTGTCTGGTTCGGAGGATCAATGCTGGCATCTACTGTGAGTATTTCAAGGACATCTGTACTTTTGCACTACAATCAGTGTTTTCATCATAGTAGTAAATACCTGTAGTTACACTCTCTAGTTCTAGTGATGTAAGCTGTACCCTTTTAACTCCATAATATATGCACACCGTTACTACCCATGTGTTCTCTTAACTGTCCAGTACTTACTCGCTTTACTACCCAGTACATACCCGCTGAACTATCCAATATGTATGCTCTTAAGTATCCAGTACGTAAAAGAACTTATTTTGTAAGTTTCCTATATGAAGGTGCGCATTATAGAAAGCTAACAGGCTTCTTTTGCAACATTTAAGTCCTGAATTTCTTTGTTTACACTGTAATGTTTCCAAAATGTTATTCAGTGTCTAAGTTTGCGTTGTTACATTTGTGTGATTTGTGTGTTGCTTCTGCAGCCCGAGTTCTACCAAGTGTGCCACACCAAGAAAGACTACGAGGAGATCGGGCCGAGCATCTGCCGCCACAACCCCGTCTTTGGAGTCATGTCTTAGGCGACAGAGAGAGAGAGTGCATTCAGAGGAGGCCAAGAAGAGAAAAAACAAAAACAAAAAACGGAGGATGCAAGACCTCACATGCTGTGGAAGTCCCTCCCGCCTTTGCACGGATGCTCCGACAGATTATTTGTATAGAGCTACAGTGGACCAAACAAACTGCCAGAAGAGTGGCAGCATCCTCACAAATTAGAGGAAAGAGGTGACTCAGCCCAAAGGATCCTCAGATAAAATGTTTACTGCAAGTAGGCTGATGATGCTAATAATAATAATGATGATAGGTGATAAATCTTTAATTTCTGCGTGCCTCATATATGTACTTACTCTATCCTCACAGGGTTGTAAAATGTAATTAATCAACATGAGTCCTGTATAAATGCACTTCTGTGTATATGGGTTGGGTTCTTGGTATGTGTTCTGTACTCTAAAAACTGAAAGTGTAACGGTTGTTTTAAGAAACACAACATGCTTTGCTACGCGATTACTCAAAAGCTTGGAGTCACTTTGAAATTTTCTTGTTTTTGAAAGAATATTAGATTTTTTATAAATCTCATGTAACATGAAGTGGATCAGAAATGTATAAATAACTCTGTAGGCATACTTGGGTCCATTTTCTGTAACCATCACTCCTAGTGGCAAATAGTGTTCCACAGTTCAAGTTTAGCTTGTTAAAAGGCCGCTAATTATGCTAGCCTGACTGAGAACTGTCCCGCTGATTTAAAAAGCAAAGCGTTTGGCTTTATTGATGTCTGGGGCATCATCGTTTGGGGTCAGCTAAAGTTAAAGTGGAAACTAACAAGGCCTAGAGTGTTCTCGTTCTAAGAACTGGAAGATTTCAGTCTGTGGTGTGTACTAATCCTTTCTTTGAAAAGCCGAATCTGGCTTCAGCCACCGGTGCTGAAGTGGGTACACAGCTGACCTGGAATAAGTGCATCTTAGGGCTGAGATACCAGGAGTCTCACAGCTTCTCAGGTGGCAGCATCGTTAAATGGTACCTGTAAGAGTGACATTGTGCTGGTTTGTGAAGGGATAGTACACACTGTTGTGTGACAGTTTAATTTTTCTGCAGTTTTCATACAGAGAAAAGACTAATGATTCCGATTTATTGCCTCTTTAATCAGCACAGCTTTGAGCTTCACTATTATTGTTGGAAAAGTTTTTATAAATGCATATATATCTAAATGGCCAGTCAAGCTTTTAACAAGAACAAAATGTTCTGCTGGGTGATAAAGGAGCGATGCTTGCTGAAAACGAGACCCTGCATGAGCCTACATCGATATTTTAATAATTCGAGGAGCCTCTGTATGTGCATGCGCTCTTGGCTTGTGTCAGCAACTGTTCATCTGATCCACTTGTTATTTGACGGGCGTATTGCTGGGCTCCCAAATACGTGCAGTATGAAGTGCAATGAAATAATCTGGATGGGCGTTCCTTGTGAGGACAAAGTCGCAGCTCTCACCAACTGTGAGGAATCAGGGAACATCTGTAAATGGTAGCTACTCACATAGCACGCACTGCCCTACTTCCATTTAAATTTATTAATAATTTATGATGAAACAATTCAATCTCAGAGCTTCTTTCAAGAACAGCTTTTTTTCTAAGTGACCCCCAAAGGCAGCCTTTCTTTGCAGCAGCTTTAGGATAATCAAATGGGTGCGAGCATTAAAAAAAAAAAAAAGAAGGAAAAAAAATAGAAATCACCAAAACAAACTGACCATTCCCATTTCCTTTGTTTTTTCTTTTCTTTTTTTTTTTTAAGTACCCTCAGTACCTGGAAGAAATATTTATTTGAATTTACATGAAATGATTTGCTCATGTTTGTTTCTTCCTGGTTCCTCCTGCAGCATTATGACAAATCATCACCGCTTTGCTCTTTTTTAAAATTTCCCCCCATTTGTATTAATCATCTCTTGAACAACCCGTCTTTGAAGGAAAAACAAAACAAAACGTTGTATTAATATATGAACATGCAGTTTGAATGACTGTTGTTGGACTGTCACTGTTGCCTAGATCTCAGTTATACTGGATAGCCTTGTACTGTACCAAATCTGGATTTCAATGCTGGCATTCCAATAAACGCCAAGGAGATGTTTCTTCACGTGTTGATTTCTCTGTCTCGGGCTTTATTATGTTGTTTGCTTTGCTTCTATTTTTAAATGTACCCATCCTATTTATGTGTGTCTGAGCCCTGGCCTCTGTAACTGTATCCCTTCCAGCATATGGTGCACATTTATTTTAATTCAGCCACCTTCTTGTGCCCGATTGGTCAGCAGTAAAAGGGAAGCCCTGTGTAGAGTGTCACGCGTAATCGACATGTCCAGCCTCTTAGGAGTCTATCGGACTCTTTAAACATGACATGTTAATAGAGTAAGAAAGAGAAGCACCGAGACGGAGGAATCTGGAAAGATTTAAACATGTCGTCTAGCCTGAGGTTGAAGGTGCTCCTCTTCTTTGCTTTATTCTTCGGAGCAACAGGGTTTCTCTTCCTGATTCTCTCCTGTGGGACTGAGTACTGGCTGCTGGCTGCAGAGTCCTGCAGCAACCCCGGAGAACACAGCCTGAGAGACGTGAAGGTATTTGAACTGTGCAGGAGCGACGAGTTGATTTATGTGATGCCTTTTAAGAAAGGGAAAAAGTAGTTTATGAGTAAAGATGTATTTATTAACATGCATATTTAAAATAGAAATAGGTAAAGTGCGTGTGTTTGCTGTGTTTCTCTGACATTTAATGATCAGTGTGGGCTGCCTGCCATACTGTTTATGTACATCATGTAACAAAGGGAAATGAACAACAGTGGAAACACTTTAAACATACTTCAAGCCAAATAATCTGTCTTTTGACTTTTTCCTGTTATTTTTTAAAATATATTAAATATCAAAGTTACAAAAACAGACTGAATGACTAACATAAAAAACATGGAAAACTGTCAATACACAAAATTTGTAATGTTAAAAAAATGAAAAACAGATTTTTCCACGTTAAAATATGTTTATTTATTAGACAAAACTTAAATTATAGCTTAATGCTGTGAAAAAAAAGAAAAAAGTAAAAATACACAAGATTTCATGTAAATTTTTTAGCTACTGCAGCTGTATTTTAATGATGGAATACAGGAACTTTTGTTTTTTTTATTCATGCAAAATATTTGGTGCCCAAAGTGCTACCGTTTTTATGGGTTTAACAAAAAATAAAAATAAAAATAAAAACACTCAGTATAGGATTGCACCAGCCGGATTTCTCCTCGATGGCTAAGATCAAAAGATTGTTACATCTTTTAACACAAATCTAATTTTTTTCTCTCATATTTCAGGCCATTTAAAATACAAAAGTGTGTATAATATTTTATTATATTTTAAGAAATAAATGTTGACAAATGTTAGTGCAATGCTAGTGATTTTCCATTAGCTCTCCCTAAAGCTTATTTGGGCTGAGGGGCGTGGCAAACCTTTACCACTGCATGGAGATCACTGGACCAGAGGCCAGTCCTTGGATTACATATGGCAACAGCATTACACTTCTAATCTGCACACAAACATAACATGATTTTGTAACAAAAAAGACTGAAAGAGCAAAATAATACTAAAATAGGAGTAAAACAGAGTAAGTATAACAAACCAATGTGTCAACATGTTACATGATGCCATTGTTTTGTCACAATAACCTTCATCACCATTGCCAGGCTGCTTATTGCACATCACTTTGTTGCTGTCAGGTCGCTAGTGGACCAGGTGCAGGCTCTTGTTGCCTAGGTAACCTTGTAACACCCATGTGAACTGTGTTCTTCGCTCTCATTGGTAATCGCTTCAATTGTGCACCTCAAAGTTGAGAACAGTTTAACTTTTGGACCCTCCCACTTCGTTTCGACAGCAGCAGCAACCCGTAGTTGCTGAACGGTCTTTTCTGTGGTCTCTGGTGTCCTATGTGTACACCCGCTCAGGCACAGGGGGCACAGTAGAGCAAAATAAATAAATAACCCTGTAACTGTCCTGTAAACATCATGAGGAGCACTAAGAATTGTTGCATGAGGCTTTGTTGCTGACAGTGGACTAGAAAATGTAAACACATGTTTAAAATTTGATTCAATTCTAGATAACAGATGCTGAAATGTGGTTTCTATAATTTAACATAATTTGTTTTCTAAAAACAAAACGGAGATTTCATGTAAATGTAAAGCTATAACAACTTTATATTAATTTACTGTCTTGTAAAAATACAGACATTTTCTGTATTTTAATTAAAACTTATGTATTTTACATAATGACAATTTTTTGCCATTTTACAGCATTTTTCTGGTGCAAATGAGCTCATAGCTTCTATTCCTAACCAGTTTTCCTTTAGCTTGATGGAAAACATAAGGTCATGGAAAGGTGTGAAGGAGTGCAAAATTGAGAACTGTTACGTATTACTTTGTCACTGCACTGGACTAGCAGATATTTAACACTCTGGTTTCTAAGCAACCCTGTAATATATTTAGCATCCATAATTGATTTTTGTGGGCTTGCCCACAGCACGTCCTATATACTGTGTACCATGGGTTGCCTTTCTGGCTAGTTGGTGATGTTGGGGTAAAATAAGCATTTTCACACCACTGACCCTTCACATTTGCAAAACAACTGATGTTATTTTAGACCCTGTGCATGAGAAGGGGCTGAAAAATAGACATATAGTGTACTTGTGCATCTGATAATGACTTTAAGTTTCTCCAAATTCACTTTGTAGTTGTAGACCTACATATTGAATAATTACATATAGTGTCTCTGGATGGTGATACTTGAGACTTAAATGAATGGACAGGGAACATCAAATCTCGGCCACATGAGAGAAGATGAGGTCACAAAGTTCAGTGTGCCAACTTGCAGTATTCCCCCAGTTGGCTTTTGCACCACTCCCTTCAGACCACACATGTGCAGTTTTTTATGGATCTGCATTCAGGAGATCAGGTTTTTATTCTTGCACTAATATCCTTTTGTCCTTTGTCCTGATAGTTTTTGCATTGCTTAAAATGTCAGTGTTCTTTCTCTTCTTATACTTTTTGGCTGCTTTAACTTGATTATCATGCACTCTGGATCAATTTGAGACTCTGTGAAGGTCAAATTGACACACAAAATAAAAAAAAACACCAATCCCATCAGGATGTTTTTGAGCATGATCCTCTTTCAGTGCAAGCTAGAAGAGCTCCAGTGGAGGGTCTCTGGGTGCAAACTTCCTCAAATGTGTCTGTTTGCTGGCAGCCGATGGACCCCCAGTCTTTTTCTGTAGCAGGCTCTGGTTACCCTGACACACTAAACCTGCCTCTTATATGCTGTATCCCATAACTTAAACATCTCCCTGCCAGAAAGTACTCACTGCATTTGGATGTTGTTCGTCATCCACACATTCTTGTAATGAAACCCGGGAGATGAGTGGCTCTGGAGTAAAATTCATTGAGGTGTTCATTAAAATTGGCTCCAAACACGGGTCAGAAACAGGGTTTATTTCCACAGCTCTCATCAGATGTTGTTTTCTGATCCGACAGAATTCGCAGGGTGTGACCATTTTCCATGAGGGTCTGTTCTGGCGGTGCTCCTACACAGCCTTTTCTCACGATTACTCAATATGGGACCTTTGGATCTGTGAGAACCTTCATTACATGTTTTATAAATGGCAAAAATAACACAGTGAAGCTTTAATTGTGACAGCTGCCTTTTCCCCCCTCTTCAGCAAACCAGCCTCTACCAAAAGTGTGTGAGGCCGCTTTCCTCTTCCCTTTTCCTGCTAACAAGCCGGTGGAGCTGTGGGAGGAGCCGCACAAGTTTCCTGGACAGCCTTTTGAACGCAATGCGGCCACTGGTTGGCATCACTTTGTTATACAAGCGGCACATTGTTACTGTAAAAACAGCACAAAGCACTGACCGGCTGTCGCGTTTTCCTCAGTTTTCAGGATCTGCTGGACCATCTTCTTCGTCATGGGTTTGGCGGCGATCATCATCGGTGGATTTGTTGTCATCTGTGCCGGCCCACTGACCAACCACAAGCTCTATAAAGTGGGCGGGGCTCTACAGCTGCTTGGCGGTAAGGCTAAATATAGAATTGGAGGATTCTTCTCAAACAGATCCCCAGAAGCTTTCTTCAGAAGGAGACTATCATGAGAACATTTTACAGTATGTCGTGAGATTTCTGCCCCACAAAAAGAAGAAATTGTATAATTTACTTCATTTGTAATGACGGTTTTGGTCACAGTCCTCTTATCCAGTGTCCATCTGTCTCTGAAATAGGAGAACTATTTTTGGCTGATCCATTATTCACTAGAAATCATCACAGCAGGTACCTTTGCCATCTTTTCACACCACATGCGCTTTCTGACACAGTCTGAAGGGATTATGGGTCTCTGGCTAGACTTGAACCAGTGCCCTTTCTCTTCCCAAGTGAATCTACAAACCACTACACAGTGAAGCTGGTGTTCTGGCTTTGAAATAGCAGATTTCTATGACTGGCCAGGAGTGCTACAGCAAACCTAGCCATTACGTTGTTTAAAGTGGCTCTCCACTGCTCATAGCCACCTCCATATTTGTGTTCTTCAGCTCTAATTGAGTAGCTTTGCATGACTGACAGATTGAAATAATCCTAATTAATCGTATGCTGGGCAAACCCTCCCCTCTGTTGCTGTTCATTTAAGGCCACTTTTTCTGACCGGATGGAGAAGTTTTTTAACAACACCTTAATAAAACCTTACTTTTTACTTGTTTGGATAAAATATGTTTTAATTAAAAAAAAAATATATATATATATATATATATATATATATATATATATATATATATATATATATATATATATATATATATATATATATATATATATATATATATATATATATATATATATATATATATATATATATGTGCTTTCATATCTATGATAAATAATGTAGGATTGTTAAAAATATTATATTTAATTTACATAATGTGCATTAATTTTGATTAGCTGATTTGGAAGAATTTATAAATAAAATAAAATTTCGCATAACTTCAAAGACATAAACCTGTCTTAAAATTTTATTTCTAAATAGTTTAATCCTTTTGAGTAAAGTAGCATATTTCTAAAAATCATTATAAATATTAATGAATGTTAAACACAAAGTTTCTAGTGCAGATTTTGCTTTGGAATAAAAAAATAAAACAAAAATTGTTCACGTTCAGAAAAATATGTTTTACAATTTTATTTTCAAAATATTCTAATGTAGAAAGTAATATTAGTAGTATTAAATTAGTTTTAGTAGTATCAAAAAAATAAACATATTTTAAAAATATTTTAACTAGAAATCACTTAAACTCGAAATAATGTACCATTTAATAGAGGTTCACATTTGTTAGCTAACACTGCCTCCAGGTCTGTGTAGCTGGCAGTTTTATTTTCTGCACATTTAACAGTTTCCCTGTTTTGGTGTATTTAGTTTGCTGAAGCTCTTGGCTAAACTTTTATCTCAAGAATGTAATTTGAAAGTGTGTGGTTCCAGCTAACCCCAAACACCAATCATCAATACCTTTAGTCTCAGGACATCCTTTCCTCTTCTGCAGAGATCACACAAGAAAAAAAATCGGAAAAAATCTGTGTTACGAGCCAACATTTGTATGAAAATACTGGTAAGGTTGCAAAATTTAGAAATTTTATGGATGCTTCCAATTTCCTGTTCTACGCAGAGGAAAAACTGAAGAAAAAACAGTCGAATTTCACAATGACTGCATTGTTTGTACTTATGAAGCGGCACGATTTATTGTTTTACTTTGAGCAGTCAAAACAGGCAGTAAAACACGACCTGCTGTGCCACTGACTGGTAAAAACCTGTCCTGCAGGTTTACATGTGTCCCACGGAGTGAGGACAAAAGTGTAGTAGATGACACGCTGACAAAACAAAACAAACAACACAGTATTTAACAGAAACACATCAGCTGAGAAAGGCTGTAACAGAAGTTTTGTAAAATGAGTAGAAATATTTAAACTGCAGATGTCATCTGGCATTTTTGCTCCCATTACATTCTTGGTTCTCCTGTAAAACCTGGTTATTATTTCTATATATCTTATATAGATCAGAAGCTGAATGACCTGCACTGTTTCCCGTGTGTCTGTTAGGCGTGTGTCTGTTCATCGTGGTGGTGATGTATCTGATGTGGATCCAGGTCCTGGACACTCTGGATCAGTTTACCCTCCACCAGAAAGCCTCTCGCTGCCCGTCTTTCCATCTCAGCATCCAGCACGGCCCCTCGTTCTTCCTGGCTCCGGTGGCCGTCTTCTTCTGCCTGCTGGCCGGCCTCCTCTTCGTCCTGGTCGGCCGAAGCATCGAGAGTAAAGAGCTGGACAGCATGGACAAAATCTCGGAGATTTCGACAGATGAGCTGTGAATACAGACAGTCGAGTTGTTCAAAAGTTCACCGCTCCACCTGTCTGGAGTGAAATGCAGTGTGCTTGGTGTTTAGATGAGTTGTGGATGTGGAGCTGATGATGCTTGAGAAGAAAAACAAATGTTTGTGGCTTAAAATCAGTCACAGGAGGCTCCTGAAGAATCTGATTTTGACTTGTACCACGCTGTGATTTTTAGTCTTTTTAGTTGTGTCATGTGTAGCAGCACTGTGAGCTCCCTGCTTAAAGAAATGCTTACATGAAATAAGTGAAGAGACCCTGGCCAATGATATTCATGCTGTTACCATCCTTTATATACAGTTTACAGTCCATTCAGATGATAGACTGTATATAAAAGATGGACATAACCAATGTGCTGTCAAGCATTGGCATTTGGACTTCCCTTTTTGAAAACCTAATGTTATCATGGCACCAGAAGTGACCATATCTGGAGTGCTAAGTGATTAGCTTGGTTGGTAAGCTTGCATTCATAAACTGCACATATCTGCTAATTAGTACTAAAAAAACACCAGAATTTAATTCTCCAAAACTAAATCAGGCTACATTATTAATCAGATAAGTTGATTTAAAGTTATCCAAAAGGCACCAGGACAAACACAGAGGAGATGTTGAGCTTCGTGAGGCCTCGCAGAAAGCTAATCGCTACAACTGCCTGAGTAGGCTTCAAGCTCCTATTTGAAAATTCATTCAACAGGACTGTTGTGTAATTACTGTAAAGTTGAGCATTATAACAGTCTGATTACATCATAACATTATAACAGTATAGCTAACATTGAGTCTATAGAGACAGATGGCCGCCACTTAATTTGAAGTGGAAATGTTGACTGTGTTGTTGCTGTGGGGGAAAAAAAAGAAATAACTGTGTGTGTTTTTTTTAATACAGTGACATTTGATTGACTAGTCAAATGGTTTATGCCATTATATTTTTCTCTCATCTCATTTTGCTTAGAGATTTATTTTGTTTTTATTTTAATTCACGTGATCCTGTCGCGTGTGCTTGAATTACTGTTTACCTCATTGTTGATACATTCTTTTGTTGTAATTGAAAAAATGATACAATTACACAATATAAAAAGTTAAGAAAGGACATCAAACCAACGTTCATACAGGACAATTTTCAACACATCAAAAAGCGTCATTTACATTAAAGATATATCATGACCTAATCCTTGTGCTCTGTGAGGTTTGTTAGTCATTAACGTGTGTTACTAAAGATAATAGGATTTAGAGGAACTGCAGGACTTACGTGGAAGTCCAGAGAAGTTTAATATGTGAGAAAAGCTGGTTGGAAAACTGAGCTGTTGAGACTCGTTTTAAGACATTTGACAGAAAAAAAGGGACTTTGCCGTTGCTGTGATGTACATGACGGGACTTGGTGATCCATAAAAGTAGAGTCGACCTCGTAGGTTAAAGCTGCACGGGCCTGTGATGGGAATTTTTGTGGTCACCAAACTAAAATCAATGTAGGGGCACGTACGGGGTTAAAATCAGTCTACTTACTACTTACTAAACTACTGTAACTTTACATTTACTGCATTTTGCTGTTTGTAAAGGTAAGTTTTTCTCTACTTCTGCTCAAAGATTTCATTGCATTGACACAGCATAAGGATGGTAATTGAGCATATGTGCATATAAATGACAACCAGACAGTTCAGATTTCATCTGTTGGCAGTTTAAAGCCAGAGTTTTTACTCAATGTCGCAAGAAAGTAACTTTTTTTTCCCACTGAGTAATGCAATTCTTCTAAAAAAACAACAACTATATTCTCAAAAAGCTTGATGTTTTCAAACAGTTATTTAGGAAACTGAAATAAATTCTAAATTCATTAGGAAAATAATGTAATTCTTCAAGCATTTTTCCATTTTATGACCTATAGCTAAAAGGATTTAAACAAATGTACTGAAAATTATAAGAATATTCTGTGACTTATAAATACTGTGCATCTCTCGGTCTAGATCAATGCATGCAGCATGCATCATGGGGAAGATTGCTGACTTGACAGGTGTCCACATGACACTCATCCTCGGAGGGTAAGCTTAGGAAGTCCTTGATGAAAAGGATGGCTGTTCGGGAAGGTGACTGTAAGGAAAAGTTTGGTACAAAAAGCTGCAAAAGATACAGAGATGTGCTGCCATTAGAGGAGCTTGGATCACTGAGTGCAAAATCAATGCAGCGCTTCATGCCTCCATTGACTGAAAAGCAGATTTCTGCTGGGAAAAGGTGGGAAAAAGGTGCAGTTATTTATTGAAACACATACAAACATATACGTAAATACAGTATATAAGGCGAAAACAGTTTGTACAATTCTAAAAAGCTTGAAATTCGATATTTGGTGTGACCACCTTTATTCTTCAGCACAGTCTGAACTCTCTCGTTAAGTAGTCTTCAGGAATAGTTCTCCAGGCTTCTTGAAGGACATTCAAAGCTCTTCTTTGGATGTTTCTGCCTTTTGTTCTGTTCTCTGTCAACATGATCCCACACTGCTTCAATAATGTTGAGGTCCGGGCTCTGGGGAGGCCAATCCGTGACTGATAGCGATCCACTGTGTGATTTTCTATCCAGTACCTGGTTACTTGTTCACTAGTACTTGATTATTATTTCTAGCAAATATAAACAATCTGGATGGATGACATCAGGATTAGCATGATTTAAGAGTAAAATCAGAGGCAAGCGATGCTTGACAGGAAGTCACTCAAACCGTACAGCGATGTCAAAAGGACCAAAATACAAAAAAGCTTCCATCAGTGAGGATAAAGTTCGTCATTGCAAATGATTTTTCTAATCTATTTAACAGATCCCATTGTGATTAATGCTTCCCCGTTCTCACTCTGCCTTTATTATAATTGATAAATCAAGTTTGACAAAAGTTGAAGAGAGGAAGGCTGCTTCAGTGTGCGTGGAAACAGTGAGTAGATTGAGTGTGACTGTGGCTGCCTGTCATGAGGACATCAGGCTGAAGATCTGAAATGCTGGGTCAGAGGGATGGGGATAATCATAAATTAGACTGTCATAATCCATTTTCTGATAGGAAGGATGCTTTGGCCTGCATGTAAAGACGTCCGACAGCCACTAGAGGGCAGAGTCGGCTCAGGATAGCGTTTGGAAGCGTTGCCTCTCACCTCATTAAAATCACTTTTATTCCCCTAGTTCCTTACGATGATGTCCGACAACATGGCAGTGAAATGCAGAGTTGCAGTGCACACATCAGATTAGGTCTGCAAAGGGAGGGAAGCAGGAGTGAAATTTGTAAGTGATAATTAAGTCAACTCATTTGTTTTTCTCTCAAAAACAAAAGAATTATTATTTTTTCCCTCCCTTGAAATTCAGTATTAGTAACATTATATCACAAGAGGAGGAGGAGGGGGTGGAGGCCCACAGTCACACCTTTTATAATTGGAAAAGGCAAACAGAAGTGAGACCTCGAGATGATACAGTGACGAAAACGAGTCTTTCATTATTCGTTCACGTCTCACGCTCCCGCTCTTATCCGTCCCTTCTCTTCTTAATCTCCGCTGTGAACTAGGTGAGCATAATTACACCTGAGCATGTCACGTTCATTTCCCCAGCTGTCACCAAACATCTCTGTCACCTCCTCCTCGTCGGCGAAGCCCAGGGTTGATCTTTACTTTCTAATAAATGCGAGGAGATCCAGTCATAGCACTTGGTCTTAGAGATTGTGGCAGATTCATTACTCAATCCAGGAGTGCTGTGGGAAACATGTATGTACTCGTCGCCGCTGCCAGGAGTCCTTTAAGTTGCGATGTCACACTTTTGCAGTGGAGAGAGCTGTCTGCTTAAAGGAGCTTACCACAAAGAAAAGCAACCCAAGGCATTTATTTTACACCTTCGTAAAAGCATTATTTCTTAAAAATAAAAAAAGATTGTGCAAAAGTTGATGGATTAACCATCATTTATCAGCTTTAACTAGCAGTTTTTTCTTGCTTCTGTTGTCCTTGTGAATGGAAGGGTGCCAAAACTGGCATCCCAACTGCTAGGGCAGCTCAGTCTTTACCAGCATTTTCCAGCAATTTCTGTGCCATTTTCCAGATGCTGCTTTGTTTCCTGTTTTGACTTCTCCCTTTTCAGCTCCACTGTTGGAGAGGTGATTTTCTTCTATCATTTAGGAGAAAACTGTCAGCATGCCCCAAGCCCCTGTAAAAATCTTTATGACCAACACATCAACCATTAAAACTCCCCTTAACCAGTCCCGTTTGTCCTCCCATTCATGTTCCTTTATATTTTTATTAACCTCTGTGGTTTCTAGGAAATGGTCCATGTTGAGATGCTAGCATCACACACGTGCTGCAGATTTGTCTTGTTGTGGAGGCCATTTGAGTACAGTGAACTCAGTGTCGTGTTCAAGAAGTCTGAGAGGATTTACACAGGTTGGCTATGTAGCCCCAGTGGCCTAATGGATAAGGCACTGGCCTCCTAAGCCAGGGATTGTGGGTTCGAGTCCCATCTGGGGTGGTATCTAGCAGAGTGGCGCAGCGGAAGCGTGCTGGGCCCATAACCCAGAGGTCGATGGATCGAAACCATCCTCTGCTAGGACTTTTAGACAGCCAGCTTTCTGTCATTAATGCAAGTTGTCTCTATATACACTCACTGGTAATGCCATTTCTAGTACTGGGCTGGATCCCTTTTCCCCTTCTGATCTCCTTTAATTCTTCAACAAGGCGCTGGAAACATTCCTGAGAGATTTTGGTCCATGTTGACATGATAGCATTACACAGTTGCTGCAGATTTGTCAGCTGCACATCCACGAAGAGAAACTCTTGTTTCACCACATGCAAAAGATACCCTGTTGGATTGGTTGTGTGGGAAAATCCCAGCAGATCAGCAGTTTCTGAAATACTCAGAGCAACAACCATTCTGATGCTCCTGGTTACACATGAATCCTAGATCAACCTCTGTGTGGATGCTCGTGTAGTTTCATGAGTCTCCACAAACAACAGAAACACCACCCAAACAAAGCAGAGTCCAGCGCACAGCCGGGAAGCTGAATGGACATTTCCTCCATTGTGCTGGTTGGTGGTTGTTGTGTGCAGCCCCAGTGGCCTAATGGATAAGGCACTGGCCTCCTAAGCCAGGGATTGTGGGTTCGAGTCCCATCTGGGGTGATTTCCAGCAGAGTGGCGCAGCGGAAGAGTGCTGAGCCCATAACCCAGAGGTCGATGGATCGAAACCATCCTCTGCTAGGCCTTTTAGATATCTGAGTTTGGGGGTTCAAATGGACACAGTTCCTGTTAAATCTGACCAGCTTTTTTTCACTTTAGTTTATCTGAACCTCATGGTTTATCTTAGGTTTTTCCAAAACTTCTCCAGGCCTCGAAAATACTGTCACAATGCATTTTTACTAAATTCTTCATGGCCTTTTAATCCCTATTCCAACGATTAAGTTAGCATAAGATATCAGTGACTAGATTTTGTAGAGTTGTGGATATCATTAAAAAAACAGGAGCAAGTCCTATTTTTTATTAGTCCTGATGGACTAAAAATAACAGCATCTTGGCATCTGGTCTTGTTTCTGTTGATGCTCGAGTACAGTGCCAATGATCAAAACGGCAGGCTCAGGTTAATGTATGTATATAATGCCACTGAGTCAAGCACCCTCTGCACTGAGAAGCTGAAATAATGATGTATAGTTTTTTTTTTTTTTTTTTTTTGCTGCTTTCACAACATAAACAAATATAATGAGCATCCTTTAAAAGCAGGACACGGCCTTTCGTCTGATCCCCCGCCTTCCCCAAACCTCCCCCTGTTCGCTCTGCACGTTGGTACACTCTGCTCTACCTCCACATTACCCAGAGGCCAACCCAGGGGGCGCAATTATTCAGGCCTTTGCTCAGCCAAGTAGAAGAAATTAGCCTCGTCTCCCGAACCAAGACCTTCTAACCTGCACCAGGACCTCGGGCTGCCTCTCTGACTAGCACGACCCCATGTGACTTCCCTCTCCAGACTTTGTGTTTTCCATACATATGAGCCCGAGCTGGCCGGAGCCACGCTCAGCTTCCATATGGGCTCTCTTTGCACTGGCTGGCGATGGTGGGCTGGGGAGCTGCAGGTTATAAAATCCAACACCCCCACACACCACCGCCGTGCACCGCTCCTGGGAGAGGACGCTGGCGGCCTCGGGCCAGTGATGCTCTCTTACAGCAAATCAACATTTAAGTCTAAAAAAAAGGATAGCAGCTGGGCTCAGATGTGTCATTCTGCGTGGCCTTAAAGCTCCGATTACAAAAGAAATATTGAACATTTAATTTGCGAATACAACCAGAAGTTGTGTAACCTTTACCAGACACTTCACATTCAGTCAAATTACTGCAGGCAATGATCTAAATGAGCAATTATGGGAAAGAAGAAAATGGTTTAATAACTCCTGTGATGCAGAATATGGTGTGCAGGTGTAAGGGCAAAGAAGAAAAGCTTCTCTACCTCCCTTTTATATTTTTATCTTGATCTTTTCTTTTGAGTCACAGGTGATTCTTTTTCTTACATCTGTGCTTTCAGTGTCTCATCTTACCTTTCAGATTTTTTTTTTTTCATTTTTCTGCCCTCCATTTCATTTATTCAGGCAAGTCAGTGGTGGATAATGAGGTCTGTGGCCTGGTGCTGTGTTCCCCAAGTCTCTGGGTACAGTGAGGAAATTCTCACAGCTTTGCAGCTGCATTGCAAAATCTTCCAGCAACCTTGACTGCCTTGGCTAAAAGTTGTCCACTGGATAAACGGCTGTACCAGTAATGGGGGGAACATCCAACATTAAATTGTTGACACACAGTGGACCCATACAACAAAAATCACCTAGACTTTGAGTTTTGATCCAATGAGAAATGGAGGTGTTACCCAGGAACTCTGGGAATTACATCTGTGTTATATTTATTACATACCTTGAACAAAGTGGTTTACTTTTTTGTGTTTCCTGAATTACACCTCAATTTTGGGCGTTTTCACACCTGTAGGTTGTTTACTCTGTTCATTCATCAGTTGATGAATTTGTAAATTTGTAGCTTTTTTCCATTGGTTTGGTTTGTTTTTGCACAGAGAAAAATCCAAGTGAACCAAAATGCGTCACTACAAACCATGTGAGAACATTCAGTCTGCTCATTGGCCAGGTGTGTCTGGGGCAGGAGTAACAAACATAAATACAGGAAGAAGGAGCTGTGTGAGAAGAAGGAGAACTGACGTTCATTTTATGACTAGTTGCTAGCCCGTGCAGACCTTTGCACAGCTATAGTGCCTTCCTGCATTAAGAACACAAAGCACACGTGGTTTTTGTATGAGTCTGTTTGGAATCATACATGGCCCAACTGCTCTAAAGCGCAGCTGGTAATTACTTTTGTAATTACATGTACGTGTGACAAATATGCATAAAAAGAAGACATAAGAAAGTCATGACTGTCATGCTGTAAAACTTGCAAAAATACAGTGAAACGTTCACAGGGCAGATTGGAGTCTTTGCCAGGCTGATTCTGGCCCCCGGGCCTTAGGTTTCACACCCCTGTGCTAGGCTATCTACGGTTTTAGCAGCAGGTCTGTTTCCATAAAAGCTGAAGTAGCAAAGTGTGTGGACTTACACTGCAAACGTAAACACTGAGTACAGTTATAGCTAGATGTAACGCAAAGAAGAACTACACATAACCCTCTGTGGGGTCCGTGGATTTTATTTTTCCAAGCTCAGATCATTGAGTACAACCGACCAGGTGACAGGTGGGTTGACTTTGAGCAGTTAATTCCATCTCATTTCATATATTAGGTGAATATCCCTCCTGCAGCCTGTGCACACTGTATTTACCCCCCTTCTTCCTCTCTGCCCGTCTTCCCTCAGCTCCCCACAGTCTGTTTTGCACTGCCTTTATCTCTTCTTTATGACAGGCCTCTTACCTTGTGACTATAGATATCCCTGAGCCTTATCGTGGCGAGGGCCAAATGAGGCACAGGAGGAAATGATGGCTTTTCTTTATCTGTGGCCTCTCCAGGCCGCTATTTCATCAGGTCAGTGTGTGTACATTTGGAGAGGCAAAATGCTTCTATTGAACTAGCACCCACACCCGTGCCTCTTGGCTCCAAATAGGCTTTACCTACTTGTCCATGTTTTCTCCCCCTTGTTCCCACTTATTCTGCCTCCCCTCTCTCTTCGCCTCTCCCTCGTTCCCTCACCCTTTTCCCAAAGAAAGCGATCAGCTCCGTGCACTGGAAGAGGGAGCAGAAGACTGCGAGAAAGATTAAATCCAAGTTTCTTTCATCCGTGAACGCTTTCATCTCTGGTTTTTAGCAAACAGAGAGAATTATCAGTGCCGCGACTGACGAGGGGCGGGGGTGGAACAAGGGAGGAGCTGGAGACGAAGAGGAGGAGGTGCAAAGTAAGGTGGTAGCCAACTGGGAATAGGAAGGGAATCCACTTGCCGTGCAACCTCTGGTTTTGTTGAGCATTAGGTTTATCTACTGAGGACCAGGGGAGCTCCTTTTTGTCTTGACTCACTATTTCTTACTATAGAAAACTCAAGTTACCTCTGAAGACCATCAGGAACATCACCACACCCCTCCAAGTCTCAATCCGACTTCTAGATTAGGTGTAAAAAGCACAAAACGAGCCATTAACAGGTAGACCCAGCAGACCTAAGGAGTCAAAAAACAGTCTCTTATTTAAGACCAGCGCTAATCCATCCTTCCAAAAATGTCACCAAAACTAAGCAGATGATTTTTTCTTCTCCCCAATCTATTCTCTGATGCTTGGCATGCCGTCTAATCTCCACTGTTCGGAGTGTTTTTTCATTAAATTTGTGTCAGGACTAATTTCGAGGGGAATGAATACAGATGTCAGGATGCCATCGAATCCCATCGCGGGGCCTTTAATGAGATAACAGGCTTTAGTCAAAGAATTAGCGCTATTGAAAAAAAAGAAGAAAAAAAAAAGAATGAGATTAGTTCAATGGGATGTGGATGCAGAGTAGAACAGGGTGAGGGAGCGAGGGGAGACCAGAGTCATATCAGACCTGCCCTGCCAAATCACAAATCTATTTCCGACACTGGTATTAATTATCAAACTAAAGCTGCTGTTGCATATTGATTCATCGGGGTGCGCACTTGTATTATCTCCTATTAAGCAGGAAAAAAGGGGAGATTATATGAAGCCTTCGGGGGCGTTTTATGGATCCTGTGAGACGGTTAAACCGTGTCACGGACTCCAGAGCAACAACACGAGCTCCCTGAGTTTCTGAGCGTGTGTGTGTTTCCTGTTGTTGCCGCTTATGTGGGCTCGAATGCAGACTTAAGCTTTAAATTTGATTATTTTTGGTGAACATTTTTCAATTAGCCCCACAATCCCTGAATATATTTCTGTGTGCAGACACACCCGTGCACAAGCGCAGACAGCAATTTTATAAAACTGGGGAAAACAATGAGTCCGGCAAATGCTGTTTGTGAATCGTGTACAGACATGGAAAAAATTGTTGGTGCCTTTCTGTAGAAGAGAGAAAAACTCACAATGGTGATGAGAATAGGTCTAAAGTGACACAAGTTATATAAACAAGAGAGTATAGAGAGCCAAACTCCCCCCAAAGGGCAGGCGACACTAAAACTTTGATGTTTTATCGTGTTTTTATTACAATATGGTGGCGATAGCCTGCTATGGTGTCATTGTGATGTCATGTAAGGTGTCGTATCGAAAAAATAACGTTTGTTGTAAAGCTCTCTTCATGTCCTTTCATATGATACATAACTTGAAATGGTTTACTTTGACCTTGGGCGCTAACAGTGAGATCAAGGTCAAATGGTTAGCTAACCATTACCTAGGTACTCATGTCCCCCAAGACCTAGTATGTTTTTTTTAAGGTTAAAGGCGATCTATAAAAAATTGCGGGTAAGTTTTTACTGATTTTCACATTTGGTGTAACCTTGATTTCACCAAAATTAAATCACCTCGAGCTGTGTTGGGTATTTACAGTCACATAAAATTTGAAACTGTGGACACTGGACTGCTAACAAACAGACAGACCAACAAACAGACGATCACATACTCCCTTCAGGGGGAGAACAAACTGTTGCACAACCATTTGAGGCAATCACTGCAATCAAGCAATTTCTGTAGCTCTCAGCGTGAGCAAACTCCTCCAGCTGTCTCAGGTTTGAAGGGTGCCTTCTTCAGACTGCATGTTTTAGGTTCTTCCACAGATGTTCAACAGCATGTAGATCAGCACACTCATAGAATAGACCGATATTTTGCTCTTGGCTATTTCCGGGTGTTTTAGGTCATCATCCTGCCAGAGGACCCATGACCTGTGATACCATAAAGCCTTGATAGCTGTGAGGTTTCACTATAACCCTGCACAGATTCAAGACACCCTGCACATTGCATAACTGAGCCCTCTCCATTGGAGCAGTGTTGCCAACTTAGCGACTTTGTCGCTATATTTAGCGAGTTTTCAGACCCCCTAGCGACTTTTTTTCTATAAAAAGTCGCTAAAAAAAGACGTGAAAGCGCGTATCGCTTTTACTCTCAACAAGCAGCGGGTGCTGTAACGTAGTCAGTTCTTCTTTTAATCTTTTACTCTTATGCTGTTTTGTGGATCACAAGGTTTAAAACTACTTATAAACACACACAAACACAAAGTAACTCCACCAGAGTGCCTATTTTGGGTCACTTTTGCCGGTCCAAGCCCGGGTAAAGGAGCAGGGTTGGAATTGTGACATTAAAAAAAACAATAATTGCTAAAAGAAATTTAATTTGCAGTTCTAAATAAACTCTAAATGCATTTAGGACGTTTTTTACTCACTTTATGTCTCTTCCACGATGTTATTTCTCTCTCCAACAACATAGGTTACAATTATATTAGCGTGACCAATTATGCAAATTAGGTGATGACGTCATTTAGCGACTTCTAGCGACTTTTAGGACAGCCAATAGCGATTTTCCTTACTGAGGACAACACTGCATTGGAGTGTCCAAATTCAGGGGCTACATCCTTCGAAAGACCTGGTCTACCCGTGTCTTCAAAAACCACAAAGGCCGGACGTGAGCGGTTGTGAAATTGAACAGATTTGTGTAACCAGCTATTCCCGGCCTTACCTCAGTGTATCTTCAATCAACTAGCAACTGTGACAGCCTGAAACACACAGCTGTAAATGGAACCAGAACTTCTGTACATTCATCACCGACGTTTTGCATCTCAGGCTGAGAGATAACCATGTCCCAGTAAAATAAGTTAGTTTCATCTACAAGCTTTTAGATATTACATGTTAAGTTTAACTAGTTTTACAGGTAATTTCAGCAACCCAATGACCAGATATCAAATGTACCCATTTACTTAATAGCTATGTAAACTACATATCTCTCAAATTTCAAATACAGTAGAACATTTTCTAAATTTTTAATATATTTGACCTTTTAGCTTGTCTGTGTGCGTAGAGTGGCTGGAAAAATGTCACAAAGCTGATAACAGGCTCTTATTTTTGAGTTCATGAAAAAAGCTAATTTCCACACTTATAGTGTACAACACTGTTTTCACGGTGCATTAATATGTTTAACTTAAGCGTAAGAATCTGAATAATGCTTTGATTTAAACTGTTACAAGTACTAAACTATAGCAGTAACATTTTGTACCTTCAGTGTTGCATATTTCTAAATAACAGCCCCGCGAACCCTGTTAATGGTCGATTCAGCGGACAGTGGGAAGCAGCATCCCAAAGCACTCTCTGCAGACCAGCCTGTGTGAACCTCCACTCACCAAACAGAAAACATATCTTGCTTCAGTAACTTCCACATTTTCGTTGTCCACACTTTTGTTGTACATATGCAATGACAATAAAAGGCTATTCTATTGTACTCCATTCCATCAGATCCAGCAACACTGCCAGAGAATTCCTGTTTCTTTAAACTATGGAAGTTTAAACAAACCGTTCAGGAAGAGGTCACTCATTCATACGCGTTAAGAAAAACTGGAATCCTTTCACTGCTCTCCTGTGCTGCCCTCAGCTTCCCTTTGCTGTCTCATGTCATCTCTGATGAGGTCTATCAGCTCATCCCTTTGCCCACCTCTTGTAGATGGCTGACTCCCTCCTCATTTTCTTCTTCGTCCCTTTCCTCTTGGTCACCCACTGCTGCGCTTGGCCCTGAAGTGTCCTTAGGGATAGAGGTAACTAGGAAAGGAGGCCTAGTTGAGGGCCTCTGGAAGCTGCTTCATGTTTTCTAGCTTTTCAATAAATGATCTTAGGAACTTATCACACACTTCAGCAGAGATGGTGCAGACAGAAGCTGGGACAGGGTTGACTGTGATACAGAGAAGTCTCAGGCTGTGTTTCACAGGGGTAACCATGTTTGAAAGCTAAGCAAGTCTCTTGGTTGGTTTGACTGCAGCTTAAGATTTCTCAAACAAAGAGTTTGACCCTTCACTCCAATGGGAACGGTACCAAATTTTCAGGTGAAGGCCAAACACCAACTGAGATCAGATCTTTCAATAGCTTTCACACCAGAACTCCATTATGCATGACCTGTGTGGTAATTTGTTTTTATAACACCTGAAGCATTTAATGGCACCTCGAGTGGGGACGTGACTATATTATATCTCGCCCTGGGCAATACTAAAGGCTTCCTGTGTGTAAATGAGTTGTATTAAAGACATGCCTACTATATAAAGAAATGGCAGGGACCTCACTTTTAGACACAGTAATTGTAGTTTTGCCCATAACCTCTGGGATTTGGATGAATGAATGTCGTTAACGGTTGAATCTGGAACGTCATTAAAACTGAAGGGATTGCATTTTTGAGTCAGGCCTTAAAACATGACTGCAGTGGGCAGTGACTCGAGCTCTGTGCAACACAACAGTAGTCATTTATTTCTTGGCAAAAGACAACTGAAGAGTGCATAAGGTGCGAATAAAACCCAGCTAACGCCTCATCTACGGTGGAACGATGAATCTAACTATACTGACCACAGCTTTCCCCAAGAGAGGAGGGATTCGTTTCACACCTCGTATCAAATAAGGATTTCTGGAAACACAATCTGACGTACAGTATGCTCGGCATGCAAAAGCCCTGTTTGAGATGATCAGAGGAGGTATATAACATAGTCACTGTGACCAGTGTGGGTGGTATCCAAAGTATTGAGGCGCACACTTCACAAATAATGAGACCTCCAACAGTGTGACACCCATTTCACACATGGATGGCATCTGTGATTGGGAAACATATGTTTGTATTGATGTATAATTACGAGCATTGAGTTCCTCTACTTCCTCTAAGTTGGTGGAAATGACTCCGTGGCGTGTATGATTGAGTGTGTGTGATAGAAAGACAAAGAGAACGAGGGGGAGAAAGTGTGATGGAGAAAGAGCATCAACACCCTGCTGACTGCACTCAATCACTTTCTTAATTATACAGCGCGAACGCAAGTCGCTGTCTGTCCGGAACCAAAATCACGACATATCATCTTCTGTATCACCTCCTCACTTTCCACCATCTACTGTTCAGGTGTTACGCAGGTAGCGAAGCCGGAAAAGTATAGTGATTACACAAGAGGCGTGAAGACTGACGTTTGCCTCGCCATCGCGATTGGTTGCGCGGGACTTGGGGATTCTGTTTGTCCCTCTCTTGCCCGGAGAAGAAGGTGCAGGAGAAACAAAAATAAAGAGGTGCAGAGGAGGAAACCTGAAGGATTAACAAATTCAAGGCAGAAGAAATGGGGAGAGAGGCAGAGAGATTGGAAAGGGGGAAGGGAGGCAGAAAAGGTGAGAGGGAGGGGTTGGATCGGTGGGAGCGGGGGGCGGCGTAGAGGACGACGAAATGAGACCAAATTTTCTTTGGCAATCTCCGTGTTCCTGCTGCAGGTGCTGGGGCCATTTCACTAAAGCAGGGCCAGACGCGAATGTCATTAGTTCCTGAGCCCCAGGTGAATTTGCCACAGTTCCACATGATTAACCCAGATAATTGTGTGTTGATAGCGAGCATGGTCGATGGAATACAATTTTCGGGCCCAGATTCCTAAACAAACAGCTCAGCAGCAGCAGCCACCGCGGTGAGCCAGGGAGACGGGATAACAGCAGAATACCGTCACGTACCGAGGTTTACAAAGAGACGGGGTGAGGTGAGGTGGGTAGTGGAAGGTTTTTGAGGTGGTAGGTGGGAGTCAGAGGTAAGACAGATTAAAGAAAATGTTAAATTTGTTGTTATCTGATGTAAAACTTTGAAAGAAAAAAATCCCTTGATTTTACATGAAGTCACTAAAATGTTTATGTGGACTTTTCATAGGTTAGTTATAAAAACCTATGATATAAAAACAAGGGGTTTCTTCCAAACAACTACTACCTTCATAAAAATATTTTTAAGCTTTAATGTAATTAAATTCACTCAGATATAAAATAAAATGTTCTTCATCAAATAACAATAAGGTAAGGTTAAAGGAAACACCCAAAGACTTCCGTTAAGTAACAAAGACTTAAAGCCTTTAGTCCATACAGTGCATAGTTAGCCACAAAGGACCATTTTGACTCAGGAATAAGCCTTACAGCAGTTAATTAGAGTCACATAATTGCAGATAATTTTATTTCTCAAACAGGAACACTCTTTAAAAGTGCAGTCGATTTTTTTTTTTAACATTATTCAACAGAAGAAATTATACTGTACTTATAAATATACAGAGAATATTATGTAATTATATTTTTCAACACATTGATACACTCTCATGAACTTGTAAGTAAACCATTAACAATACATAAGAGTAATTACTTATTTTTAGTAGATTAGACATGGCCTCCAGACAGCTGAAAAGACTAAACATCAACTGATGGTTATAAGCTAGCATTATGTAAGCTAATGTTAGGTGTCCGAAAAAAATAAATAAATCACACTTTCCCTCTGGTAAACAATTTGATTACATTCTCTGATTGTATATTACAATATTACAATGTCCACTTCAAAGAAGGTTTGACTAATGCCAGCTAACGGCTAACACAGGCTAACAGCAGCTAACAATGGCGAAAGCAACAACGCTTAGCGACAGGAAAGTTAGTTAACTTTCTTTTGCTGCCAATATCTGGTCCTTTCTGGAAAGCTGATTCGTTCTACACATGTGAAAATGTGCATACTTCCTCTTATCCCTAAAGTTTAAAAGTAATCGTTTTCTTGCTTGTCTTGGATTAAATTTACTGGACTGTATTTGTTTACATCAGTAGTGTCTGTTGTTACAGTGAGGTCATCTGACGTTTAAAGGTTAGTTCTTGTAATTCAATAAAATCCTTTCTTTTTGTGCTTTTCCTTTCATAAATGTACAAACTCATAAAGGAGAGTTTGCATTAAATCTGCATTTTATGTTGTTAGTTAGTGCATATCATTATTGATAAAAAGATGATATGTATGACTTTTGCTATACGAACAGATTAACTTTTTTCAAAGAGTCACTTAATTTTTATTCATGGACCACAGACTTATTTACCAAAAGAACATTTTTTTGACGCATAGTTGAAATTTTATATCCAATTGGTGTCAGAGATTAGGATAAATCTTATTAGGTTACACACGTATTTTTTAAAACAGGGATATTTTTTTGTTCACATGAATTTGTCTCCATGAAAACTAAAAAAAAAAAAAAAAAAAAAAAAATGTAAAGAGCATATCCAAACAGCAGGTGAGTGATGTTGGCCAGATTTTTTTATTATTATTTTTTGTTTTCCTAAATTTGAAAACTTCTAGATTAAAATAGAAAAGCAGATTACATCGCTCCAACTTTCTTTATTTTCTTTTAATTTTTAAGTTTAATATAGTAAAAATTCTTATTTTATTAACCCTTTACTCACTCTCCCGCAGCTCGCCATCTTTACCTCAATTCGTTTCAAGGTTTTCTCATTGCTGATTGGCTCCTGGGTTTCTTTGTCCCTTATCTGAACTCACCTGAAGCACATTATATAAGAACTGCAGCTAAGGTGAGTTTCTTTTGTTCTTTATTAAACCTTTTACATCTAAGCTAATGACTTAAAGACAACCCTGTTTTCTCTTTCACAGTTTAGCAGTCCATGTGAGTCTTCCTTTGTTAAGTTAAGTTACTGTTGATGATTTAAAGGAAAATTAACCCACTGCAAAATCACTGACGGCTGTTTTCTTTGCATTCTGGCTGGATGCCCATGAGGAATTAACTTTCATCAAATCATATCTTTTAGGTCAAATGTGATTGGGTGGTAAAGCAACAACATCTTTTCCCACTTTGATGGCAGACAAAACCTCCAATTCCAGGTCAAGTAACAGCACAAAAATCAAGACTACCACGGCTCTGTGAGGTTTTTCAAATCTATTTTTCCTGCATGTGTTCACCATGGCTCTTGCTTTCAAATAAAACTTGCTGAGCGAGCATGAAAACCATGAAACCGCCTGTATTTATTCTCTGGCTTATGCGATTTACAACCCGGCGTGCACCGCTATGGAATTCATCAGCAGGGTGTGAGAATTAGCCAGAGGTGAGAGACTAACATGATGTGCTGAGTAAACACACAGAGGATACAAATACAGGTGACGAAAAGACATAAACCTGATACTGTGAGCATGCACACTGGTTTTTTTTTTATGATTAACTATATATGGCAGAGCCTGTATGTGTGAGAAGACCAAATCAGCAGACACTCATATACATACCAACTGGGAGACTTGCATATGGTTGGGGTAAGATGGATGGCGTGTCCCTGGTTTCCAAAGCAGTAATGTAATTTCCCCACAGTGCCTTCAGGTTGATGGGATATTTGGTTTGGTCAGATAGAATCTCTGCTGTTTGAATTGCTCTGGAGGGTTAAAGTGAAAATTTACTTACAGCAATAATTACAGAAAAAATTACAATAATTAAAATGTTACGTGGGCTAAATTAGGAAAAAAGGACATTTAAACTCACAGCCAGCAGTTAAACTTGGCAGAAAGACTGGAGAAGACAGAGCTAGTCGACATGATCCAGGTTAATCAGAACCTGTAGTTTTGACACCTTTTAAAAGTTAAATTAACATCGTGTAATGTGTTAATTTGATTGCTTTGGAGGTGTTAGTGCAGAGTTACTCAATCTGTTTGGCTAGGCCAACTAAATGCTAGGTGAATACATGCAGTACAAGCCAATTAGTATGATCCCTTATATGATGTCCATTAGACTGATTGGAAAAATGTGTATTTAAATGGACTGCACTTTACATTCACACTTTGACGGATGCTTCAAGGGTAACTTGGGGTTCGGTATCTTAATAATAATGGATTGCATTTATATAGCGCTTTTCGGGACCCCTCAAAGGGCTTTAACAATACCACTATTCATTCACTCTCACATTCATACACCGGTGAAGGCAAGCTACAGTTGTAGCCACAGCTGCCCTGGGGCAGACTGACAGAAGCGAGGCTGCCATATCGCGCCATCGGCCCCTCTGGCCAACACCAGTAGGCGGTAGGTGAAGTGTCTTGCCCAAGGACACAATGACCGAGACTGTTCGAGCCGGGGCTCGAACCCGCAACCTTCCGATTACAAGACGAACACCCAAGTCTTGAGCCACGATCGCCCCTTACCCAAGGATGCTTCGATCTGCAGACTGGTGGACCTGGGGAGTAGTACTACATGTCAACAGTTGGATATATTCAAACTAAACACGTGTATTAGTCATTTGTTTCTACTGTCTGAAAAGATCGATGCAAGCAATCCTGAATGAGATAAAGAAGGGTATCTGAGGTAAATGGGTCAGTTTGATTTGCTATTATAAAGTGTGTGTAATCACAAATGTTGCACATTTACTGTTCTTTAGGATTCATCTTTAGGAAAATGTAGAATAACTATAAAATTGTGTGTATATTTTTGTAAATCAGCAGATTAAATCAGATCAGAATGATGGAGACTATAGATCAGATGCTACCCATCATCTGGCACCCAACACAGAGACAGCATAGGCAGATGGGTCAGGAAAGAGTTAACTATTAGCAGCTGTGCCATGCTACTGTCTTGGATGCTTACCTGGTTAGTGATTGGAGTGTGGGATAGCAGTGTAGGAGCAGTCCTAAAACTACCAGGCTCTAAAACGTGGTCTGAGACTTGGAAACTTGGCTGCTACCTCTGAGATGTTCTACCAATATTTAACGAACATGTATGGTTTAGACTGTTTGCCAGCGTCTGCTTTGCAAGCATTCTGTCAAGTGGGCCAGAGGCCTGTACCAGAACTGGACTCAAGTACGGGATGAAGTGCGGAGGCAGAACAGTTGAACTAAGAAGCTTTTATTTACCACGACACAGGGCAGACAAGGAGAAACAAAACGTAGAACCTTGGCGTGGCATGACACACAATATAATACAAAACCTAGAAATTTGACTTGATACACAATACAATACAAGGTAGAGAATTCTAGTGTGGCAGCCCGAGGTACATTACATAAGCGGTGACTGGTGGCGTGGTGCTCGTGGAGTGCAGAGAGAGAGAGAGAAAAGGTGTTAGTGGGTGCATGGGTTGGGCCAGAGATTCTAGTGGATACTGAGATGGAGTGGCTTACTTGGGCAGAAGGACGCTGAGGCTTGGAGGGGGAGGCAGAGGTCCGGGTGTCTGGCAGAGGAGTGTTAAGAAGGTCTGATCTGAGGTTTCCAGAACTCTGCGTGGGTGGTGATGGCAGGAGGGCAGGCAGGTTAGTGCGGTTGGTGATACTCCCTGGAGTGTGGCTGAAAATTTTTAGGGGTTCGTAACCAGAATCCAAAAGGTGACTCTCAGTAGTGGTGTCGTGGTGTAACGGACTGGCGGAGCAAAGAAAACAAGGTAAGCATACAAGAACTTGGATGTTCAGCTAGAGTTTGAGCCTGTTACCAACTTAGGTGGGTTGACGAACTGGCGGTGAGGTGAAAGGGAAGCTGGCCATAAATACCCTCCGTTGATTGCCAAGAATTAACTCCAGGTGCGTTGTCCGGGTGAGACCATGACACAGTCAGGATGTTAGAAACAAACCAAAGCCCCAGGCACACAGGCTTTAGAGGCCCATCTGGTACCTCATTGGCAATCCAAACTCCTGGGGCTTGAGGATACCTCACCATACTCACACACCTGAAGAGCTTTAAATCAGATCTGTCTGGTAGCTGGACATTACTGTAAGTCCTTGTCTTTTGTCCAAAGAACTGTGTGCTCAGAAACAACACATGCAGGGCATACTTGTTACCTGAGTAGTGTAACTAACTGTGGACCCTTGCTGCACCCTTGCCTAAACCAAACGTGTTTTACAGTAGTAAATGTTGTGAGCTGCATACGGGGACTTAGTCTCCAGACATTGAATTTAGTTAAACTGTGATTATTATATATTTTTTTAGTAAGCATGTTCAGGGAAAGGCATACTTTCTTGGCTAATGCAGCTTTAAAACATAGATTACTTTCATTTAACCTGTCACCTCCTGGTGGACTTACCTTTAGAGAAGTAAAATGAATGAATGCTTCTGTGAACAAAAGCCTCGGCTCAGTCACATCGATACTAAATACAAAACCCTGCAGTTGCATCATGTGAAAAAAAGGAAAAAAGAAAAGAAAATTCAACCTGTTAGATGCTGACAACACCTGTTTTTATGAGAAGTATGCACCTTTAATCTTGTTTTTAGGCACATGCGTGAAGCCTTGAGTCCCAGGAATACGGTGCCGTAGTCTGCCAAGTGAATTTGTAAAACACCATCAAAGAAGAGGATGAGGTGAAAGAAACACTGGGGTTTGTGTTCCCACCAGCAGAGAGATAAAACAAGTCATGGAGCCAGGTGTGGATAGAAGGAGTAAAAGACAGAGAGATGGCAACGAGGAGAGGAGAGAAAGGAAGAAAGGAAGCATAGACAGCCAGTCTCCCTGGTGCATTCTGGGAGTTGAACCTGGCAGGAGAAATTAGCAGCGTTCGCACTAAGTGAAAGGGATAATCCCTCTCTGACGGAGAGGAGAGGAAGGGAGGGGGGGAGAGCCGTGCAGTGCAGCAATGATCCCTCCTGTGTTCCTCTGATTTTAGGTTCCAGGTTTATTTGTTAAGAGGATAAGCCCTTCTTCTGTATGCAAACCTCAGAGGCGAGAGGTTCGCTGTCACTCCTATGCCAAGACGATGCTGATTTGAGGATGCCATGATACTGGCTGCAGGCCCGGGCAAGAAATTCACTGGAGCTGAGCGTGGCTACAGGTGGGGTGAGATCCCCAACAAAATATGACTTCATGGTAACTCAGAGCTAACAAGGAGGATGGAGCAGTTCCTTCCCAGGTAGCAACAAATGTTTGGCTCAGATGTGGCACACATTTCCTCACAAATTTGAATCCCATGCCATAAAACAAAACAGAATTTTCCAGTGATTTGGACCACTGCCTGCTATTTTGATTTTCAAAAATGTTGGTTGTGGGATCAATAAAGTATCTATCTAATTTGCAAAATGAATGAAGTGCTAGCCATAGCGCTTTAGTTCTACTACTAGAGTGTAGAAACCATGTTTAGCAATGGAACCAAACTTCTTAGCTTGAATTGTGTGCTTCGATGACACCAACAGTCATTTTAGGAGTAATGTTTGTCGAGGAACGAACTATCTTCCCTTAAAAACATTGTACCTCATTGAATTTTCATCCAGTTTTCAAATACCCTTTGAGTTTTCCCCCTTTGAGTTGACTCCCACATCAATTGGTTCTTGGCAGACATGGAAAGCAATGAAGTGCATATACTTACTGTACTTGAGTAGAATTTTCAGCTATCTGCACCTTTGTTGAGTATTTTCTGATTTATTTTTCTGGCAAATTTTTACTGCTACTTCTTGAATTTGAACACAGACACAGACTTTTCTATTTCTACTTCCTACTCCTCCAGTTCTGCTCAGAAGAGTGGTCAAATACGGCACTTTTGATGTCTACCAAAAGTATCTGGCTGAGATCCAACTTGCTAGGGGACATTTAACCAAATATTAATGGAGGTTTATGCATATGTTCGAACCTATGTATACCGTTGACCCTGTATAGAATAGAGAAAATCCAGAATAAATTCAAATTCATCTACCCAATCTTTTTTTTTTAACGTCATTCTAGATGCGTGCTGTGCCATCATTCCACCCTGGAAAAAGACTTTATTAAAAACCCCAATTTACCCTGACATTCATACCCATGATGAGTGGATGTGAACTTTAGACCACAACTGTATGTCTTTCTCTTGTTTTTACACAATTAACTGGAGGTAGGTTTTCAGATCTGTCAAAGACATGTCGACAAACTAGGAAATAAACCCCGAGGATTTTAACTAAACTACAAAAATATTATACTTTTGCTTAAAACTCAGATACAGTGTTTTTGATTGAAATGCCCAGCCCTACTGAGTATAGGTTGAATTGGAAAAAGAAATCCCTACAAATCTCTTAGTTTATCTCCAAAAAAAGTTAGACAAAAAGGGAACACAGTAGCTCACTTTTTGTCCTTTAAAATAACTAAGCTAAAAGCAGCCCACAAATGCTCTACATGTTTTTTTTTCCTCATGTATCTCCTGAAATCTGTATTCACCTAACCGTAGGAGGACTGATCTTAAATCACTTCCATCTCCGTGTAATCTTCTTTATTCTCCACAAAGATGTGAAGTCGCCAAACAAAGGCGAGCATCAAAAGAAGCATACTGGGAGCGACTGTGTTCAAAAGGATTCATATACAGGAAGATGAGCATCAGTAAGATGCACAAGGCCACCAGCTGTTCTTTGCCTCTGTAAATG
The DNA here is from genome assembly GCF_013358895.1 of Oreochromis aureus. Classification (NCBI taxonomy): domain Eukaryota; kingdom Metazoa; phylum Chordata; class Actinopteri; order Cichliformes; family Cichlidae; genus Oreochromis; species Oreochromis aureus. The sequence goes on along the minus strand of NC_052963.1, from coordinate 22,096,490 downwards.
CCCAAAAATGTCAGATTTGGACAGGCTTAAAAGATGAGGGGAAAAGCCCTCCTTTTCATGTACATCCCACTTACTCAGTGGTGATTGAGTGATATCAAAGACCCAAGGACTCCTACACAGACACACACATACACACTTTATAAACAGATTTCACTCTTCAAAAGTGTTTTTCACTGGATAGCACAGAAGAAATGGGAAGCCACTGTATAAATTATACGACAAGAGAGAAGCACTAATGAAAAATGAATGCACTGCTTGGCAAACACAATCTATTGAAACTGAAAGAGCGTATCAATTGCATAAGTATGTTTCTCTCCATTGTTTTTTTTTATTCTGTTAAGAAAGTAATGACACCAGAAGCAGCGCAGTTAAGTATCTCAGGATGTGTTTGTATCCATGTCTGCTCTTGATCACCGCCACATCGGTTCTGTACTCGTAGAAAGTTTGTTAAATGTGCTTATCCACCCAGATGGAACAATTATTCAGTGGAAATTGTGTTGAAATAACAAATGATTATGAAAGCAGTTACACTTCCTTCCCCTCAACTTCAAATTTATGGTCCGAATGCCCGCCCGATGGGAGAGATGTTTACTCTGTATCAAAGCCTGCAAGTCTTCTCCACTCGTGTGAAATGGCGAGTGAGTGAAATAAGGTTTTAATGGATGAGACAAAACTGCTTTATCACTGAGAATGACCACCTGTTTTTCTTTTCTTTTAGCAGGAAGTTCAAACTTATACGAAGCACATTAGCAAACAGTGACTTATGTATGGCTTTATATTAGCATGCCACATATTATAAAAGATAACACATACACATTTGGGAACGATCTGAGCCCAAGCTCAGTTATGGCTCAGGGAGTTTGGCCAAATGTGACCCAAGATTTTCACTTGGGTTACGCCACATGTGGATGGGAGCTATATAAGATGGAGGTGTGGAAATGAAGAATGAGACTCTAAGAGATCCACAGATGTGGGCCACATTTCTGCCAAACATTGAATATTATATCAAGGTTCAACCTTCTGTAAGACTAAAAGTTTATGTTTCTCAAAAATAGACTCACTGACTCTATCTTTTCTCCATGTGCTACCATCTTGTTCCAAAACAAATACTACTGCAAAACATCAGTATTAGAGCATATCACTGTAATGATAACAGCTGCGACCAAATATAGGCTTAGAAAACACTACAGAGATTTCTTTATTTGGATTAAGGTGGAACAAGGTGGTGGAAAACAAAAATTTGGGAGTTACTGCAAAGCAAATCTGGGGTCATGCTAGATATGATAGATGGAGGATCATGCATCAATATGGAAAAGGGGTTTTAAAATGCTCTAATAGTACTAGTATTTTAGATGCCTTAAATTATAAATACAGTAGTATGAAGATAGTCTAGAGATGTGAACTAAAAGATTTTAAAACCTAAATATTAAATCTGGCTACGGTATCTTAACACTAGTGTAAACATATTGCATTGCTAGTGATCAAATCTATTTTGACATTTGGAGGACCTATTTGAGGTTTTAGATCTACAACTTCTGGAGTTGTTTGTTCATGCAGGGCTGCTGAGTGTATTTAAGTGTTTTTCTGAGTGCACAGTGAAGCTGTGTTTGTCCCATCCACCGTTTTTTTCTCTCCCTGCAAGCGCTCACCGATGAACATCCTTGGGCTAACGAGCGCCTCATCGATTCGTTCAGGACATGGAGAGATAAGAGAACAAACAGGTTGAGAGCTAAGAGATGCGGCGGGGGGATGGTGGGGTAAAGAGACAGAGAAAATGAGGCAAGAAGAAAAAGAGCAGAAAGAACAAGATATTCAGACAGTCTTTGCCTTCATCATGTTGTAGGAGTAAAAGGTCTTCAGGTTCGTTCCACCTGCAAATCATTTCCTAAGGAGATCAGGATGAAACACCTTATTATGTGTTAAATGTCATGGCAGTGTCATTAACAGGCTGCTCACTTGTTTGACTGAACAATGATTCACCCGGCTGGAACGGTTCCTGGTGACACCAAAGTGTGGTGTTCATGTCACATTACCGCTGTACCTGTGAGCAGCATTCATGCTGCTGATAAGTTCCTAATGATATCATCTCTCTTCATCTGCAGGGAAGCCTCTCGCTAACAGTGTGCCAAAAGGGGATCAAACTTTTTATTTCAGCACTTTGTCGCATGGTTAGAGAAAGTGAAAACAAGATAAAGGCAGGCAGGACTTTGGATTGTTCTGTTTATAAGTTCTGCTAAGGTTTCAGCTGTGGGGGAGGTGGGGAAAGATGATTTTGATAGAAAGGCTATTGCATTATGACTGTACTCCATAACAGCCACAGCATATTTCTACTACTCTTTTTATAACAAATATATTTTTGTAGAAACTATATTTTAATATAATGACTAATATCAACATAATAGATCTAGAAATAAAAAAATGGATATATTATCAGTTATATTTTTTGCATTGTTTTATCCCTTTAACCCATAAGTCACCTCAAAAACTCTGGTCACCATTCTGCATTGGGTAGTGAGTATAATCAGAGAGCAGGCTGGATCCACTCTGCAGTTTTTTCCTGTCTGTTGAAGGCTGGTAGTCTGCTGTTTAGCTCAGCTGTCAATGCTGCGTGCGAAATGTCCATGTTTGTCTTCTCTGGAGGAGGCTGTAATACTTTGTGAAAGGAGTCTGATACATGTCGATGAGTCAGAGTTGTTGAGGATATCCTGAATGTTTGTGTCAGTAAGCCCTCCTGTTTTTGCTCCTGTTAACTACTATTAGCCTCTGTTAGCTGCTATTAACCTCTGTGAGCTGCTGTTAGCTGATGTGAGTGAAACTTTCTTTGAAGTGGCTCTAGTATTGTTGGACTCTCACCTTTAGTGAATAAACTCTTACACCATCTGAGAATGTAATCAAACCGTTTGTCAGTGGAAAGGCTGATTTTTGTAGGAGTCTGAAAACTAACATTAGCTGGCATCTTGTAAGTAAAATTTTAGTTATAGAGCACCTTTCGAGACACATCACAAAGTGCTTCACAAAGAAATATGAAGGCATTTAAAACAAAACAGACAAAAAGTTAACCGTACGCAATTCCAAAAAGATGACTTTTAGTTGCTTTCTAAAAGAGACTGCTGAGTCCACAGTCTGGAGGCCAGACTGGCAAAAGCTCTCTCTCCCTTAGTTCTCAGCCTCGTATGCTGTGTAACAAGTAGGCCCTGATCACATGACCTCAGGGACCTGCTGCAGCAGTTTATAACCAGCTGCTGCACGTTTTTATACGTTTGAGCCCTGACTTCAGTTCAGGAGATGAGGCTTGAGGTGGCACCGATGGCGTTTTCTCCTTCCTTTTCATTCTTTGGTGAAGGGGACCCCTTCTTACATAGATATGATCCTGCATGACTCTATCTTTAACTATATAAAAAGATGTAAAAGAAATCACAAACCACTTCCAGTGTCTGGTGAAAGCAGAGAAAGACTGCAGAGGAGTAGGCAGCTCCTTTCAACATAAGCCCCAACAACCACTACCCAAAGGATCATTAGGGGGTCCATTGTCCCTCGTGGGGGGATACTCCCACGGGGCTTAAATCTGGGACTCTCCACCATTTGACCCTAGAACTGAACTGAATAAACTTCTCGGTTGAGAGGTGAAAAGTCTTCAAGCAACTCAAAGAAGTCCAGACGCTTTTCTTTCCAAGCTCCTTAGACTACGATGACCTGGATGACTGAGAACCTTCACAGACATACCACTACCCAGATAATTTGGCAGTTTGTACATTGCCTGAATTAAAGTTTATGGCCTGAGAAAACACTAGTTCTTATACTTGTGTATTTCTGTGCTACTTGAGCACTCATTCACCCAATCAGCTTTTTCTCATCCTAATAACCTTTTAACCCAACATTCACACACTTGCACTCCAACTGATACAGTAGGTACAACTTGGGGTTCAATCTCTTGCCCAAGGATACCTTGACATTTAGTCTAGAGGAACCAGCGATCGAACCACCAACCTGGACGATGTGCTCTATCTCCTGAACCACAGCCACCCCTTACTGCCCTGTGCTACCACTGAATACCTCAACATTTTTATTGGCTTTAATGGATTTTACCCTCCAGCAGATTTCTCAGTCCTTGGTCAACTTTGACTTATGATTTTACGCTGTGCACTAACTACAATGCACTTTGATTTATAAATCACATTAAAGACCGCAGTTGTGTTCCGGCAAACATTTTGCAGTTGAGTGACTGTAATTTGAATGGCCATTCATGACAAATCATCATATCAACAAAAAGTGTGGTATTACCTAGCCATCTGTTTGCCCAGATGTCCATCAGAAGCACAGATTGTTGTTGTTGGGCTCAGTTTTAATCAAGAATACTGTACAAATCAAATTTTCATGCAGTGCATGAGGACACAAGAACACGATTTACATAAAAATTGCATAAAAATATGTTTTTCCATCCAGCCATCTTCTTCTGCTTATACAGTTCAGGGCCATGGCAGTGCTGGGGCCTATTCCAGCTGCCATAGGTACAACCTATCTGTAACAACCTACCTATCTGTCATAGGTACCCTCTCTGGTCATCCACTTGATAACCATTGCCCCTTTTGTGATATTTTTTTGGCTAAAGCCATTGTTCCAACTGTGTTTGCTGGGTTTGTAGGTTTGAAGTGACCCAACACAACAACATATTGCCACAAAGTTAGGCAATGCCCTTGTCTTCAGGTGATTTGAAATGGTGACATTTTATGTTATTTATATTTGACTTTGTTTCTTATATTCCCAGTGATATGTTCGAGGGAAAATAAGTCTTAGTTTGGGTTTGTACTGTTAATTGCTATGCAGAGTTGCATAAATGTTTGACATTTAAGATATGTATTTTATAGAAACCAATACCACAAAGCTTGAAAGGAATTCAGGTTCCCGTAATAACCTTGCTGCAAAGTTTAAGTCAGATTTGACAGTGTGGTTTTCGTTGGAACTGACATGTCATTCATTTTTTTTTGACAAAACACATGGACAAAATTCACAATGTTTTTTTTTTCAAAAACAAATGATAAAAAATAAACTTTCCCTGATCTCTGAAGCATTTATTAAAGATTATTTATCCAGTTATTTATGTTAGATAGGCCATTTATTATACTTTCTAAACAGATCTGTAGTTCAAAATTTAGTATAGAGAGCTATGATGAAGGAGTTCTTGAACCAGGTCGAAACTGGACCAAATCACACCATGAAGGCACCAAATATGAACATGTTATGCAACTTGTATGATGTTAAATCTGACCGAAGTTTTTCGAAGATGCTGTTCTGTTGTAACACATGAGGAAGTTGTAGACAGTCTTCTCCAGACATTTTACTATAAAAGGTAACTTTGAGAGTCCTCTGTAATGAGAGTGATCATGTTTTTTGATGAGTGGTTGCAAACAGGCAGATTACTGTTAACTCCCACTAAAGATCAGTGACATCAGGGATGTATCCGTGGGGTGGGGTGGCACCAGCCCCCTTGAGAATACTGCCCCCAAAAAAAAAAAAAAAAAAAAAAAACACAAAACCAACTACAACAAATAATTACATAATTACATAATAATTACTTGGGTACTATGTACTTGCACTTCATTTAAGTATTTCTATGGAATTATAAGCTACTAAACAATATATAAATAATGAAACAAAAACAATCAACAGCTACATCATTAAGCATATATAAACATCACTAAATTAATAATTATAGCCCAATAAAATGATGTATACCATATAAAAAGTGTAAGATTACATGAGTAAATTTACTTTAGGTACTTTAAATATATATGTATTCAAGCTGTGAACTATTACTCAAAAAGAATTTTGCACTTTGCAAACAAACTATCCATTGCAAGGTTATGCAGCTCCACTTCCCACATCTGCAACAGGATGCAGGGCTGCAAATGAGCACACTTATGAACATTTTCATGATTCAATATTCTGATTTCCTGTGGTCCCCCCATGGCTCCCCATTTAAAAAAAAAAATCCTCCAAAACGCCCCTTAGTGATATCCAACACTTCACAGAGAAAATTTGGAGGTATAGCTCATATTAACAGCTTGATGAGTGCTTTAGTCGTGCCACAGTACTTAAAAGCTCGTCCATAGTTGCATTAAAGAAGAGAAAATGATATGGCTGGGGCAGGGCATCAATAAAAGAATCAGGAACTACTATTTAGGATTTCAAGTCATTAATTTTATCCTTATAAAAGTTTAGAAATTTTAGCATTCCTCAGTCAACCACAAAATCTTATTACAACTTACAGGATTTAAAAGATGGTCCACTGTGTAAAAAGAGGCTCTGGGGCTGTGCTCATTAGTGTGAATTAGAGTAGAGCAATACTTGGCCCTTGCCTTCTTAACCTGTTCAATGAAAGCAAGCATTAATGCTTTCATTTCTTGATAATGTACCTGAAGATTATAGCGGGAATCTCTTCCAACAAAATGATTAAAAGCAAAAATCTCCAATGTATTTGTTTCATCCTTTCTCGCATTTATGTGGACTGGAATTAATTTGTACTACACCTTGTTAGAGCATGCAAAACCTGATCCTTCCATAATGCCACACACCCATCCACAAAAGGGAATTAAATCCTTTGTAAATATCAAACTAAGACCTCCCAGTCACAACAAGGACTCTCCTTGATGGCTGTCTCACAAGCATAAGCTATCAAACGAGGCGGGCTGCTTGTTTGGGGGTGGGGTGGGGGGTGAAAGGAGGGACTAGGATGAGAGCCAATTTTTCTTAGTGTCAGCGATAAAAATCCATCTGATTGAAATTGCGGGCCATTATGATATGAGAAGTAGAGTGCTAGAGAGATGGGTAGAGACGGGGGAGAAAGAGAGAGTGGCTGCACAATTGCTGAGCTGCTCCTTTCTTTTCATTTCCAGATGAAAGCTAATTACGCGGTGTGGCGAGAAGACAGGGCGGCGTGCGCGTCGCAGGAAACGGGGAGCCGAGGTGGTTAATTGGGGTATGTGATTACACAGGGCTGTAGTTAGAGAGAATTAGGCAACAACACACTCGGCAGCACAGCTCATCATGGCGAGAGTGAGAGGAGCGGGCGATGACGCTGATATCCTCGCACTCACCTTGCCCTCAGCAGACACTCCATGAGGCCTGCAGACTGAGATTTGATTTTTAGATTTAAAAGAAGCCTGTTGGTTATAAAAATTTACTCTTTGGCTTCCATTTTTGGCACGCTGCACTTCTTAGAGGTCATTTGGCAGGGAAAAATCTTAAACAGCTTTGACTTTCAGTATATTTGATGTCTGTAGCTGCTCATGTTTATAGTTAACATTAGAGCAAAAGTATTAAACAAGCCATATGCTGAAAGAAACTTTGGATCCAGCACATACAACAGGTTTACTGTATCCTGTATGAACAAGACAATATGATACGATTGACCATTAAGGTTGTCTGGTAAAATATAAACAGGTTCAACAGTTGACAAACACCTGCAAGGCATGTCAGCAACTCAGTGCCTTTAGGAATTTAGACATGATCAAGGTGACCTGCTGAAGTTTGGAGCGAGCATCAGAATCTAGAAAAACGATGACTTAAATGAAATTGATGGTTAGTATGGTTGTTTGTGCTAGACGGGCTGGTATTTCAGAAACTGCTAATCTACTGGGATTTTTCCACACAAGCAATGTTTACAGAAATTTTTCTGAAAAAGTCCAGTAAGCAAGAATTCTCCAGGTGAGGATGGCAAAACTACTTCGAGTTGACAGAAAGGCAACTGCAACTCAAATAACCACTCATTACAACCAAGGTATGGAGAAGAGCATCATGACAGCAGCAGAAGTCCACACCGCTGCCGCTCCTATCAGCTCAGACCATGAAGCTGAGGCTGCAATTCACACAGACTCATCAAAACTGGACAACTGAAGATTGGAGAAATGTTGCCTGTTTGATGAGTCTTCATTTCTGCTGCAACATTCAAATGGCAAAGTCAAAATTTGGTGTAAAAGACATGAAAACATTGATCATCCTGCCTTGTATCAACAATTCAGGCTCGTGCTGGTAGTGTAATGGTGTGAGAGACACTTTTTGGCACACTTAGAGCCCTTTAGCAACAAAGTTTAGTTTAAACAAAGACTAATTGAGTATTGTTATTGACCATGTCCATCCCTTTATGACCACAGTGTACCATCTTCTGATGGCTGCTTCCAGCAGGATAGCAAACCATGTCACAAAACTCAAATAATCTCAAACTGATTTCTTGAACATAACAATGAGTTCACCGTAATGGCCTCCACAGTCACCAGATCGCAATCCAAAAGAACACTGAGGCGATCATGGCTCAAGAGTTGGCAGTTCGTCTTGTAATTAGAAGGTTGCCAGTTCAAGCCCCGCCTCCGACAGTCTCGGTCGTTGTGTCCTCAGGCAAGACACTTCACCCGTTGCCTACTGGTGGTGGTCAGAGGGCCCGGTGGTGCCAGTGTCCGGCAGCCTCGCCTCTGTCAGTGCGCCCCAGGGCGGCTGTGGCTACAATGTAGCTTGCCATCACCAGTGTGTGGATGACTGAATGTATGTCTGTGAAGGTTCTCAGTCATCCAGGTCATCGTAGTCAAAGGAGTTTGCAAAGAAAAGCGTCTGGACTTCTTTGAGTTGCTTGAAGACGTTTCACCTCTCATCCGAGAAGCTTCTTCAGTTCTAAGGTCAAATGGCCGAGAGTCCCAGATTTAAACCCAGTGGGAGTATTCACACCTTGGCGCATGTGATTAGAGGATCACCAGGGGGTCCTTTGTCCCTCCTTGGGGGGATACTCCCACTGGGTTTAAATCTGGGACTCTCGGCCATTTGACCTTAGAACTGAAGAAGCTTCTCGGATGAGAGGTGAAACGTCTTCAAGCAACTCAAAGAAGTCCAGACGCTTTTCTTTGCAAACTCCTTTGATGACTGAATGTAGTGTAAAGCGCTTTGGGGTCCTTAGGGACTAAGTAAAAGTGCAATACAAATACAGGCCATTTACCATTTTACCATTTACCTTTGGGATGTGCAGCTTATAAATCTGTAGTAACTGTGTGATACTGTCATGTCATTATGGACCAAAATCTCTGAGGAATGTTTCCAGCAACTTGTTGAATCTGTGCCATGGAAGATCAGGAGACAAAAAGGGGTATCAACCCAGTACTAGAAATCTCATAACCAGTAAGTGCATAAAGGGAAACTTGTATTCCATTAATGACTGCAAGCAGACTGGCTAAAAGTCTTAGCAGAGGATGGTTTCAATCCATCGACCTCTGGGTTATGGGCCCAGCACGCTTCCGCTGCGCCACTCTGCTAGAAATCACCCCAGATGGGACTTGAACCCACAATCCCTGGCTTAGGAGGCCAGTGCCTTATCCATTAGGCCACTGGGGCTGCACACAGTGAAGCCAAACATGATGCATATTGTTTAGTGTACAGCTAGTACATTGTGGCTTGTGTATTTAAATAGTCTATGTTAGCAGCAGGAATAAGGGTTAGGGTTAGCAATGGACTGGTTCTTATATAGCATTTTTCTACTCTACCCGAGCACTCAAAGCTCTTTATACAACTTACATCATTCACACAATCATTTCTATCAGTGTTCATCAGAGAGCAGCTTGAGGTTTGTATCTTGCCAGCCCGTTTGGCATGAAGACTGGAGTAGCCAGCGACCAAACAACCAACCTTCTGAGTAGTAGGTGACATGTTCTACCTCCTGAGCTACAGCCACAGAGCTGCAGTGTGTGATGCTATCACGTCAATCAGGACCAAAAACTGACAAATGTTTGTAGCACCTTGATGAATGTGCCATGAAAAAGTAAGGCTGTTCTGAAGGCAAAACGGGTCCAAACTAGTCTTGTACCTAATGAAATGTCCTTGATGTTTTTTCCCCTTGACACAGCTGTTAAACCTCCTCAAACAGAATTTGTATTGGAGATGAGACATAACCGTACCTTTGCTTTTGTATGGTCAGCTCAGCTGTAGCAGAAAATGACCTACAGCATGAACCCTCTCACTGTGAGCACTATTGATGACACTTCAACGACCTGCACTCTAAATTTCACAACATTATCTCTCTGTTAGATGGTCTTTATTGATCAGCACATTATTCAGAGTGTCTCCCTCCCAGTGCATGTACACTCTTTACTTTTTTATCTTCGAGAACAAAAGAACTGGCCATGAAAAGACATTGGAAAAGTGAGTTAAAGGCTGTTACCACTCTGCTACAAAAATAAAGGGAGCATTTGACTGGGTGTCACTGGTTATAAACACAAAGGTCCTGAAAAGACATAATTATGGGAGCTGAAAAGAGGGAATTGTAACAGTAGGAACATCTGTCTTCCTATGGCATTATCTCTTACCTTCACAAGCTTTCTCTGGCATCATTCAGCTCGGGTCAATACATTTCACCTGTGAATGTCTTAGGAAGGGTCCATGTGTAAGTGAAAGGGCAGACCATCCTTCATTGTGAAAGCAATGAAACTGGAGCTGCAGCTTCCAAAATAAAGACTGATTACTACTTTTTACTGCCAGTTGTTACATTATGTGAAACAAACTTTAATGCTATGACAATTTACAGATATAACAGCCTAGAAAAATTGAACTATAGTGCCAAAAATGTTATTATTTTGTAATCTGTGGCAGTGAAGCAGGAATAACATGGGTTAAAAACTAGAGCGATTGGAAGAATCAGTGAAAGAGGTGCCTTATGCGCCATCATGATTGATCCATTTATGAAAGAAAGTGTCTAAGACCTCAGAGACACAGGCGTAGAGATCGGCCAGGGACCCCCAGACACTGACCAGTGTAATCTGTGACCAACTGGTGAGTGGTTTCTGGAGTTTGCCATTACTTAATAGGGTGAAATTGGTCATGAAGACATATACAGTGCTGCTTTAAATTCCTGGCGATTGCTTTGCTTGCCAGCAGCTTCTATGGAAGATGGCACGGTGTCTGTAAACACCTGCAAACCACTCGCTAATCCATAGTGAACTTGCGAAAAGTCCAATATGGGCTTAAATATGAATATATTTTTCTAGCAGGGGGTGTTGTTGCTGCCCTGATTTTCACCTAGCTTGAAACCATGCTAATTTATTAATACAATCTAAGTTATGCTAGCATGTAGTAAGGAGTTTTAACTCAGGCTGGCATGGACTGTAAGGTTTAGAGTCAAAGTCTGGGTTTATCCCTTTATTGCAGTCTTTTCACAGTTCCTGTTGTCTCTCTGCCATCCTTAAAAACGTCCCTATAAACAGGATTTCTAGCACTTCTTTAAATTCCTATATGCTACATGCTAGCTTGTATGCATGGAATGATTAGCTAGCCTATATAATTTGTATAAACTGATTAGAAACTGTCATATATATTCATATTCAGTCAGAGCTTCCTTATCCAGCGAGGTCTCTTAGTTGACAGTATTTCTGGGTGTAATCAATCAACCTGAATTTTAGGTTTGTGTGTGTGATAGAGAAAGTGTTCTTGAAAAGGAGAGCAATGTGCAAAAAAAGCATCAAAAACAGCTACAAGTTTTAAACACCTGCCTCTCTGGAGAAATTGCTTTGGCCAAAACGTGCAGCACGGCCACAACAGGATGAGGTTAATTACCCTGAAAGCCCTTTCTGTGGTGTCTATGCATGTGCGATCCTTGTATGAATATGAATCCTCACCACTCGAGCACTCTTCTGCTCAGTTTTTGTTTTTCTCTGTCATGACCTGGCCGCTCATTTTCCCAGAGGACCTGTTGTGTCCGGTAAGCCCCCTTGACCAGCGGCGGTGACCTCTCGTATCAAAGCTGCATGTGCTGAAGAAGTAGCTCACATCAAAGGTGGCGAGCCTACCAAAATAAACCGAGTGTTGTTGCCAGACTTCGGTCTGCCTTTGAACCTCCCCCACCCCCGATCTGCTTGACAAAGCTTCAATTAGCCAACATCAGACCACACGTAGGAAGCGGTGGTTCCTCCTCCTTCCATCTCTCATTGCGAGCCCTTCTTGATTCATGGACGCTTTGTTTTTGGTGAATAATTCCTGCCTAGTCAGCTGCTCTCATTGTTAATCAATCTTAACCACCCACACGGCGATGAAGGTAACTCAGAGATGAGAGCAAACAGAGGCACATTAGAGGCGGAGGTGTGTGTTTGAAGGGGCGTTTGACATGGAACTGGAGTTATTGGTTATTTTAAAGGTTATTTCTGTGTTACCTGACAGCATTTAGGTGTGACAGGAACCGAGGGGAAGCAAGCGATAGGCGGGATGTCATGTCAGGTTCAACGCCCTGCTGATCTGCAACACAAGAAAACTTTGTTTTAAGGGGATTTGCTCGTGTTGTGCACTCCAAACAACAGAAAACAAGACTTATAAAGTCTCCCAAAGCAAATGTCTTCTCAAAGTCTTTGTGGCCTCTGTGGTTTGTGTAAACACAGGCAGCACAGAGCAAATGTAGAGCATGTACAAAATAACTGCAGCTATGTGGCTGCAAAAATCATATCCTTTGCATATTCCTGTACGGTGTTGAAGCACACACACAAAAAAACAAAGCATAGTTTTTCAAACATCTACTCTTAGGAGTTGCTCTGGTTGCTAAAAAATACATGCAGTTGCAGAAGTGTCAAATTATAACTCTGTCAGTAAAGTTTAGTTGCTAGTTTCAGGTCACTTTGAAGAAAACATGATGCTTAATTAGTAAATTTTGGTCATTATTACAATCATAAAGTAGGAATATTCACAGTATCACTTATAAATCCAAGTTGGTATATGAATCCGTTCATGTATGTCCACGTTTTTAAAAAGCAGTAATGAACAGAGGCCGAAGTTGTTTGACAAACACATATTATTATTTAATTAAACCTGTGAATCTAAAAAATGCATGACTGAAAAAGTCACTGATAAGCAGTGAACACAGACAGATAAGAAATTGATAAATAAATAATAAATAAATAAATATAATGGTAAAAATGTGGAATACTTTAATAAAGGTAACAGCTGAAGTTGTTTTCTAAGAGTAAGAAAAAAAGAACTTGAAATTATTTGCTAATCTGTGAATAAAATCTGTGAATAAAATAAAGATAAAGATGTAAAAGATAAAAGTTGATATAACGATGCTATAAAGATGTTTTTTATGTTGGTGAGATTTATTATTAAAACCACTTCTATTACACATGATTCTTTACACAAAATATGAAAAAGGTCAGATTTAAAGGCAAAACTGCCAAAACTTTATTTATCCCCTTTCAATTATGGGAACAATCCTGCTCAAACCTCACCACAGCTTCGCTGTTCAAAATGGTCTCTTAGTGTAATGAATAGATAAACTGCTCAAAATCAAGGGAACACTTGATCAGTTCAGTAAAACGCGAAGTCCTTTAAACTTCAGGGATATCAGTCTGTCCAGTTAGAAAGCAGAATCCACTGTGAATCCATATCAGCTGCTTTGGTGCAAATCAAAGAGACAACAGGTGCACTGAAGAGCCAACAGCAGCACAAAGGGAATGGTTTAGCAGGTGGTGCCCACAGATCATCGGTCTCTCCTTATTCCTTTTGACAGATTTTTCTCTAGTTTGGTTTTTCTTAGTTTCCTGGTACCTGCTGGTAGCATGAACTTAAATTTGGCTTGATAAGTAACTAAAGGCAGTAAACAAATAGCTAAAACCGTAAGCTATGGATAAGTAGCTCAGCTAGTCCCTGAAAGCAGTCCAAATTCACTTCAAAATCAGTTCAGATGTGAACACGAAAGCCGATGTTCACAAAGATGGTTCTGAATCCATCTGCAACGTTTTCTGAGTATGCAGGAAAAAAAATGTTATCTGTGCCCTCAAATTGAAAGAACATAAACATTTGCTATATTTTGTACATGGTGCTGAGCTGAAAACGTAGACAAAAAAAGTAACAACACACTTTTAATAAAGGCAGGTTGCATTTTTTGGGGACCTTATATCTTTGTGGCATCATGAGAAAAGCAGCCACTAGATGTCACTCTAAGATGTGATAAAAATCTAAAGTGCTGCCTGCTGTGAAAGCGCTGCCTCCAGAACTGGGACAAAAAAGCACCTTATTTGTCTCTAATGAAATATCAGCATGTTTTGGTAGTAAAAATAATAATCAAACCTTAATAAGTAGTCGAATTTAAGAGAGTAACCTCTGATTGGAAGCATGTGATACTTAAAAAAAAGTAAAGGCTGGGGGGGTTCATAGACGTGAGTGCAAAAGGAATGAACACAAAGTGCCTAAATTAGACACAAATATGTCTTCAAACTTGCTAAAAACTAAATTAAATGGTTAAATAACATTAGGTTTAATGTGAAAATCTTACCATGTAACTACTAAAGGAAATGAGATAAGAAAAGTAAATAATCTTCTGTTATTGCAGCATTCCCAGATGCACAATTTCTTTCAGCATTCGCTCACTTTCTAAACCGCACATATCTCATTTCTCAATTTGTTCTGGCTACAAAAGCAGATGCCTTTATTATCCATTTATACCCCGAACCACCTAGTTCCCACAGTAAGCCACCTCTCCTCAACAGATTGCCATTCAACCTAATTTATGCAGGGTAACCTTTTGTAAAATGTCCATATGCTTGATATGCCTCTCCTCGCACGGGCGTGCGCTAAGCAGCTCACTGTAAACACAGATGGACCCAACTGCTGCAGAAATTGAGGTGAACATCTGTATGGAGGAGATCTAATGTACCCTATTGCTATTATACTGCTGTCCCATATGGAAACAATCCCCACCGTGTGCACTGAAAACACAGGACAGTGAAATGCTGTCTGCTCGTGCAGAGTCCAAAAAATTGAAGTGCATAGATTTTGAATGAACTTTAATGAATTGTGCTTCCTTTTTATTTCACTGTCATCTTTCTTTTGTTTTTCAATAGGATGTATATATTTTAATAGAGCATTCAGATAGGGACTACTTTGTGTCCCAGCACAGCCAGCCAGCGATGATTGAGTTCAAACACCTTCCCCTCAGAAAGCTGACTCAAGGCGTACAAAGGCCACTGATGAGGTAAACGAGTTTCCCTCTCCCCCTGTAATCTCCTTGTTTTGCTGCCATTCTGAGAAAGACATTCAAGGGGTCTCCTTCCCTCTCACCATTCAACGACATTCACACATTTCACCTCGCTGAATGACGATTCCCGCGTTATAATTTGGCCAGAAAATTATTAGGCAATAGATTGCCACGGCTATCGGGAGACACCGGGCTTACTGTGAATGGCAGGAGCGGTATTATCTCAGCCCTTTCACGGAACTGCAGGTTTCAAACTGGCAGCTAATGATTGAATTAATTCGACAAAAGCAAATGATGTTTCTTTCGGTCTCAATGGCAGCCTCGCGAGGGGAAATTCAAAGAGCAATTCTTCAGGTGCCATGTCGTCTCGCAGAGAGAAAAGGCGGGTAAATAATACAGAAAGGAAGGAAGCGTTTACAATTTAAATAGGCATTAGTAAGTCATAACCCTCGGAGCACGTCTCTCATCCAAGCTCCCCGCAATCCATGTTTAGGATTCACCCAATGTAATATAATAAATGCGCTGTTTATAAATTTAGATAAACCCATGTGACATTTAAGTGTAATTCTCATTTAAATGGGACACTTTGCCTCCAAGTAAGTAAACGTGTTAGAATAACATGAAATCTGCATTCTATTACACACACAGAGCGCCATTGAGAGCGTGTTTTACATAATTTCACTGACTGTCTGAGAAAATGAATAAACAAAGAATTATGTAAAATGTTGTGATCTGAATTACTGAAATAATGCACATGATTAGGATGCGTGTAAAAGGGGGTGGGGGCGGCGTGCTGGCACTGCGCAGAGTGTTGGTGGAAGTAAAAAGCAGGGCAACAACAACTCCTGCTAGAAAGTCATATTTATAGAGAGCAAAGGCCTATATTTGATTACTATTTTTAACTAACGTGCACGGTGAGCTTTCAGTTCAATTCAACTGGGATGATATTTTCTAAAAACAGTGCGGCCAAAGCATCTAAATACAATTTAGTGAAGTTAAAAAAAGAAGTCAGTGTGCTTAAAATGCTTTATAAATAATTATATATAGCAAATGTCACTCAGATCTTCTCCTTCTCCTAGGAGTATTTTTCATTTTTAGATGTCATTTAACTCAGAAATTTGGAATTTCCCAACTGATTTGCTTAAATTAAGGAAGGATTGCATCTCTGCTTTAGTCTCATCTGTCAGTTGTCATCTTTGTGTCTTCCTTGTTCGATTTCCAGTTTGTGGTCATTGACTTACAGTTTTTTCAAGTCTTTCCGATAACGCTCCTTGCATTGTGTTCATAATTCGGTTTCATCTGATTGGTGTTGTGATGTTTGAAGCAGTGTTGTGCCAGTTAGTCTCATTGAGGGCTCGTGTTTAGGGTTTGCAGTACTTGCCCAGTTGTGGTCACAGAGCCTAGTTTTTTCCAGTGTTTGAGATAACTCTGTTTGCAATGTGCTATAATGTTTTTTTTGCTGTGGCTGGTGCTCGGAAGGCAGTTTTATTATGCCAGTTAGTCTCAGCAGCAGCTGAAACAACATATTGTTTCTAGGGTTTGCAGTACTTGCCCAGATGTGGTCATAGAGCCTATACTTTTAGTTCTTTCCCGTGTTTGAGATAACTGTCTTTGTAATGTGCTATAATTGTGTTTATTCTGATTGGTGTTTGGAAAGCAGAGTTATTCTCTTAGTTCAAGCACCAATTGACACAGGGCACTCTTTTCCTGTCTCATCCCTTGGATTTACAATATTTTGCCATTGTGGTCACAGAATCTATACTTTTAGTTTTTTTTCATCTCCATCCTTTCAGATAGCTTTCTTTCCTGTGTGTTATAATTTGGTTTAGTCTGTTTAGTGGTCACACTGTGGTCACACTCACACAGGACACACTGTTTTTGGGATTCAACTGAGGATTTCTTGGGTTCTAGCTTTAAGATGTTTAAAAAAATGAGTACTTTATTACGGATGTTAATTATCATCCTATAATTGTGCTTGGTTAGCGGACTCTCACACTTCAGAGATAGTCTGCCAATTCATAATCTACATTTATGTAGCAGTCTACTCAACTTTAGCTTTTAGTTTATCTTTCAGATAGGTTTCTTTGTGTTGGGTTATGATTTGGTTTACTCAGATTGGTGTTTGGAAAGCAGTGTTGTTGTGGAAGGACCAACTGACATAGGACGTTTCTTTCTACTCTCACCTTTTTGATTTTGTAGGGTCTTTTTTCAGGGCTGGGTGATTTAACTTGATTTAAAAAAAACAACAATTCTATTTTGAATGTTATCATCCAAAAGTAAACTATCACTCAGAAGGATAAATATTCAGAAGGAGTTCTAGACTTCATTAAATATGGTTGTGATACAGTCTCACACCATATTTGAATTTTTTTTTAAAGCTTATGAGTTTTTGAGCATCCTACATATAAATACTGTTTACTTTATGTTGTTGCTTCCTGTTTGAAAATGTTCACTACCTGCCCTCCGTGGCAGCTGGAGTTGAGCTGAACTTGTTGTACTACATCAAGGCGATATCCAAAACAAGATGATTGAACTTTGCCATTGGCCCCGCTGTTGTTTTAATGGTGCTGCATGGATTTTCTTTAACATGCTGCCAAGGGACTCACATTAGCATGCCATTTAGAACCTGCATCCTTGCCTGAAATAACACTTATTGCATAATATCCCAATGAACAAGCTCCCGTAATACACTACAATTAAGCTCGGGAAGCGTTTTGCATCTGCCAACCCTCCACTAGCTGTGATTATTTGGCATTGGGTACACAAAGGGTTATGGGCAGTCGT
This sequence comes from Oreochromis aureus, assembly GCF_013358895.1. Classification (NCBI taxonomy): domain Eukaryota; kingdom Metazoa; phylum Chordata; class Actinopteri; order Cichliformes; family Cichlidae; genus Oreochromis; species Oreochromis aureus. The sequence continues at coordinate 22,078,720 of NC_052963.1, read as the reverse complement.
TTGATGGACACACAGGCCTTTTGATTTTTAATTGTAATTGTAATCCTCTCCACTTGAGGACTTGGAAATGCATCGTTTGAACACCCCTCTCCCCCATCCCCATCCTCCATCTCTCTACCCCTCTTCCCCCCACCTCCTTCTGTGGTGGTGATGTGGAGTATTCAACGGCTGCCCACTTCTCGCTCGTGTGTAGCATTAAAAGGTGTAATCCTACTGAAATGTAAATCACCGTTCTTGAAAACAAATTACGCACAAAGATAACAGGGCCAGCGCTCTATCAATAAGGCATCAGAAAGGGCCAGAGCAGTCGCTCCGTTTGTGTGTGTGTGTGCATTTTGTTTAAAAAAAAAAATGTCTTTCAGGGGCCAAATTGCAGCAGAGCTGTTATCAGGGGTAATGGTAAACTGTCAGCCAGGCCAGGCTGATTACAAGGTTATCGTAAACAATCTCGTCTAACTGCTGTGGACAGACTGAAGGAAGGAGGGAACCAGATGAGGTGCACACATCACATTCATCAAGCACATTTAAAAGAACGCTCAGGGGTTCGATGGTTGCCATCACCGGCTCCCCCTGTCTCTCTAACTCAAGATAATTGCCCCTATTTCTGCTTCTCCTCTTGGTGATTTTTCTCTGCAGACCTTCACTCGGTTATCCCATCGCTCCATCAAGCTGCATGTAATATTAGCAGAGATGAAATTTGCGACTGTCAGTTTGTCAGCTGCGAGGTCTAGAAAGCGATGCCAAGCGGCCGGGAAATGCTTCATCTGAAAATGATGGTTAAAACCCCGATGAGACAGAAAGGTGTACACGGACAGTAACTGATAGGCTCGCAGGGCAAAGGAACGCCAGTTAAGTATGACATCAACAGGAAGATTGATCAATTTGACATTTCATTCTGATTTGTTGTGCATGATGTGCCCAAAAACAAGATCCATTTCCTGTTTGAAACATTGCCTTCATATCCCTCTGAGATGTATGTAATCTAAGAGAAAGTGTATATTTAAGGGGGGGGGGGGAGCAGCGTTGCCCTCTGCTCTAGCATTTCTGCCTTCAACAGGGCTGTTATTGAGTTCAATCAGCTCCTTGTTAGTGCCAAAGTCATTCAATTAAAGGGAGCTGGAGAAACAAATTTGCTACAAATCGAGCCCTGAGAGGGCCGCACAGAGAGAGAGAGAAAGGTGAGGAGGGTGGGGCAGGTGAGGATTCGTTTCGTCGAGGTCGCCCTCTGTCCTGAGTTGGAGTCCTGATAGTACGGATACATAGGCGGCCGAAGGCGGAGGGGGGAGGCTTTCTTGGGCCTTCTCCATTAGAGGGGTGGGTGGAACAATCGGCTCCGTTGTCCCGGCCGGGAAAGTGATGAGGTTGCAAATGGAATCCCGGAGAGGGAAACAAAAGATGAGGAGATTGTTTGGTGCAACCGGACTCTCGGGTAGGTGCCCCTCTTGGACACGTTAATTGATCTCATTTGTTACCTATACCTGCCCGATCAAGCTGCTATCATTGCCCGGGAGAAGGAGGGGTGGGGGTGGTGTGCAACTAAGCCTTGCTGGGACTTGTGGTGTCATGTCCTGTAAAGAGAAGGAGGCATGACGATGATAAAGAAACACCAAATAGAGCAAAATTGCAAACAGAAGGGGTGGTGCAGATCTATAAACAAATAAAAGACATGAAGAAAGATGCATGAGAAAAGAGAGTGCAGTCAAACTGAGACAGAACGAGAGCAGAGGAGAGTGAGAGGGCAGCCTCTCCTGCCAGTCCACGCTCTAGTCTTACAGGCTTCATTTCACTGCCGCTCTCTGATGGGCCCTGAAACCGGACACTCCCAAATATCCCAATTACACCTGCACTTCTTGTCCTTTTGTAACAGGAATTCTGCTTTTTCTTCCCTCCCCACTCTTCCCCCCAGAATCTCCGCAAAAACAAAGCGCACAATTGTCCAACGCGGAGCTGAGACGACCTGCTCAAACATCCATGTCTGTTTTACTGGAGGCGGGCGGATCGGATGTGCTTTTAATGGTCCTAATTGGACACTGTGTTAGCCTGCAGTTATGTAAACTGTACATCAACTTACTGCAGTGACAGGTTTTGCGATATTTTGAGAGGAAAGTCTGGACACTATTGGTGTTATTCCAATCCTGTGTTTGTAAGGCAACAGTAGAGATGGCTGTTGTGCTGTAAAAGCCCACGACATACAAAAAATGTGAGGATAATAGGATTTTAATGTTAAAATGTGAAATTTTTGCAACTCAAGAATGCATTGCGGTGCCTGATTGATAGCATCATTGGTATTCTTTTCATATTCCTGCTCCTCTGCATTGCTGTTTATGCTCAGTACAACCTTTTTATTACCCACTGAAATTGATGTACCGACTAAGCACGGGCCGCGGAGGCAGGGGAAAAGTCTCCGAGGACTTTACCCTTCGTGTTTTCATGAGCTGATTTGCTACCTTCTGGTTGAGCAATGATGTGCGTATCCTCTCGCCCTCAGCGAGACAAAGTGCAAGTTTGTTTGTTCAAGGTCTCCGTAAAGTGAGCGTGCAATCGCTAGCTGCGCTCTTTTGTCTCAGTGTGTCTTTTGCAACTTCACCACCCCCCCGTACCCCACCATCCCCTCCTGCCGGCATGTCTTCTGAGCTGGCATGGCAGGGTGAGAGCTCTCCAAGCTGCCCGCAGCTTCTCATGCATCCTGCTTGGCTGTCACAAGACGCGATGGGCGCCATTCAACCCAATTAGTGAAATCCACTCTGATGTTAGGAAGAGAGGGGAAAAAGGAGAAAGAAATCACATTTTTATTTCGCCCCCTGTCCGTCATCTGCCAATTTCACTGGAAGTAAGAGAGTGGCACCAATTAATGACCGTGGGCCGGAGGCGGCACCAGCACTGGCACAAGCGCAGCATGTTTCAAGCGTCGGGTGGCATCATGCGAGGCCTGCTTCTCTGCCGACGCTAAAGCAAATGAAATGAGACTAATGGGGAGCTCGTTTCCAGCCGCTGATTAAAAGGCCTGGGAGCTCCTGAGGCATCGCCCAGGTCCAGGTCTAGGCCCAGCATCACGGGGCCTTCACATTGCTCCTGTAATGTCATTTTGGACATCAGCACGTCTGTCTCCCTGAGGTCATCTTTCTTCAGAGCCTCTCATTTTTGTTTGTTCTGCAGCAAAAGGCGGGTTAGGAAATCTACGCTTTCCTTTGGGGTGTTAATTAAGGGGAGCATCCAAAATTAATCAGCAAATTCACTAGGGCGAAGGGCGATGTGTCTGAAGGCCTGGAAACAAAGTCCGCGGAGCACCCACGGAGAAAGGAGCCCTCGGCAATGGCCGGGCGGATAAACAAGTGCACAGACGGTGATCTGACACAAAAATTCATGTAAGTATAAAATTTTACACTCATTTTCCCTGTCAGCTTGTCACAATGAATTATAAAGGTTGATTCGCTTATCCGGCTAAGGGAGAGATCACCCACGCCCGGTCATCTGAACACCGTCATATGGTCAGCGTCTGCTGGTGGAGGCCCGTGCTAGCCAGAGAGCTAAAGCTACATCGGTGGACAAGGCGGGAGCACCGATCACCACCTGTATCGATGAGCCGCTACCCGAGAGTGTTCAGATGATGTCGAATCTGCAAATTCGAACGGCTCCCCAGTCTTCCACCTTAAAGCAAAGAATTTTCTCTCTCTTTTCCCTTTTCTCCTTTCATTCACCTTATCCTCACTTTCATTACGCCACCGCACTTAGATAACTCTCCATTTTTGTCTTTCAATTTATCTTTGGAGTTTTTTTTTTTGCCACATTCTCTAATTAGCACAGTGCCTGCAGGCTATTTGTGACCTTTCCATATGTAAATAGATGGATGCTTCCCTCCCTCTCCCCTCTCTTCTCTTCCCTCTCTCTCCCTGTCTCTCCCCTTTTCTCTCTCCCGCTCTCTGACTCGCCGTGACAGGATGTGTGCAGTCGGAGTAGGCCAGTGCTCATGTGTGGATGGATGACACCACTCAAGGCATGTTTGGCAGCGGCTCCGGCGATATCAGGGAGCGAGGTGTTCGGGAGCCTGATGATTGACAGCTGCCAGGTGTGACACTGCCAGCCCGACACAGTGTGTAGCAACTGTCTGCTGTCACTTCCCCTCTCCTCATCGTCTCTGGCGCCGAGGCGCCGCGTCACTCACGCCGTCCTTAAGCTCCTCTCGCCCAGGGTGCTTCTGCAACTTGCAGCTGGAGTTCACTTCGGAGTTCACTTTGGAGCGGCCTTGCTGCTCAGCAGCGATGGTTTCTTAGTCTAGGACAGAGTTTATTTTGTACTTTGGAGCAGGTATTTTTCCCCAGGTGGTATTGACAAGTGAAGAGAGGAAGTCTAAACTGAAGTCTGATGAAACTAGTGGCCTTTTTCAGTGTCGCCTTTTGAGCCTAATCTGCTCCAGCTAGTGCCATTTAGTATAGTGAATCAATATGTACAAAAGCACTGTTCACTGACCAGTAATGCGTCTGGGGAATGATTTCAACAGAAATAGAAGATGCTGTGTTCATCAGTGGACAGTAGAAAAAATGTCTGTGTAGGTTCTCAGTCATCCAGGCCTTGGAGGGCTGAGGAGCTTGGGCAGAAAGCAGCGGGACTTTCTTAAATTGCTTGAAGATGTTTCACCTCTAATCCAAGATGCTTTTTCAGCTCTAAAACCAAATGGTGGAGAGTTTAGAACCACCTAAACCAGAGGACAAACATCTAAAAGCGAATCCCAGTATCCAGCCCAACCAAGGGTCCAATCCAGCCCACAGTGGATGCCTTTGCAGAGTAAAAACTGTAAATAAAGAGAATAAATTCTGCCCTTTTTCACTTTTGCATTTTGCTGTAGCTGATTTGTTTTGCAGTTTATTAACAATGAAGTTTATTAAGTAACAAATAACAAAGAATTTGCTGCTTTTTTGTTTAACAGTGGGTTCTTGGTTTGGCATTTCCACTAGTAATTTTCAGCAATGAGGCACAAATTTTAAAAATGGCCCAATGATAAGCAAATATTAGCCCTGTTGCTCATGCATGCAAACCGACACTGCCTTTGCTCCATGTAGACTGTGATGCAAAAGCTAACGATGCTAAAATTTGGTGCTGATCTGAATTGTGCTCTTCACAAGTGAAACTTGGCAGAGGATGCACTCTCCAAGTGTCCTTCCGTTTTTGGGGTTTTCTTTTGCTATTTTTTATTTCATGTCCGTGTCGTGCAGTTCAGTGGATGAATTAGGCTACATGGAAAAACATATCAAAGGACCTTCTGAGTTTTTTTTTTTTGGGGGTATCTGAACAGTTACTTCTCACTGCTGAAGTTACATGCAAGTTAATGCAATTCAGCCATAAAATGGTGTCAAGACCCCAGTTTGAATAATGGTCTCTCTGGCTTCCCACCAGGCTCCGCTCACAGAGACAACTTTGGGGAAACAGTATGAAAAGAATACATGTGAAGTCGGCGAGACACACTGGCTGCTGGAGAACTTTTCTCGACGCCAAAAATGGAATACGCTGCCGGTATGAATCCCGATATGGATTCTTATTCCTCAGAGACAATCCAAAGTGTTTTTACTCGCATTTGCATACATTACAGGCTAGATTGCCAAACCAGATCACTTTAAAAGACAAATGCATACAGCAGCTATGAAAGTGAACCCTGTTATTATGGCATATTAATTGATGATAATCTTTTGTGCCAGTTCACCACTTAGAACCGGGCGATCTCTGACCTGTGCGGATGATTAATATAGATGTAGAGCAGAAAAACACAAATGAGCGAACGCATACGCCGCAAATAACTCAGAAGAGTTGTCATATGCTGTGCGCACACGCGGCTGTGCAGACAGCGACAGGACGAAGTAAATAAAGATGAAATATATGCGATGTAATTGTTTTACCCCGGCGTTACATTTAATGCATGAATTATGTCTACAAATGGCAGGTCTCTTCCTTTCACTTTGGAGAGAGAAGTGTATTTACAGACTGCTGGTGGTCCCTGGAGGCCCCCGTTTCCCCTCTCAGCAGTATTTAATACCTCTAAAGTGCATAATTGCTGATCAGAGAGTCTGTGATGCTCTGTTTGGTGTGTAAAGGACTTCTTTCAACAAGGAGAGGAGAAGGGAAGGGGGAAGGAATGCTACACCTCCAGTATCATGTGCCATATTTGTTCACAGTGGCTGGTAGTAGCAGGGGCAAATACAACGGCAGAGTGGCTGTCTCAATAGCGAGCCGGTATCTCTTTACCGGAGTCTTTTTGTGCAAAGGAAGAGGGTTGGTTGTCGTGTAGTGCTGGCTGACCACCGGGTGCACAGAAAGCCACTTAATAAGTAAAAGCTCAGTGTGATTCTGATCTGGCACAGTGACCTCTGGAGAGGCACACCCACCGGCTCTCTCTGTCCCTCGGTGTCCATGTCCCCCCAACCACAATGGGTGGCGGGGACGTGACATCAACATTATTTTCCCCCCACTCCCTAAGCGAGCACCTGCTCAGCCGGCAACCACCACCACCAACAACGCACCGCTACCCCCCCCTTCCCTTCAAGCCCCCAGAGTGGTGTCCCCAGCCAGGGCCAAGGCCACGGCGCATTCCAGCCCGACACTGATGCGAGGTGACCGGACTGGACGGTTCACACGGCCCCTCCAGTGGTGCTGGGGCTGCAGCCAGAGTCGCACGCAGACAGCTGGGGGAGATGGGAGAGGCGGAGGAGGAGGAGGAAGAGGACGAGGAGGATGCAGGGCACAAACAGCCATAAGAAAGAACAAGTGGAGTTAAAGTTGACAGGTTCAACAGAGCAGCTGAATGTCAGTAACAGCGGCCAAAGCAGTGCTTGAAAGTAAACACAAAAAGTTGTTGTTGAAGTGGTAATCTGTGTTGTTTATGCAGCTTTTTTCTTTGCTTCTGTCTTAAGTGTTGAGTGTCTGTGGTGTTTTCCAGAGTTTAGTTAGCTACGTGGATGTGTTGTTAATGATGTTTGAGTATCAGGACTTAAAACTTAGGCTAAAATCCCACATTGTCCAATATATAAAATTATATATATAATGTTTTTAATTTTGAATACATAAAGAATATAACATTTATATACTTTCAAGTATATAGATTTTAAATAGATATAATTGTGCTTCAAACATATATTTGCGGAAACCTATATTTGCCCAAATACACTATCCTTCAGGATAATATGAGCACCAATCGACGCTAACACTTTGTTTTTTAAGTTAAAACCTGTGTTTTGTTAAGCAATAATAAGATAATAACTAATTATTTTGTTTAAATAAGGTTTTCTATAGCTATGCATGAAAGAAAATTCTTAAGCTAAAGCTACTGTTATTATTATCTTATATTTTAACGAACTGAAAAGTTTAAGCTAATACTTTAAAACAAACAAACAAAAACCTGCAAAAGAACCTAAGTTAACCATGACTTAAACCCTAAAAATCATGATTAGGTTACAAGGAGGACGTGGTGAAAAATTTTATCAGTTTACATTTGAGTAGCAAAAATTAGCTTTTTAGCTAGCTAATATTGCTAAACATGTAGCTGTTTCTGACATAAAGCTAATATGCAACAGTCTGAATTCTTCGTGTCCTTATTTGTTGTTCTAGAATAAAAATATCCAAGTAATAGACTACATGTAACTGGATCATTAGTGGGTTATGTCACAATGTCTGTTTAAAAGATAAATTAAGCCAGTGTGCTAGCTAAAAGTCATCTTTTCACTCGATTAAAGTACAAAGGCATGTTTTTTGTCACTTATCAAAACAGTTTGGGGTTTTTCACTAAAGGAAAATCACAAAAACTGTGATAATATTTTTAACCTGCGTGAGATTTTAAATATGTTATAAATAAATAGCCAGAAATAGAAGTCCATTAAGTAAGGTAACAGATTCATTGCTTGAATTACATATAGACCAGTTTTGCTTATGTACATTTTAAGGCCTGGAAGGGGTAATTAATTAACATGAATATTTAAAACTATCCGTAAACAACAGGACAAAAATATCAAAGCTGAGGCCTGTTGTAGTTTATCTACTCCTGAAATTAAGCCAAAATGTCCTTCGTGGACTCCAGAAATAATAAAAGTAGCGCTGAGACATTTTCATTCCAAGCCATTCACTCGAGTCTTTAAACATCACTCATGTTGTTAGTCTCTCAGCTTTACTGTTGAACAAAGAGTTGTTGACTGAAGAGGATAATCTTGAGAAGAGGATAAAATATTGAGAAGGTATCATGCTAAAGTAGTGCTTTGCACTGATTCAGTAGCACACTTAAATATTTTCAAACAGTGGGTCTATTAATTATTTATGGAAAACCCCCGTGTGTTCAATTTAAGGCATTATTGTAAGTTTTACGTTGAAATAAAAGGAATGCTCACATTGTGCTTTTACACTGCTACATATACACAGAAATAAAGAATTTACTGTCATTTTTTAGAGCTAAATCAGCAAATATGATAGAAATAGACAATCTTCATGTCTTAATTAAACATATCTGCTCTACGGCGACAAATATTTCACTCCTTCTCAAATGCAAAGATCACTAGCTTGTTCTCCATCAGGAAAGTGTTAATTAATGAAAGCTCGGTGCGCATATATGCAGGCACAACGGCAGCTCCTGCACTCAGGCAGCCACTTATACATTCACACAGCCACACACACAGACACGCAACCTTATTAGCCGCTGTCCTCATGTGGGATCACCGTTTGTTGGTGAACCGTTGCTCCGCTGAATGAAAGGGAGAGAGGCCTGAAATAATTTGTTTAATTTGGAGCAGCTCCCAACTCAGCAGGTGAGAGGAAGGGAGAAAAAGAGTGTGTGTGCGTGTTTTCTTTTTGTGTGCGGTCGTCTTATCAGTGTGTGTTTGGCGGCAGGTCAGGGTCTCACTTCACTTGCCCCAGCTGCAGACCCTCAATTTGTTGGTTTGGGTCACGATGACATGTGGAAACCAAAATCTCCTCCACCCCGTCCACCCGCCCTCCTGCCACTTCCTACCTCACCCGTCCTCTGTTCCCCGACCCCCCCCCCCACAAACCCAACTCCTAATTATCTCTGAATAGCAATTTTATTGAACCCTAATTTGTGGTAATGAATTGTGATAGGTGGCGAAGCAGAGAGAAAGAAAAGAATAACTTCACCCGCCTCCTTCCACACACACACACACACACACACACACCTCTCTTTGTTAATTGTTAGGGCAGCCACTCTCACCCAGAGCTGTTGCTGATAATCAGTGTTATTGTCCGTGTTTCACCCTCGCTGACCACAAGATGTTCATATGACGTCCCATTCAGGGTTAGCTACACGAGAACAAATGCAAGCGAGTCGATTTGCCTGTAAAGGTGGGGGTCACGCCAACGCAACGTGACTTTGAAGAAATCTGGCGCCGCACTGGGATCGATGCTGAATAGCAACCCCGTGGCGACCACCTGCATGCAGAAAACAAACACACACAAAAACAAACACTGATGTGTTGCTTTGTCATCTGAGGGGATTCTGAACTGTGGACCTGTGTTTTGGCAGAGCTCAGCCACTTGAAAAGCGGTGAGTGAGGCGGCTGAAGGGCACTCGTCCAGTCGCAACAGGATTCTCCTCTGCGGAGCGTCGTCAAACGGAAACAAGAGTTCTCATCAGCCGGGCCGGGGTCACGGGGTCAAACCGGAGGGCTCTGACACAGATGAGTCTTTCTTTCTACTTTCTCTCTCGGAGAAAGGCACTGAAGGTGCATGCATATCCATAAAGAGTGGACTGCTTCTTTGATATCTAAGGATTTTTTTTATCCCCACTCTCACCAAACGCTTGCTTTTAAGGGGACTTTGGGTTTTTATTGTTTTCTTTTCTATAAGTCTTGCTGGACTTTGTGGTGTGCTATAAACACAATTATTTTGAACACTCTTAATTAGTCAGAATTTTTCTGTGAAGGTTAATTTATTTAAAGCTACTGTTTCTGACCTTTGACACGTCTCAAGATCGATGCAATTTGGACTGAAAATCTTTTAAGAATTTGTTAAAGTTAAATATTATCATTGCAATGCAAAGTAAATATCCCAGATATCAAAAGGGATATTCAGGATATTAGACAGACTGGAAGTCAATGGACCCACTTCCCATCTGCACAGGTCCGTTGTTATTACATTACTGGCCTCATGTAATGAGTAAGTAATGGTGTTTAATAATGTTGTCTTATACTGTAATGTGGCCTTAACAGCATCCTATTTTACTCTGAGCCACCCTCACTAGTGTATCCAGCCATATCTAAAAGCCTTATTTACATTTTTCTGACAGGAAATTAGCAGCATAAACACACCATAGCTCCTCATCTTTCCCATTTGCAAACCATCCCGAAGAACATTATCTCAAGCCATGTGATATCTGAAAACAAAACAACCAAAATGGAATAACACTGTGGGCTTTCAGATGTCTAAAAATCCCAATAATTTAAAGACTAGCTTTGTTTCTTTTTCTCTTTTACCTAGCCAGAGTGAACAAAGCCCCACACAGGCCAACTTTTCCCCCTCATGATTGGAAGGGATCTGCAGCCTATATCTGGTCATACAAACACTGTTTGCTCTGGGCTTCCTGTCTGTGGACTTACATTACAATGTGTAGATTTAGAGATTGGGAAACTAAAGTCACCAGGCTTTTCAGTTGGATAACGGCTTCCTCTCTCTCTCTCTCTCTCTCGGCCCCCCTCCTCCCGCTGTCTCCAGCCCACTGTCTGTCACACTGTCGTCCAATACCAGATGGTAGGCGTTCAACACGGAGAGCAGCGCCGCTAAGCTAAAATACCTGATTACAATTCACCAATACAATTCAAATATCATGGGCAGGCTTAAGGATAATACCTCTGTAACAATATCATTTATTTTTTCTCTGTTCCCTTTATCCTTGTTTTACTGGGAGAAGAGACTGCAAAGCTCTTTCTCAAACAGATAAAAGAAAAGATAACCTTTTTTTCACCCCCCCAGTCCTCTTCCTCTGTTCCTGTGGGGATTATTACTCCCTCCCGTCCCTGTGCCAATAAGAAAAATAAAACCAATAGGAAAATTGAAAAAAAGGGAACACAACTTTGTACTTTTTTATTCCACATATAAGAAAAATTAGCACAAAAAAATAATTCGAGTGCAAATATTTATAGTATGTAAATCTTGCCTTAGCTGACATTTCAAAGACACGACAATAATGAATGAAAATTTTATGCCAAATTCATATTTATGCTGTTTATTCATATTTGACAAATGTATTCAACTCCAGTACTGTCATACATATACATTGTTCTTGTAAATGCATGAAGTGCACTAATAAACTTCACATTAGTGGTGACATATTGAATAAAACCCATGGGCAGTTTGTATATAAATAACAATAATAATAATAATAATAGATACAGTTACATTATAATTTAAGATCCCTATTATAATTTTAATGAAATATTCTGAATGATACCAGAGGGAAAACACATTTTAAGTCAGCTTTATTCAGCATTAAAATATTTTGAGATAGTTCTAAAAGTAAAAATAAATAATTATTTTATTTAAGATTTACTGTATAAATTGATAAAATAGCATATTTTATTCCAAGTTAAGCTATTTAGTTTAATGTGTGTGTTTTGCTAAAAAGAGAATTTGTAATTCATGCTGTAAATTCTGGTTTTTGATACATCTGATGAAATTCCAAGTTAATAAGCAGCAAAATTCAACATATTTAATTCATTTTTTAGTTGTTTTTTTTGCAGCTTTTTCTTTCAAAAGGATTCAGCAAACATTACTGTACAATGCAGCATATTTTGGATGTTGAATGAAGCGAGACACAGATAAGAAAACTGATCACGCACTCGTCAGTTTTGACATTTTAGGACATTTTGCTTCCATAAGAAACATAAAATGAAAGGAAATGTCTCATACAAAAGTAGATGTTTATTTCTTCTTATTTTACTACACTTTATGTCTTCGTTATTTAATTTAACTCTTGTAATGCAAAACTATATGTGTATTGCAAAGTAAGTCATCAGATGAAATGGAATTTTCAGTTTTATCTCTTAGTTTGTCCGTGAATACAGATTTTTACTAAAAATGTATGTAATTGAACACAACAAATATATACATATATATATATATGTGTGATAGAATACTGTATTTTCTAAAAGTGTGGGGGAAAAATTCCTGGTTGCTGCCAATAACAGAAAACAGATTTTGTCTGCACAGTAAAAACTTCAGTGTGTTAATGAAATAAGAACTTGGTACCTGGCTTTATCCAATGCTCAGATATCCGCTTTGGAAAATGTTTCATAATTGGTACATTTTTGCAAAAATATTGTCTAATTTGCATATTAAAACAGAAAAGTTCTTGTAGTTTAATGTAAGTAATCAGCTTTTTATTCACCTGTAATATCTGTCTTTAAACAACATGCTTTAAACAATAAGTTCATATTAGTTATAGCATCTTGCATTGTTTCATGATAAAACCCTTTAAGAAACCGTCGTTTTGTTAAACAACGTAAAAAGAGATGTTATATTACTGTTAAATTTTAAAATTTCATACTCAATGTCAAATTTGAGTTTATACAAAGCAGCAGTGACCTTATGCTTTTTGAAAAAATAAAATAATTAGGTTTTATTAATAAGCAAAAATCAAGATGTGCGACTGGAAATTTGTAGTTTAAACAATGGAAATGACAGTAAACACACGTAAATCTAAAGGCACTTTTCACTCGCACTACCGCGAGTTATAAAGAGTGTGCAGCAATGACAGGAACAAAAAACCCACTGTGAACATTTTTACTTTATGTGTACTGTTACACCACTGACTGTAAGATTTGCTCTACAGGAACTAAACACGAGAAATGATCCTCACACAGTCGACACATAACTTATACATGCGTTAACTTTATACAGACCTGCGATGTGAATGTGTAACAGCTGACACTTGTGTTGCTGCTGTGATGCAGGACCCTCATTTCACCATTTTCAGCTTGACCCTAACGTGCTTGTTTTTAACTTTCTCCAGCTGGTTTGGGGAATGTTCACAAACCCAGCAGTTTTAGGAATTTTCCATCACCCAGAGGAGCACATAAGCTTCAACCAAACACATGAACCCCTTTCCCAAAAGCGGATTTGGGAGGTTTTTCGACTGACAGGCTTTAAAGACAGAAAACAGCGGTTGTTCGCTGTTTGGAGGCGAGGATGTTATTCTTCCATGGCCAGAGTGTGTTTTTCTCTCAGAGTGTGATCTCTGGTGTGGGCAGAGGTGCGTCTAGCCGCCCACACCGCTGGCACTGCTGCCCATGTAGCACCCATAACACTGAACCATTAGTGGCATGGCAGTCTACCCACATCTCAACCACCTTCATTAGTCATTCAGCTCCTTATTTTTGTTTGGTTTCCCCTCTGGCTCCTAATTAATGCTTAATCGAAACTGCTGAACTGAGCTGGTAGAAAATTCATGAATATTAAAATCGACCCTGACGTTTTTTTCTCACTTTCTCCTCATTTTTTTTCCGTTTTCCTTTTTCACTCCCTCTCTCTCTTTTTTTGGTTTTGGCTTGTCAACAGTAGTAGCCAGGCGCCATTAATTTCTGTTGCTGTCACAGATTTAAGACGTCATCTTTTTTTTTTTACTGCTGTGATGGAGGATAGTGGGCAAGATTTTGCCAGTTTGAAGTGAACTCTGAGTTTTTCTTGTCGCTTTGATGTATGTTTTTTCTTCTTCTTTCAATTCAAGGGCACTTGGATGTAGTTCCGCTTTGATGGAGGCCCTTAAGTTGAGCAGACAGAAAACTCATCAGGTTTTAGACCCTCGACGGTGCTACAGATGGAAACAGATAAATGCCGTAACGTCGTAAATTCAAATCCCGTGATGTGTTTGCGGATCATTTTTAATTCACAGAGGAAACTTGTTAAAGTTTTCTTTCAAATCGCATCCCCTAAAACTGATTTCTATTGACCCGTGCTGACAGAGCTGTTTGCCGGCTGGAAGCTCTGCCACTCAATATTTGGTTTTATAAGTTTCAAACTGCCGACTCAGCATTAGCTCTGTTATATGACCAAGGTTACTAAGTTCATTTCCCCCCCTTAAATCCTCTCAAATATTAGTTTCTGAATTGATCAAGCTCTGAAGACTGTTTTTGTCTGGAAGCTTAAAGAATTAAAGGAAGTAGTTTCCAGGCTTGGAAACGACTTTCAGGAGAATAATTCATATGATGAAAAAGGCATGTTTAATATTTAATATCGTATTTGAAAAGTTACAATGTAGCAAGAGTCCCTCGGTTCCTCCAAAATAAAAGCTGCGATTGGGTTTTTATTTATAAGTGCGAAACTTTAGATTTCCAACGATGGCTGCGAGGGAATCTTTACAAATGAGATACGTAAGGAAATGTACAATTACCCAGCTATTCATGCAGCTTACAGAGGATTGCTCCTAAATGTGTTTTCTTGTTACCTCTAATGGGACATGATTATTAATATTTCCTCGGAGGATGCCCCGTCAACTCTGTTCAAAGTTTGTGCGCAGAAAACCATTTAAAAAATATACGCTAGCCCCCGCTGTTTATCATATTTTATTAAAAAAAAATCTGAATCTGGAATGAATTTATTCCAGCCTCTCTCTCTCTCTTTTTTTTGGGCTTTCATTATTCAAAACCCCACACAAGATGTACTTATATAATAATGTGTGATTGTGGAAGAGCAGCAACAGAGCAGCACAATCACGTCGCTGTTTGTAAAGAAATAAACATATGTCTATATTTGTTGTGACTAAATTGATGGTGGCAGAGCAGGCAAACCAAATTGAAATCTTAGTGACAATTTCTCTGAAGTTGCTCAAATACAATTTGACTTCTGACAAGGGGGGATGCAATTTATAAAACAGAACATGCCATCAGTGGAGGCCGGCATTTGCATAATGAGGATACTTCCATTTCCGCCAGCAATGTTTTTGACAGCCTCTAACTAAAAGCTGTGGCGGAGAGGAGTGAGAAATGTCGATACAAATAATCCAGAAGAGGCAGAAAGAGGGGCGATCAGGGCAGCCACCGGATCCATCAAAGAGCTCGGCGAGCAAAACAAACACAGTTTGGCAAAAGTCAGGGAGAAAAAAAAATGGCAGAGTGCTCAAGCTGCAGTGATGCTAGGTGACCCTGGCATAAAAGGGACAGAGGGGCCTTCTGCCCTGAGCTATGGCGTTGACTTTGAACGCACCGGAGAGGAGTTGGACCGCAGGAAAATCCACTCCAGAGGTTGCTCTGATAGGTTGACAAATATGACTGAACTGATGCTAATGCCATGCAGCTCTTTTGCTCTAATTGTTGATTCAATTTGCTAATGACTAATTTGATTTAAGTGGCAGGCACATCTCCATGTGTGCAGGACATGGAGAGGAGAAGCATAAAAAATAAAAAAAATGGACCGGAGGTGGCGTGATGGCTTGTCACGCAAAGGCTGCGCGCCTATGAATATTCCATGAGAGTTCACACTTAATTGTTTCTGATTTGTTTATTTTTTTCAATACAGTGCTTTAGCGCACACTCCATCAGTCTCTGTGTTGACACCCCGTGCACCAACCCACCCCACGCCCCCCCCTCCCTCCGCCTCACCACTACCGCCGCCTCCCGCTCATGCCACCCTCTCCTCACCATCCCCCACACTTTCACAAGTGGTGCTCAGATGTCCATCAAACGCAGCAATGAAGGATCACTATAAGTTGTTGGAGCCTGTCAACAAAAGCACTCTACCACTTTGTCCCCCCCCCCTGCACACCAACACACACCCGTTCTCCCTTGTTGAGTCCTCTGATGTGAAGGAGCAGATGAATTTCTAAGCAGACATTTTCGGGGCCCCCATCGAGAGCCCGCTACCTGTTGCCAATGCAAATGGATTCCGAAACTTGCAAAGATCCGAAAGGAAGTGCATTGTTCCACATGCCGAGCTGAGCTCGAGTCCGCTTGCATGTCGTTTGCCTCTCGGAGCGGACGACGCGATACTTCGGGCGGATCGAGAATAAAGCTCGAACGTGACCCCGGCGCTGCTCTCGAGCACACGGCGGCTCAAAGCGGCCGCCCTGTCCAAGTTTCCAGCGGCGCAGAAAGAAATGGCGAGAGCCAGGATAAACGTTTGAGCGGTGCAAAAACTGTTTGTGCTGATATTAAACGCGTTCCAGAAAACTGTAACATGAGTATCGTATGAAGAGTACTTACCCACATGAAAGCCATGAGGGACGGCCTCAGACTGAGCTCCTCTCCTCTCGCTTACTGGAAGTACTGGCGTCCAACCGTTTGCTGTTTGTAACCGCTCCAAGCCTGTCGAGAGTTCTCATGTAGGGTTTTTTTTCTTTAAAAACCCTGCCTCTCCTATACCTTTTTGTTCTTGCCTTGTTCTGGCCGGTCTTGTAAAGAAGCGAATCGCTTTCCGTTTTGCCTTTTATCCTCTCCCTTGATGGGCCTTTCGAGCTACATGACTTGCAAATCATGCGGTGATACTGAATGGGATTGGCATTTTCGGATGTAAATACATAGAATATTTCATATTTGGTAATGGGCAATGGAAGGCAGATGGAAGTCTAATTATTGTATAATGATATTTTTCCCCTCTCTGTCTGGGCCGGCGATGGTGAATAAATATAGCCGCGCATTCATGTATTAATTCGTCTGTGTGGATATTTATTTGGTGTTTGCTCATGTATTCATTTATTAATTTATACACTTGGGTCGTCTTTGCATCTGGACAAACGAGGCCGCTGCGAAACGAAGAGCTCACCCTCTGTTTTTGAATCGTGTCACCGGAAATTGCGGGGAAGCAGCCAATCAGACGACACTCTAAAAGAGTTTCCCGAAACTCTTGCAAATAAAAGTCAAACTTTGCTCATTTCTGCAAGTTCTCCCCCCAACCCCTCTTCTTCTTACTACCGGATGCGAGTTGGCGATGCAAAGCCCGGAGAAATCCAAGGCAGGTCACAGGAGAGTGACAGTTTAGGGCAGTTTATATTAGTATCGATAAATAAACATTATTTAAAACATCTGTCAGGCCCGGTTAAATATCTTCCGTGTGGTTCAGTGACTTCACCAACCCAGGGCATCGAATATTTAATTATTGTACTAACTGAATAATGAAAAAGTCAATTTCCAGACCGGCACCCCGTATGCAGAAGACAATTGCATTTCTAATATCTGCATCTGAAATCTTCTTCACACACCCTCCCCTTCCTGCGTCCCGTCTCGATGCCTCGCAGGGGCTGCGAAGTCTCCCGCATTACCATAGCTCTCTTCCTGACTAAGTCTGTTCCTCATATTCACTTGTCGTGGCTAATTACGTGTTTAACCCTGTGCTGGTGAGCTTGTTTTACATTCAAATTTATGGGGACCTCGCTGATCTGAAGAAGCAGGAATGAGTGGGGACGCGACAGCCGAGATCAGTCTTCTGGTAATTGATTATCCTCTTAGAAAAAGCGACAGCTTCCAGAGGACTGCCGTCTTGAAGTTGTTGACCTTTGACCTCTGACGGGTTGGAAATGCAGAACGTAAAGGTCACAGGTGGACGGTGGGAGAGCTAGCTGTACGTTCTCTAAAGTATTTAATTTAACTGTTTTTTGGGGACTACTATTACTATTATTATTATTATTATTATTATTATTGTTGTTTCTGTGGAATTTCATTTACATTTTTATTGCCAGCAAATGGGAAAAAATTGCGCTGTTTTCATATAAACACAATGCTGCAGCAATAATTTTCTGATCTTGTTGCTTGTGGAATAAATAATTACGCATATGTTGTCAATATTTACATTTCCACTGTTTAATTTAATTCTAATGGAAGTCCCTGGGCGATACGAGCAGCAGCTAATAGAAGCGAAATGATTAAAGCCCTTTCTCCGTAATAACCCTGCTGAAAACACAACTTGCTGTACTGTAATCTAATGTAGCATTTCGGTGTTTACAGACTTCTGTTGTTGATTTAATTTCCTGATGTGATATTTTTTCAAAGCCTCTTTAAAGGCGTCTTCTCTGATAGGTTTTTATTAGTTTTGGAGTAAAACAACAAGAAGACAATTCCCTGCGTAGGTTCCTGCATTGTAAATACACTCCTTGGACTCGCCTTTTTAATCATTACCACACACCCTCCCCTCTGTACAGTGGTTCCATTGTGTTGTAAGCGCCGTGCATGGTGTGCGTTTGTGTGTGTGTTTGGCATTCAGTACCAGGCTGGGTCAAAGCAGCTTAGTTCCGATCTGTTGGGTGACCTGCCCGAGCCTCGCTGGCCTCACTGACCCGCATGATTTCATTATGGAGAGGTGTGGTGCATGGCCTGTGCACGCACACACACTCGCACACACACGTATGGAGCTACAGCTGGAAAACTAAGACATTTGTACATACACTCAGGGAAAAAAAGGAGCAGGAACATATGTAAATTCATGAAAGGAAAAAAAAGTCTTTCTTACTTCCTGGAAGACGTGTACACGCCACACAACCGGTACTTTGAATTTAAGTCAGTTTTTCATAGTTTTGTGCTTTGACTTAATTCAGGCAATTCACTTTAATTAATCCATGAATTTTCCATTCAAAATTGCATCTGAAAAAAAGGTCAAAATAAAGGTTTCCTAAATTCTAAAAGTAGGTGGGGTACGGTGCTGAAAAACAAGCTGTCCTATTCAAAAGTGCGCCAACGACAAGCTGAAAAAAGTTTTTAAATTCTAAACATCTTGTGGATACACTAGTAACAAAGAACATTAAGAATTATTTCGCCACAGTTCAAAGAAATCTTCAATAAAGAACAAGATTCAACACCCAAAACAGGTTTTATCGGCTCCATTCAAAATTCCTCTGACGAAAGTCTAAAACTGCATTTACAAAATCAAGACATGAGGAAGAAGACGATTGTTGAATGCAATTTGTAACTAACGTGTTTTTGTTTGTAGAAAACCACTGTGGAAATTACTGCCTTAACTGTCGACACCAGCAACGACAATGAATCGATCCTCGGTCCAGCAGTCAATCAGCCGCTCACAGCGATGTCCGATGAAAAGCAGATTTCTGCAATCACACACACACACAGACATACACTTAAAAGAAAAAACACATGTAATTCCATACAGTCACTCTTATTTCTCTGATGTGCTTGGACTGTGTGTTGAGGGTGGTGTACAGCACACCATCACTAGATGGCGATCTAGGTTAAAGCAGGGTGCTGCTGGGAAGCTTGGAAAAGCAGACCGCTGTTGCGTGGCGAGTGATCCTCCTTACTGAAGTGTACACACTAATGGCATGTAGAGCTATGGAATAAGACTAAATTATTCCTGGGATTGGGACTGTCTTTTATACTCGTGAGTGATCCAAGTTCTGAAGGCACAAAAACAACAACAATACAATTTTAATTGCACTTGTTGGGAACACACTACTTCCAATATCTGATTTTTAAAAAATTACGTGAGATTGTGTTTTGACTCTAGCCAACCCCATTTAGATTTAAGCAAGATCAGGATGAGAAATTCATGTCTGACTGTGTTTACAATGACAATAAAGAGGACTGCTTAAAAATATAAATCACAAATATATCAAGAAGTAGTAGAAAGTATACTTTCCATTATTGTTTAATAATGAACATGCTGTTACAAATTTAAATGTTTATAAGGGGAACCAGTGCATATGGCTTAATGTGAAGTTATTTTTAAAAATAATTGTAACATGCAGATGATCATAATCATCCAAAAGCTGTATGAGAGCATTTTTCTGAGTCCCGTAACCGGTGTTGCTGTGGTATTTAATGAAGTGTACGAAACATTAATGGACATTCTGACTAGCTCCGGAGTAGTAAAATGAAAATCATAGGAGGAGAGAACAAGAATGAAGATGGCAAGCAGTTAACAGTTAGTGTGTCCTCGTGCATTGTTATATAACTGTAAAATGCCAAAAGTAAAAAGAAAAAAATGGAGCAAACTGTAGCTGATATACTGACCTGCTTCAGTGGAGTAATATGTGCTATAAGGCGACATGGTTTTCCTTCCAGCACCTTGATAAAATTCTCTGTTGTACTTACCTGGATGGAGAATCAAAAACACAACCAAAAAGCAACCCATGAAGGTAAAACTGTGGCATGTATTTGAGGAAGTTTTTTTTTTTTTTCTTTTGCATGCAAAGCTTTACTTTTACAGTTGACCTCTTTCAAAGCGCACACAGTGGACTTGATTCGGAAACCGTTGTCTCCCAGAAAACAGCTGTAAGTTGTCAATATGACTTACAGCTTGGATTTAAAGTTAGGCAACTTCTGCAATAGCATGCGAAATGTGCACTGCTGTCAGCGCCTCTATGGTTAACTTTGTAGTTTCTCTGCTTAAATCTAGCACAACAGTGAGTTAGCAAACTTAAAAGTGGTCCCAGACAACCCTCACACTCAATCTTTTTTTGTTGAGTTTTGGGTCAGGTTGCTCCACTTCCCTTCTCCTTCTTCATAACATAGACTTTGTCTCTCCCTTTGTAGATGGAAATGCTCCTGCTAATCTAGCTTGAGGACATGACCTATCCAGAAGGAAAAGAAGCCATAGACTAGCTTTACTTGGCTAGGCTAAGTACCTCACCCTCCATATCTTACTCTTTGCTTCTTTATTTGAATACATTTTTGTTCTTTTTACTACCAGAATAGCACACTTCCTGCTAACAAGCAATTTATTTTACTAAAGAGCAGGGCCATGTTTTAGCTTGATTTAAGCTAATTCAACTATTAAATTTGCTATGTAGCTAAAACTGTGATAAAAGTTAATACTATTGCTGGTCATTACTTAATTCAAAAGACTAATACTGAGCAACTTTCTGTGAAAAAATACTAATATTTCGGGGGGTTTTTTGGTCCATTTTTATTACAAAAGTGTTATTTCTTGCTAATCTGATGCACAGCATACACTAAACAAACTGTGAGACATTAGCATCCTGTTTTTGCTGGATTGTCACTAGTTCTGCTGAACAAGCTAATAAACTTACGTGGAAGCTGAGATAAACTCCAGGTGTCATAAATTAATAGTAAGAACAGGGCTTGCTTATGTTAGTCATGATGATGATTACTTAAAGATCAATTAAAACACAAGTAGGGCCTATTCAGATTCAAATTTTCTGAAAAAATGAATAATTATTTTTGTGGCTACTGTTTAGATATTTAAACAAACAAAAACAGACAGTGAGAGGGCACTTGCTTCATATGCATCTTCAAGTTACTTATCTAGAAAGAAAATGAATATCTCAGCCAGATGTTTCAAGTTTAGACTCTACACATTGCTGTGATGTTTCATGAACACACAAGACGAGACGGTGTAGGAGAGACGCAAAACCAAAAGAGACCGTTAACAGAAAGGAAAACAATGAAAGGGAATCTATGTTTAAGGCCAAAGAATCAAAGCTCTTTTATTTGCATAACCTGCATGCAAGCATTTACCATACACACACACGCCCCACACGCATACATCCCATCACTGTAGTATCTCATCACTTCTATCTCCGCCTCTTTCCAATCTCCCTCGCCTTCTTTACATCAACTCTTTTTTTCATCCTTTTCTTGTATTTCTCCTCTCTCCCCTTGCTCTCTGCCTATGCAAGTTGTCATTCTCTCACCATAATAGCGCTTCTGCGCCTTCATGTTGCTGGTTGTTTGCTTGAAACGTAATCTGTAGATGTAACAGAGGAAGAAATTGAGTCTAACAAATGGCTTGAAAGGCTCACGCGGCATATCAAGCCCAAACCAACAAAGGCAGACAAAACGCCCGTCTTTTTTCCTCCCCTCAACATCTGAAGTTGATATTTTCAACAGAATAGCGCGCGGCTGACGTTCCCTGAATAAAGAACGCTGCGTTCGCTGCTGTTGTGTTGTGTTACGCTGTCATTCTGACTTGAATGGGAAAGTTGAGGCCCGTTTGTTTGGTTTAGCTGTTGAGGAGAAATGGGTTTGTTTGATTAACATTTTGCTCGCGCATGTCAGTTTCAACTGCATAATTTCTTTGGGGAAATGAAAAGAATTGAGACTGAGGCAGAGTAAAATGTAGAATCTATCTATCTATCTATCTATCTATCTATCTATCTATCTACCTGGTGATTTTGCTCCTACAAGGTGATTTTCAAAGAACTATTATCTGACAACATAAATAATTTGAGTAAACTGGACACGTG
Organism: Oreochromis aureus; assembly: GCF_013358895.1. Lineage (NCBI taxonomy): Eukaryota > Metazoa > Chordata > Actinopteri > Cichliformes > Cichlidae > Oreochromis > Oreochromis aureus. The sequence continues at coordinate 22,056,597 of NC_052963.1, read as the reverse complement.
ATGGACAAAAGAAGTGTCTGTCAAGAAGTCTGTGAAGGTTCTCAGTCATCCAGGTCATCGTAGTCTAAGGAGCTTGGAAAGAAAAGCGTCTGGACTTCTTTGAGTTGCTTGATGATGAGAGGTGAAATGTCTTCAAGCAACTCAAAGAAGTCCAGACGCTTTTCTTTCCAAGCTCCTTAGACTGTCTGTCAAGAAGCCATTCATAAGGAAGGGAAACAGGGAGAAAAGGCTCAGGTATGGAAATTACACAAGAACTAGACCTAAAGCAAGTCATCTGAAATAATGAGTATATAACTTTGTTCAAATCACTGTCAGTGTATACAGAGGAGGTCAAGAGAGAGAGGTACGACAGTGAGTGTCTACAGCCATCTGTAAAACACGGTGGAGGCTCAGTCATGGTTTGAGCTGCATTTCAGTCAGTGGTGTTTGAGATCTTGTGAAAATAGATGAATTATAAACACAGAAAAGTACCATCAGATTTTGATCCACCATCTGGAAAGATTTGGATAAATAACAGCTTCATCTTTCATCATAACAACGATCCCAAACACACTGTCAATGCCGGAAAATCATACCTGGATAGAAAAAGACACAGTGGAGCACTATCAGTCATGGATTGGCCTCCCCACAGACCTCAACATCAGAAGCAGTGTGGGATCATGTTGACAGAGAACAGAACAAAAGGCAGAAACATCCAAAGAAGAGCTTTGAATGTCCTTCAAGAAGCCTGGAGAACTATTCCTGAAGACTACTTAAAGAAATGACAAGAAAGCTGCCTTAGAGAGTTCAGACTGTGCTGAAGAATAAAGGTGGTCACACCAAATATTGACTTTCAAGCTCTCTACAATTGTACAAACTCTGTTTTTTCCCTGCGTGTTTGCATGTTTCAGTAAATCACTGGACATATTTCCTTTCTTCCCAGCAAAATGTAAAGAAATTACAATAATTCAAAACTTTTGCACAGTATTGGATATATAAAATGAAATTGCTCATGGGCTTCAATAGGCTCATGTGAAACGAGCTTAACTGTAACTGTGATTATGGCTATTACTGCACACCGTGACCCACACATTACTACACATTACCTCAAAATGTGTGTGCCTTTACGTGTGTGTCTAACCTAGACCGTCAGCTCTGCCGCAGCAGGTGTAATCTCTTGGTTTCACTAATGCGCAGTGATGACATTGTTTTTGAAATCTCAAAATTGCCTCCCAGTTCACAAAAATCACATTACCCATCCATGGAGTAATGTCCCATTTGGAGAGCAATGCTGCTAGCTTACAGATCAGGCAGGTGCTGCCTCAAATCTCCTATAATGCACTGTGATGTAGAACGCCATAAAAGGGCTGTTTTGCTGCACACAAAAAAATGCTCATTGTTGAAGAATGAACCTCCTATGACTGCATAAAAGCACAGAGTATAAATGTTCAAATGAAACCAGCTTTCTTTCTTTTGTTAAAAATATTCTTTCCTTACATTACAGCTTGCCTCTCACTGTCACTTCCATAGATTAAATCCCAGCTGTTGCTTTTACGGAGCCAAAATACCACTTATTTCGTCTTCACACAAGCTTTTTAACTGCCATTATCTATACATAAACCCAGTCCCTCGTCTGTCACATCTCTAATGGCAAATTCACGCAAACCTCTTCCCCTCTCTCTTACACCTGTTTAATTAGCTGTATTGTTAATCACGGGCAAAGTCACATGCTGTATTCAGTGTTGTGAGCAATCTGGCATTTTGATGGGTTTCCTGGGTGTTGATAACAAGTTGGTTTTAGTATTTGTTGGTTTATTATTTTAAATTCCTTTAAAGGGTCTTTTGGGGTCTGACCTGTTCATGTGTAAGTGAGAAAATGTTGATGGTAAAGAAAAACAACTAAACCTGTATCATCAATCCAAAGCAAAGTGGTGGGAAACTTCTTAGACATTTCATCTCATTAAGTCTACCTTAGGGGAAATGCAAAACCACTGAGCAGACATCCAATACAGTACACGTGACATCCCTAATTTCAAATGTATATTCTTCATCTTTGAATTGGGATATTTTTTTTTAGAGTATCGTGAAGACAGAGATTGTACAGGCAGGTAAATACTGAGTTAAGATGTCAGCGTGTTCTTGTGTCAACAATATACATAAGGTGCTTATTGTTATGATAAATGATGAACGGCAAAACAGAGGAAATTGCTCCACGAAGCTAAGAGCTGCAATGAACAAGTTAAAGTACTAATATTACAAGTAATGCAATATATTAAAGAATAGCTCTAACAAAAGTAGCTCTAATATTTAAATGTCTCGATATATTATCCAAAATTGAAATATAAAACATAAAAAACTTTAGTTTAAGTGCCCTTCTTATCATGCAGACAATTAGCTTTCTCTGTAAAGGTTGTGCAGATATTAGGGTGTACAGCCTTTGCAGTGTGTGATTCCTTGTGTTGTTCATTTATGCATTTGGATATCCTCAGTCTCCTGTGAAAGGTAGGTGAAAGGCATTGCCCAACATCGTCCTTGGACAACATTCGTCTTTGCTCTCATTGGTATTGACTCATGTCTTCAGCTTGAAGTTGAGAAAAGTTCAGCATGGGACCGGCACAGTTGACATTGTCCCCAATTATGTTATCTGTCCCCCCTTGAACTCGTTCAACACTGACTTTCTGCAGTCTCTGGTCACCACATGGCTGCGCATCACTTCCTTTACTCTTCAAGTCTCACTGTTAGCCATTTGTCTTTGGGTTACTTCCTGTTTTAGTTATTTTCCTCGGTTTTCATGTTCTTGCCAGCCATTTCTAGTGTCACAAGGGTTGATGGTTCCACCTGTGTCTTTGTACATTCCAGATACCTCAGGAGTCAGAACTCGGTAATTACATCAGTCCCTTGTTGAAATCTGAAATCCTTGAAATCTGAGTTGAGGAGGAATTTTAGATGAAAATTCTAACTGTGAATTCGGAGATTCTGGTTTCTGAATGAGTCTAGAATGCACTATCAAGCCTGTTTGTATATATAGTCTTGTCTTTCCCTTTATTCTTGAAAATGATCACACATTTGCTTGGTGGGTAAAAGATCACTGGTTCAATTCCAGCCAGGGATACAAATCTCCTTTGGGGTTGCGTCTGGAAGGGGAGCTGGCGTAACAAAAAAAGGCAACTCTGAACTAAAATACCAAAAGTAGTACTCATTAGTCACCATGCAGCATGATCCAAATGGTCCATGTAATTACATATTGTATACTGTATTGTAAGTTGAAATTAATGAGTCTCAGTGTGAAAACATCACTTTTGTGTTGTTACAGCTAATAAAGTGGCAGTCTCAGAGGTTTCCATTAAAATATGCATTGCTATATGAGTACTTTGGAGTATTATGAAAGTATGGGAGTATTTATATATTTACATTCCCAGATTAAAATGATTCATTTTAATTAATGTTCAGAAACAGCGACAGTCAAGCCATTTAGTTAGGCTTGGGCACCAGAACTAGTTGGGTAATATTATGCACTTGCCTGATGGTACCTACCTGAAATAGGGATTGACAGTGTGATCGGTGCGTCCCTCTGAGATGTCACCAGCTTAGTGTAGATGACACTTAGGAGCTAAAAACACTGAACAGGAAGAACCAGATACAGTGAACTGTTAGAAGAAGCGCCCCAGGCGAGAGACTTCTCGGAGAACTTTCACTTTCACGTTGCTTTTTGCAGACTCATGGCTCACTTATTTCTTAAGTCCAACTTCACAGAGAGAGTTAAATCTATGACATTTTTTTGAGACTACAGCTTCATGATGTAAATAAGCCTTTATACGTGTAGTGCTTTGTGTCTGCTTTAAGCTATTTCAGATTTTGCATCATCATATCATTTTCTGGTTATATTTTGTATTAGTGATCAGAATCCATAAAGTGTGTGTGCTAACTGTAATAGCAGTGCTGATATAATAAATTTAGTGGAAGGAGGAAGCCAGTTGTTTTTAACAATCATCCTGCGGTGATGTTATTATGACATCATGTTGTGTATGATTGCATTTTTGGACTGTGATTTTACATCTTTGTAACTACACCACATTAGAAGAAAGAAATGTGTGTCTGACCAGCCATTAGCCAAGACCCAAGTATTTGAAGAGACAGCAGGGTGAAGCCATTAATGACTCTTCTCCCTCACTCATTTCTACGTCGAGTAGGTGGGAGGCATACCTTGCATCTGGTCATTAACCGACTCACCTCCGTCATTTCTTTCTTGAAATGATGCACTAAAAAAGAAGGAAAAACTTTGCGTATGTTGCATATAAGTGACAAGGATGGATGATAGTGAAACAATTTGATAAACTGGTGCTAGCCTCATATCCATACAGCCTCCTGTGAGTTTACCTGTTAGGTACAGTGCAGCTGGAACAGATTTTTTCCCCACAAAGAAGCTTTATTCTAAGCTGTGATGCAAAAAAATGAACAGAGTGAAGCCAAACATCACAAAAAGCTCCGGCTCTCAGAAACTGACCGGTGTGCAATATTTTTAGAGACTCAAAGAAACAAAAAAAAGAAAAGTCCAATGAGATGTGAGATGATTGCTGCAGCTTTTAAAGAAAAAACAAGTGACTAATATTTGCTCTTGAACAGCATTCACCATGAATCACCCTGCAAAATGTATTGTAAGCTATTACAAATAATTGCTTTTCCGCTGCCTTCACTTGCACTCATTTCCCTCAATATCTAATTCTTCTGTAATATTTGTGAAACCATATTAGAATCACAGTGAATGTAATACAATGTGTTATCAACCCATTACCTCCCTTCAGGAATCAATAATTCAATCATACAGCGATTTAGATGGAGTTTACACCCTCGCCGTGGCCCACACAGTGCACTGTACATTGCGTCCTTTCCAAGGGGACGCTCCTCTCGTGCCCCCAAGACCCCTTGACCACCCCCACCCCGCCTGTGACTCTAACTGCGCGGTGGGGATCAACCGTGGCCCTCCTCTCCTCATTAACCTCATCTAATTAGATGGCAGGGAAATCCATTGTTCGCCCTAATGAAGCCTCAATGGAAAGACAGGGCCTCGGCTGGCTCTTCTGACACTGCTGTGAAATTACAATCCCTGATCCTCGTCCTCCCTCCCACCTTCCTACCCCTGGCCTCTTTCAGTCTGCGTTGGGGTTTCTTGGAGAGCTTCACCAACGTTGGAGGTTGTCTAGCAGATAGATTGAGAGACAGATGCAGCAAGCTGGCTTTTTTCTCATTCCTATGCTGCTAATTTTGCTCCAGCAGCAAAGCCCAGGGTGGCATTAGCTCTGCTTAACCCTCCAGTATGGATCCCATCCACTAATTACTTAGCTGCAGTGGTTCGCTGAGATTTAAGTACCACCTCAATCCCATTATCTTCCATCCTTACAGCTAGCCCCTGTTGCCCGGGCTCTTTGTAGTGCAGGAGCGGAGGCTGCGGGGTTATTGATATGGGCCTCCCTCGCAGATAAGATCCATGGCGGTGCGAAGGAGGAGGAGAATGGCGGCCTTGGATGGAGAAACAAAACAAAAGGGGAGGGGGGCCTGCACCTATGTGGGTAAACCGAAGGTGGCAACAGGAACACCAGGTTGTGACTCGGGGAGGGGGGTTAAAATTGGATGGGGTGTTTGGAAAGATTATTTGCCCTCCAGTGTTTTCACTCTCTCTCTCTCTTTTTTTTTTAAAGAGGTGGGGGTTTCGCTCTCTGCTCACCCCAGAGCAACTAATTACAATTCACATGTCACACACTCCACACATAATAAGAGTTAGGAAACAGAATTAAAATATTCCAAAGGCCTGCAGGGGGTGTCATCTCGGGAGAACGAGGGGAAAGTGTGTCTCTTTTTTTATGATGGGGTGGGGAACTGCGCATGTGTTTGTGAGCCAGTGCATGCAGCATGTGCGTGCGTTTGTCAGGGAGAGGTGGGTGGATCGGGGGTGGTGTCGGGGGGGCGATTGGCGGGAGTGCGAAAAATCTACAGCACTCCCCGCTCTGTGCGTTCCCGCCTGCTGCCGTCCCGTCGGCGAGCCCGCCGCCCCTCTTTCTCTTAACACGTCGCCTGCTTGGCACGCCGGCATGGCTGCCTGTTAGGGTGGCGGCGGCTCCTGGTGGTGGAGTTTTCGAGGGGGTGAGGTGGAGGGCAATTGAGTGACATCTGCTCTGCTGAGACGAGGGGGCAGGCGGGCTCCTGGCATCAGCGGCTGTGGTGTCGGAGGCGTTGGCACGAGGCTGGCTGGGTACAGCAGGGGTGGTGGCGCCGGCAGCAGGCGGTGGATGGCCTTAACGGAGAACCGTTTGCTCAAACAGCATGACATCTCCTGGAATGAAAGCACACACGCACACACACACACATGCACAAACACCCACTTTTTTTGGCAAAGCTTGTGCGCTTCCATGCACACAAACTGGCACTCCATCCTTCTCCTCGTTCTGTCACGTCCTCCTCTACTCGCCTGTCTCCCACCTCACACTTCAGGTTTCCTCAAAGCCTTCCCATGTCCAGCGCACACTCGCCGCTCAATGCCCGTTTTCTTTTTTTTTTTAACCCATGTTTTCATCTGCAGTCTGCAAACGTGGACGGTGTCGGCGGCGATACCGGGGTGTTTCATTTATGTCCCCAATTACTTTCTAACTCTCTTCCATCTCTGTCTGTCTTTCATCCTCCTTCTCTTCAGGTTTTCCCCCCTCAAACCAAACACCCTTAATGAACCGTGAAGCTGACACCTGCGAGAAAGCAACAACTACATTAAAAATGAGCGGCAACGTCCCCCAAAACCTCCACCTCGTCACCTGCCACCTCCTGAACGGGACAGGGAAGTGAAAGCACCACGAAGGACTGGGTAGTTGATGCTTTGCTTTGGTTGCTATTAAAGTTTTGAGTTATTAGCAAATAGTAATTTTGAGTAGAGGACAAAGGATTCATGTAACCTAGAAGGTGGTGGTGGTGGTGTGAAAAAAGACGAAGAAGAAGAAGATGAGTGACGTTTATTAGGTTGTATCTAAACGAATCCACCACTCTCCTCTGTCTCGCTCTTAGAAGTTGTTTCCCTCCACTCTCACATCACCGCTGTTGTCGAGGCAACTGTGATGCTGATGCGCTGTAAATTGATTTCCCCGAAAGATGTGATGGATGAATAGAGAATGAACATCTTCATCGCTGACCCCGCCGCCGATTGCTTCTCCACCCTGCCCGCGCCAAAGATGATTGACAAGGCTGCTAACGAGTGCCGTCGCCGGTCGTGTTATAATTTTTTCTTTTTTTCTTTTTTTGCTGCGTTGAAAACAGCCGAGATCTCGCTCGGTCCCGAGGTAATGAGCTTCTGGAGGAAGGAGAGGGAGGAAGAGGAAGAGGAGAGGCTCACCCTGGGAGAGGTGAAATAAAAGAGTGGGAGTAAATAAAAAAGAGAAAAAAAGGGGAGACAAAGCACATGAAAGTAGATTAGAAAGAAGTTGAGGTTATCATCGACTTGAGAGGGGCCATTTCATTGTTTATCTGCTGTCTTGATGGATGTCTTTCAAGCTGGGGCTTTCTTAGCCGCGGTGCATTCGTTTCCCAATCGCTGAGAGGCAAGAATTTTCAAAAGGCCCCCATAAAACGTGGTATTTGCATTAAAAGTATTTGATGTAAAACAACAACAAAAAAAAAAGTGCTACGCGCTGCAGGTTGCATATCAGGACGTGCACGCGTGCGCACGCTCGGCCCCGTGTGCCTGTGTGTGGGCAATGCATGCATTTATTGTGTTTGCATATGCATGTAGGCATGTGTAAGGCTCTGGCATGTGTGTGTTTGCGTGTAATTTATTCCTCCACGTGGGGGCTGAGGGCAGGTCTCCCTCTTTCCCTCTCTCTCTGTTTATTTGGATGATTAGGAGGTGACAATATGTTGCTGATGATCAGGTTTATAATCAGCTACCATCGCAGATTATTCTAACCTTGATTAAAGACCTGCGGTCTCCCTATCATCTCCCAGCTCAGCCTAACAAGATAGGACGACGCTCTGATTAATGCCAGAGAGCGACTAGTCATGACACAAAAGGACAGGCCTGCATCACCGCGGGAGGACTGTCACGCACCACACTTTGTCTTTCTGATTTGTCTGCTTGATGCAGGACCTTTGTCTTAATTATTTGCCTTTAACAAATGAATCCGTGTGAGACTGATTCACTTTTCATTACCGCAGTAATAAGGATGGCGTTGTTGACGCCTGCCATGATTACATGGCTCCAGAATCTTGCCGCGGCACATCCACAAGCCCCCCCCCCCCCTTTACAGAATAAGTCATGAACTCGTCACCAAACTTTTCTTTTGTCTTCGCTGACAATCATTACTGCGACATGTGCACGTGTCTGTGTGCGTGTTTATGCGGGGGTTTGTGTTTTCCTGGCAGAGCGTTTGATTCATTATGCTGCGAGGTGTTGTTGAGGTCCCGGAGGTGTGTAGGAGAGGATTGAATGAATGAGTCGCTCTCACAGGTTGTCAGATGATGGAGGCGCTGATCCAGCGTCTCTGGCAATCAACCGGACGGAGGCAGACACAGAAGCCGCTGGCCTTTGATTCACTTCAGCCACTCTCCCCCTCTTCCTGTGGGAGTGGGATCATCACATACGGATACTGCTGGCGAAAACAAACCTCTAGTTTAACGGCCGTGTCACACCGAAGAGGAGGCTCAGTGATCCACCATTAGGCACAATTTGTTTCCTGTTTTCTTTCCTGAATCACAGTAAAAGTCAGATCTCGCATCTGTGCGTTTGACACTGGATACGTGTAACCTTGGCAACTCCACATTACGATGGTAAATGGTAGCCTGCCTGATGATCTTATCGGAACACGATTATTTTTACTAAGAGGCTAAAGCTACTCACTGGCTTTCCCCCAAAGCCTTCATTTACCACCTTTTTACTTCAGTGTGATTTTTCTTTTTACAGCCAGTGTTAGCTTCAAAGTCCCAAACAACCAACAAGATCCTTCGTCTAAGGCAGGCGTGGGTAACATTTTTGTTCAGACGGCCAGACTCACTTTGGTGTGATAAGCAAAGGGCAGTAACCACATAGAGGTGTGACATGCTAGGAGGCCCCAGTGGCCTAATGGATAAGGCACTGGTTTACTAAGCCAGGGATTGTAAGTCCGAGTCCCATCTGGGGTGATTTCCAGCAGAGTGGCGCAGTGAGAGTGTGCTGGGCCTGTAACGCAGAGGTCGATTGAGCGAAACCAGGCCCTTTACACAGCCAGCTTTGTGTCATTAAGGACACTATTTAATGTGTCCATTAATGGTCACTGTTTATATATGTACTTATTGGCCAAGTCATTCCTAGTACCTGTTTGGACCCTGCCTTAATTCTTAATGGCACAGGGTGCTGGAATCATTCGTCATAGATTTTGGTCCATGTTGACATGATGTGAATCTCCTGTTCCACCACATCCTAAAGATGCTCTATTGGACTGAGATCTGGTGTTTGCGGAGGCCATTTGAGTACAGTGGACTCATCGTCATGTTCAAGGAAACTCTTTGATTTGGGTATATTCACCCTGCCCTGAGACTCATCAGACCAGCGAACGTTTGCCAGTTTTTTATGGTCCAGTTTTGTGTTTTATAGCCTCAATTTCCAGTTCATAGCTTACAGGAGTGGTACCCATTGCGGACTTCTGCTGCTTTCAGAGATGCTCTTACACATACCTTGGTCGCAACAAGTGGTTGTTTTAATTTACTGTTGTCTTCCTATTAGCTCAAAGCAGCCTGGCCATTCACCTCTCATATCAACAAGGCATTTTCTCCCAGAAAACTGCCGCTCACTTTTTCGTATCATTATCTGGAAACACTAGAAATGCTTATGTGGGAAAATCCCAGCAGATCATCACTTTCTGAAATAGTCAGACCAGCCCATCTGACACCAACAGCAATGCCACGTTCAAAGTTGCTTCAATCAGAATCAAAAATGATGTTGGTCTTGAAACTTGATTGTCCAATTGCTTTTGAACTTCTGAAAATGCGGAACTGTTTATAAAAAAAGCTGTGAAGCCAACAACCTGCACTTCAGTCACATGTTAGTTATTTGATTTAAAACACGCTGTGATGGTCTAAAGTAAAAACGTCCACAAACTTATGGACCTGATTGTATCTAACAGTATAGATGACCTTCTCACTTATTTACAGCCCTGTCATATGTAAATTATCAGTCCCATTGCTAGTCCCGGTGGTCATGCTGCCTTCAGGTTTGAGAAAAGTTTAACTTGGGTCACCGAGGGTTATTTAGCCTGTCGTTGCTAGTCTTTGAATTTCAGTCCTCAGTCTGATTAAATATACAACAGTGTGGGTCTGTGGGATACAAAGCTAAGGTCAACAAAACAGCATTAATCATTACTGCAGCCTTCAAACGTATTCTTTTACCCGTTTTATTATTCATGTTGAACTGTAATATGGCTTTTGTAAACATCAGCATTATAACATCAAGTACATAAAAAAAACACATTAAAACATACAAACCTCAATTTTTGTTATTTTTCCCAATTTTTTTAAGGGCGGTTCAAGTTTTTAGGTTTTCTCTGTTAAAATTTATATTTCATATTCAAACCACATCTTTATTTTTCATCATAAAACACAATGCAGTTTGTAATCCCAATATCAACAAACAAAGGTCAACCAATTACCAAAATTCAAAGCGCAAAAACAAAGTCATTAATTTTATCTAATGAAGTTAATATTAAAAACGAAATTTCAATTATTACACATCGAGAAACTAAAATGTTTATTCTCCGTGTGCAGATTAAACAAACTTTTCTTGTGCCTTTCGGTGACCGTAGCAACGCCGTAGTTCCCCAGATGGGCAAAAATAAATAAATAAATAAATAAAAATCAGCATTTCAGCTTGTTTACTCGAGGACAGAAACCAAGTGTGCTCTATTCGTCCGAATTGTTCTCGCGTCCAGGTGCTCTTTGGACAAGGTGCCTTGCATGGAGCCACGCTGAGCTGTGGGACAGTCTAAATGGAGGAGGTCCAGCCACTGATTGTCCCTCTCCTCTTTGATATTAAAAGCATTCTAGTGAGAATAATTTGTGTTTAGTGCCCCGCTGCGGATCGAGCCGTCCTGTTTGACCAACCGAGCTGACCTAATTCATCCTCTCCAAGAGCGCACAAGTGTTTGTGTGCTAAATGCAGAATAGCTGTTGTGACTAGCCGGGCGCACACAGAGCCTTGTTGTTGTTGCCGAGCGAGCCTGTGTGTGCGTTTGAGGGCCACTGAGTACGTGACCTCTCATCTAGCATCTCCAAAGCGCCGGCTCAGCGGGCGGGTAATTCATGCCAAAGCTTCGGCCGCCCCGCTGCTCGGAGCACGTGCCCTCCCCTTCCCCCCGCCCCTAGCAGCCCCTCCCACCGAATGCCCCCTGACCCATGTCTCCGTGGCAATGGGGTGTCCCGTCACAGTGAGCACCTGGCACCTGGCCACCCCGTCTTCTTCTCCTCTTTCTTTTCTCTGTGTTCCCTCCCACACAGGCCTCATCGGGGGGTTCTATAATGAAGTTTCACATCTTCATTCAGGGAGCGACAGGAAGTGGTCCAAGCCTGGAGCGCTGTCAACATGTTGAAGGATGTTTCAGTTCTCGGGAAAATGCTTTTCGTCTTCCTGCAGGACTGTTCTGTTTTTGTGCCCTTCAAACTTCACGGACACGTGAAGTTTGGCTGGATCTTGATCTTCGCTGTGGGCTTCTGTCAAAATTTAGTTGTTTTTAATCAGGTCAGTCCAAAGACCAAAATTGACGTTGTCTCTGTTTAACCTTTGACCTCTGCTCTAACCTTTCCGACTGTAGTGGCAAGAAATCTGTAACCCTGCACAGATTAAAGCCCCGATCGTTCCCTTCTACTTTTAGTCTTCCCTCTTTCCTTCTTTCCCTTCCGCCTCCAGACATGACATCATGCGGCCACTGTCTCGGCGAATCGCTGGGCTCCTGTCTCATCTCTCTCCTTATTACATGCCGATTAGCCCTACAAAGTGTTATAAAAAGGTGTCTAATGCAATTACCCTAGTTAGGACATTTTAATAGTGTGCTGCGCCTCAGCGATGTATGTGCCGTCCAGGCGCTGACATTAAATCAATAATCAGCCTGTCACGCCTGCTTGTTAATTCACAGCTTTGCATTTTATACCCCAACATGGTGAGATTGATTATTGGTAGCGGGGGTTTTGAAGTGGGGCAAAGGGATTTATAATGATATGTGTAATGGAGTATGGGCCACGTTGCTTTAATTTGCATGGTAGATACTAACTGAGATTTCATCTGTGGGATGCTCGCAGCCTCTAATTTGTTCGGATAAATTGCGATATGGAAGAACAGTAGTTTTATTGAGTGTGCAAATGACTCTTTGTACTTGAATGTGTGTATGTGTGTGTGTGTGTGTGCTGGAGGAAGGGAATGACTGAGTGAGAGCACTTCCTTTGTTTCTGTGTCCCCACCACAATCATAACGCCATTACTCAGCACTCATTTCTAAATTATCTTACTTATTAGTGGATAAATGCGAGTATTCATAGCTCATTATATCACTGTCACATTTTCCCCCCTCAAACTGGCCACTGCAACTTCTTTAATTTGAAAAAAATGGGAGATGGGACAGAAGAAGTGTGACAGGAGTGGGTGTGACGGGGATCATAACAACAGAAATCAGCTTACAGGCAAGTCGAAGGTTTTAAAGAGTTTATAAAAATCAAGGATAATAGAGTTCAAACTCAACAGACTGTCTGTGAAATACATTTTTTTCCCCATTTTGATTTGTGTCGTGATAGTATTTGATACTATATTATTTAATATTTTATAGTGTGCACTATACTTTTCTAGTAAAGGGTCAGACCCCCTTTTTCCTTCACATCTTAGTTACTCTCTGATCCTCGTCTGGTTTCATGAGTCTCCACGAACAACAGAAACACCACCCAAATAAAGTGGAGCTCAGAGCAAAGCTCAGGAGCTCAATAGACATTTTCCACATTCTGCTGCAGGTCACAATGGATCAGCTGTACACTGAACAATATGCAGCTCACTGTCTGCAGCCCCAGTGACCTAATGGATAAGGCACTGGCCTCCTAAGCCACGGATTGTGGGTTCAAGTCCCATCTGGGGTGATTTCTAGCACCGTGGTGCAGCAGAAGTGTGCAGTGCCCATAACCCATGGGTCAAACCATCCCCTGCTAGCACTTTTAAACAAGCAGCTTTCTGTCATTATTGCAAAGGAAATCTTTATAAATGCACTCACTGCTAGAACATGGCTGTATCCTGATATAGAGACATGGTGAGCGCGTCTTCAGAGTCTTAAATCACCTTTCTTCCCTGTCCTCATGCTCCGTTTAAACTTCAGCAGGCTCTCTTCATCATGCTTACATGCACCGAGTTGCTGCAAGGTGATAGGCTGATTGGATATCTGTGTAAACAAGGACATTCATAAACTGATAAAGTGAACAGTTAGTGTATGCTACCTAAATCTGTAAAGATGTCCATCAAATCACAGAGCTGGATATATGCACAGTCAAAGATTAAACACAGTCTCAGTGGAATGTTTCTCTTTTTCATTTTATGTTTTTATTTTTCACATTTTATCAAAAAACAAAACAAAATCATCTGAGTTCCCCAGTGAGCTGCTCTAAGTTGAACTTTCTTCACAGTGTTGATATTGTGCTTTCTACCAAATATGTGCAATCTGATCCTCGCTCACTTTGCTACTGAATAAATGTTTCAACAGCGGCCCAGTGAGAGGAAGACTAAATCAACAATGCACCTTTAAAGCCACCCAATGAGTGATGAGGACTATTTATCAAATTCATTTTACATTGTGGGCCACAAATAACTCGCTCAAGTGGGCCCGACCAGTGAAAGTCCCCCTTTCTCTCAATAAAGAGAAATAAAACTGAACATTTAATCCCAGAGGGACTTTTAACAGTGCAATTTCAACAGCGTGTCTCAGTTTTTCCACATGATAAAGAAATGTTGGTGTAGTAGATAAAAGAGCTCTGTTAGCATGACTGTTTGGGCTTAAACTGTAAGAAATAAATGAGTAAAATTACAGAAAAAGTTATAAAACATAAAGAAAATGTCCTTTCTTTTGTTCAGACTCACTGTAAAAAAAACAAAGCAAAAGTTTCTATAGTCAGTAGTTAAAAAGCAAACAAAATCAGAAAATTTCTGTTACTTAATTTTTTAAGTAACAGAAATTAATTTCTTTTGGTGTGACATGAATCACCGTGCTCCTTCACATTTTCCAAAGTCCTCCAGTCGGCTGGATAGGAATCGTTGTCAGGCAGATTCTGGGCCCCAGGCCTTATGTATGTTTTCCCAGAAAAAGATAAAGAAATGCAGGATGGCTCAAAACGTTTGCACAGCACCCTGCATCTTACTACTCAGCAACAAGCAAGAATTAGTGACAGGTAAATAGCTTCCTCACTGGGCTTCTGTGATATGGCACAACACTTTCACGCCCGAAGAAAGCCAAGTAACACCCACAGGAGGTGTGAGTGTCACGGCGCCCCGAGCAGACCTCCATCATCGTCTTCTCTTAGTCTTAATTAGACCTTCATCGAGGGGAGTCACTCACTATGGCAGCGCGTGTTAGCGGCCCCTGAGAAAACACGATCCCATGGCTTCCCATTGGAAATGACCAGCTCCTGCTCTGCCTGCCACCCCGAGCTCTGCAAACTCTGTTTGGGCTCCATTTATGCAAAAGCACACCTCAGCACTCCCCAAAGGGAGAAAGAAAGCCTCCCTCTAACTTTTAAAATCTCCAGCATTTGTTTCTCGGTGCGTCCCGACGTCTTAGCAGATGAAAGGTATGAGAAAAGTGCGCAAATTTATCATTTATCACTTTAGAACTTGGAACAGGAAGGAGGTGGGGGGGGGACGACAACAACCTGCTCAACCTTGGAGGAGCGGCATGGAAATCAAGATGAGGCTTTCATGAATGTGACAAAGTCTCAACACTTTCCTCCTCCCTGATGCATAAAGTATGTTTCGCCCTTGCAATTCAAGGTTGTGAATAATGTGTTTTTCTCTAAACATTTTAATTAAAAAACATCCATATACGGCGATTCAAAGAATTATGATGCAGCTACCCCTCCGCCCCACCACCACCACCACTCCTACCCACCCCTCCCTTCTAAGCCGAAGTAATTCTGCAGCGACGCAATGACGCCTCAGTTTCCTTCAAGGAGATCGCTGAAAGCCGTATTAATCATTGTCTGGTGCTGGCCCACCTTCCCCGGGTGTTTTGCATCCCGCGACATCACTTTCAAAGTCTACCTCCTAAACTCGGGAGAGTGACAAAGTGGTTCTAAAAGACTAACGGCGTTGAGCATATGGCAGAGGGTGGTGGTGGTGGTGGTGGTGGTGGAGTGGGGGGGACAGCCAGGCTCCCTAGCCAATCCAAAGAAGATGAAGGAAGGTGTTGGGGGAAGGAGGGAAGAGAAAGGATGCAGAAATGACGATTCTCATAAAGAACAAGCACCTCATGTTTCCAACTCTACTTTCTACCCTTTGCCGGTGAAACTCCATGCTAAGCTGCGTCTGTGTGGATGAAAATGTCCCTCCTCAGAGCGGGAGGTGATATTTTCCAGGGAGCAACCTGCACACATGCATTAATAAATACACATTCTTAGTATCTTGGTGAGTGTTTGCCTCACAAACAAATGAATTCCTCTCCATGTTCCTATTTCCTGGCGGCCTCTGATTGGTTCTGACAGATATTCGGGGTTTTTGGTGAAGTAATTAGTGAGCCTCGGGGTGCGAGCTGAGGAGAGGCCTTCAGCGCTGGGTTACTTCACAGTCTTTCCTCTCTCCTTCTCAGGTAATTGCTAGCAGCTGCACAGCCTGGGAACTGAGTTTAAAAGGAGCTTTGCATCGATTCCCTTTATACCCCCTCCTTTCCCACTTTCCTTCTCCCGTTTCCTCATCCGTGCCAGCACAGCCTCCCCAGTGATGCCTCAGATCCTGCAGACCGCTCAGATGTGCCCGATGCTGCAACAAGCTGGAGCCACTGCCGACACAAGTACTCGGGTGACTGCAGCCGAGTAAATATTACAAATTTTGTTTACCTACGGTATCCTAAAGGGGCAAAACAGAGAGCAGTTTTATGTTTTTGTATGAAAGAAAAATGCACTCCAACCTCTTTCCCTCCAGAGGAAAACAAACAGAGTGTGTCTAAGTAATTGTTCATCACCACCTACAGGTTCGCACAGGCCTGCAGAGCCCTGGACCGCTTAGGATGCACTTATGATTCTCTTCTTTCTGCATCCGTCTTGTTGCACAAGTACAAGTACACAGTGGGAGGACACCCATGAGCGATCTGAGCAGCAAAAGTTTGGAAAACGAAACGTGGTCAAGGTTACACCAGAACTTTGGCTGAGATTTGGCAAGTCTATTATTCAGAGAATTGAAACATTTTCAGTAAAAATTAAAAATTAACTCAAAGACTTTTTTTCCCCCCTCGCACGATCAACCGAGGTCGCTGCATTGGATGATCCCTCCGCCCTTTCCACTCTTTCCGCCTCCCACACCTCGCTTTCCTCCACAGCTGAGATGTCAAACTCATTTTACATTGTGGCCCACACCAGTAAAACTTCCCTTTTTGTCAGTGTAAATAACTTTAAATACCCTTTTAATTCATGAAATATTTTAATATAAGAAAAAGAAGAGAAACGCAAGTCAGTTTTTACTGTAAAGCCACCATTAAAAAAAACCTGTTTTTATGGAAACAGTAAAAAAAAAACAGGGAACTTTCTGTAATTTAATTGTTTATCTGTTTATTAAATGTACGAAAATATCCCATATTCATCACCTCATCCACAATTTTATAAGATTTCTAGTGTGTATACTTTATGGCGACTCTTTCAGGGATTGTTGAGGCTGAAACAAGCTGGACATGTGAAAGTTCACGCTGACGTCTATTCCAACCTAGGAAGTGTTATGAACAGCTGGTCGGATCGGCAAAGCGTGTTTCTGGAATATTATGTTTTTGTTGCTGCAAGCGCTTTTTATGCAGTTTTTGCAAAGCTATATGTGGAAGGAAACTGTGACCAGTGTTGGGGAGTAACGGAATACATGTACCGCCGTTACGTATTCAGAATACAAAATATGAGTAACTGTATTTCGTTACAGTTACCGTTTAAAAAGGTGGTATTCAGAATACAGTTACTTTGGTGAAATAAATGGAATACACGGCGGTACTTCCCTGTTTCATCTTGTCGCGGGTCAGGACTGTTTGGGTTTGTTTGACAGCTACGTTCTGTTGTTCGCCATGGTTACAGGGTGACCTCTCTCTCTGCGTGTTTCCTGGGTGAGAGAGCGCTTTTTTGTTGTTGTTGTTGTGCTAAGCTAAAAGGCAGAATGCTACAGGCATAGCTCTAAAGCATGTAGCCTGATGGGCAGTGTAGTCCGTGCTGCAGGGAGAATGGACTACCATACACGTTATGTGTCTGTGAGCGAGGGAGGGAGAGAAAGGAAAAGTCCGAGCTGTCACGGAGCAAAAACGGGAGCTGGAAGCATGTAAATATAATAATAACCACAGCAGCCAAGAAGAGTGCCTGAGGAGCCCATTTGTAAGTAAGCTATTAAGACTCAACTGTACACTGTGTTCGTGTTTTCCTCCGGAAAAAATAAGTTCCGTTGGAGCAGCCTTTCAACGCCTCTCTCTCTCCCATAAGCAAAGTTGACCCAGACAACAAAGTAAAGCTAGTTTTTTTGCTACCAGCCCGACAGGGAACCGGACGTATTAGCCAGAGGTCCCTTTACTACTGTTCGAGCCATGGGACCTTCAGTAACAGTAATAAATCACAGCAATAGGACATTCATGTAGTTTTAAACAGCATGATAATATATTAAGTATTCCAAAGTATTCAGAATACGTTACTCTCATTGAGTAACGTAACGGAATACGTTACAGAATACATTTTGGGGCATGTATTCAGTATTCTGTAGTGGAATACATTTTAAAAGTAACCTTCCCAACACTGACTGTGACCTAGGACAAGCTGATGGCATAAGATGTAAGTACAACTCCTCCGGTTTCATATGCAAAAAAAATTATTGCGCTAGCTTACGGTTGCAGAGCTACCGGGATTTAAAAATAGTTACGCAAAACAGAGCGTGCCCGCTCCGACCGGTTTTAAAGGGTTAAGGACTCTCAGCAAAGCTGTTTCGGTGCTCTGGTGTGGTTTGAAACAAGACTGAAATTTATCACAGATGTCATGTGCATCCAGGTAAGGCTGGAGTTGGGAGAGAACTATCTTCTCTAAGATTTTGGAGAGGAACGGAAGTTTGGAGATCGGCCTATAATTAACGAGGTCACTATGGTCAAGACACCTCTTTTTAAGAACAGGTTTCACTACAGCATCTTTAAAAACAGAGGGAACATAGCCAGAAGACAATGATGAATTCATTAAAAATAAGAAACTGGGCCCAATTACATCAAAGCCATCCTTCACAATGCGAGGCGGGAGAGTATCATGTGCAGAACTAGTATTTTTCAGTTGCTCGACAATTTGCAAGGTACACAGTGACACTGGCTCAAACTGATGAAAGGTTGAAACACAAGATAGGCCGCTTTGGCACGTTTAGCAGCAACTTGAAACTCCAAGAAAGAGAAAAAAAAAAAAAAGAAAAAAGAAGAAAAGAAAGAGAAAAAAAGAAGAAGAAGAAAAAAAAAGAAGAAAAAAAGAAGAAAAAAGAAGAAAAAAAAAAGAAGAAAAGAAAGAGAAAAAAAAAGAAGAGAAAAAAAAAAATGAAACAAGCTGCTCGTTTTCTTACAGTGAGTTAGATAGACAGCCAGCAGATTGGGTGCTGAAAGGAAGAAAGGTTAGAGTTCATTCTAATTACTTATGAACACACTGTTAATATTTTGCTCGCCGTATAAGCGAACAACTGCTTCCGTGCGCGCTAAAACTAATGGCACCAATCATTTGCTATATAAATTGGCCTAGTTCTGCTGTCAGAGTATGAGCTCCTTTCTGTTTCTTGTCATTTCAAGCCATCATTGTATTTGCATCGCTGACATATCAAAGAATCCATACAGTCTTTGTACTGTGAGACAAAACCGCAATAATAAAGCGCCACAAAGGGAACAGAGTGAAAAGTTGTGACAACATGAAACGCCACAGAAATGTGAATCCAAAGTCACCAAGAGTGACTGATGGAAACTTAATCCTCAAGAAAAAAGAACAACAAAAAAACAAGTTGTCTTGTGGAGGTTGAGATGTTTCATCTGAAAAGTGAAAATCTTTTAAATGATAGAGGACAAAATGTTGTTAATCACAATATTGGCATCTAATCATAATTATTAATCACTGTGATTCGTCCGGTGGTGCCGATCCACCTAATTGATAAAAAAAATTTCATTGATGTTAAAGGTGTAAAAGTGCCTACATCTATCAAACAGGTAAGGGGCGGGGAATAAGCATGGTCGGCTAGAGAGATGCACACTTTATTAGATACAACTGTTCAGGTACTCGGTTAAAACAGTGAACATTTAAACAGATTGGCTAAAACGAAAAAAAAAAAAAACAAGAACAGAAACCTGAAGCTGACCAAATTTGGACAGCAGAAGAGGAAATGCTGCCTGGTCTGATGGGTCTTCATTTCTGCTGCCACACCCATATGGTACAGTCAAAATGTGGCATAAAAAGCAAGAATCCATTGTGCTTTTTAACACCTCAGCTGCTTATGTTGGTGTGATGACTTTCTCTTCAGGGTTCAACCAGCTGTCTAAAAGTCTTAGCAGAGGATGGTTTCGATCCATCGACCTCTGGGTTATGGGCCCAGCACGCTTCCGCTGCGCCACTCTGCTGGAAATCACCCCAGATGGGACTCGAACCCACAATCCCTGGCTTAGGAGGCCAGTGCCTTATCCATTAGGCCACTGGGGCTGCACACAGTGAGCCTAAACATGCTGCATATTGTTCAGTGTACAGCTGATCCATTGTGACCTGCAGCAGAATGGAGAAAATGTCGATTCAGCTCCTGAGCTGTGCTCTGAGCTCCACTTTGTTTGGATGTTCCTGTTGTTTGTGGACATGAAACCACACAAGGACTAGAGAGTAACTAAGATCTGGATCACTGGCTCTATTACATTAAACATTAAGCCTTTAAAGAGTCTTTGGAGCATCTTGCTGATTTCATGTGACAATTAATTAAAACAGCTCTGATTGTAAAAGGGATTCTTAGCACACTTTGGGCCGCTTAGTACCAACGGAGCATTAGTTAAACACCAATGAACAGTGTTGTTCCATCCCTATATGGCCACAGTGTACCATCTTCTGATAGCACGCCGTGTCACAAAGCTAAGATCATCTCAAACATGACAATGAGAATGACTCCACAGTCACCAGATCTCAACACCATTGGTATGTGGTGGAATGAGAGATTTACATCATGGATCTGCAGCCGTTTCCACCAATAAGAACTGTAACCTGGCTACCTATAGTCAGCTTTGATCCTCATAACCGGAGGTTGCATTGGGGTCGCTGAGCAGTCTGTGAAGGATACCTTAGATATTCTTCATTATGTCAAGGCAGTTGATAAGTTTAGTTATTTTTCTCAAATGTTTTTTGCAGCAACAAAAATCCAGGACTTGAAACACCTTTTATGTGCTTTGGTGTGAATTCAATGTAGCTTTACACTATTTCATTTGGACCAAAGCGCTAGTCCTCTTGACCTAAATTGTCTCCCTGCTGCCATTCTAAGAAAGTCATATATGCCTGCAGCAGATTGTTGTAACAGTTAAATGTGCAGCCTGGTCTTTAAATGTATCGTAGCAATCTTGTGGGAGTCATAAGCCCAGTAATTCCTCCACATGGTGAAATAATAAGGAGTAAGAGGCCATTTCCTTAGGTACACCCCGTGGTGCAAGAGCTTTTCATTCATGAAATTTTCATATTTCAAAATAATGCCCCCACTCACGCTGGCAAGTGGACTCATGAACAGCAGGAGCGGGTGAAATACCTTTCATGTCCCTCTGAATCACCACATCTGAACATTACCGAGCCTGCGGAAACAGATTTCCACCCCCTGGAAGCTTTCCCAAAAAAGGTCCAACAATGCCAAGAAGTTCGAGACTTCTCTTAATGACTTGATGTGTTTATGGGCTGATGAGCTTTTCGGTGTTTTTTTTGTACCTCCACACGTCTCAAAGAGAAGAATCTGATGAAAGTAGCGTACAGAAGTCGTCTTAATGCATTCATCCTGTCTCTGACAACAAGATAGGAGCTGACAGAATGCACGCCTGACATCCACCAGCATCCGAACGCTTGATTGGCTTATAGTATTTACATGCTCAGTGATACAGTACATCAAAAATATAAATTTTCTTGACATGAAATAAAACAAACCCTAAGGGCCTTTATATTTAAAAAACTCTCTTCATCTCCTTCAAAAAAGATGACAAGCAAAGACAAAGCTGAATTGGATAACGGAGACCTAAATGACAAGAAAACATAGAGCGGTGTGATATACAGTACCAATAACAAAATGCTTAAGTGACAAGCAAAGGAAATAAAATGAAACACAGCGCTAACGCTTCACCTCACATAAACACATCACTGCGTGAGCCTGAATGCTTGCAGAGATGGCAGGAGAGTGACATTTCATTGTACAGCTTGCTGGGTTTAATGTAAACCTCTTACAGGGTTGGTATAGATCACATTTCTCTTTAACACAAAAGGTTATTGTTCAGGGATCCGTAAAACACTGCTGAATGGACTCATTCTCCTCTTTTAATTAACATCACAGGCACATCATAATGTCACCACTTTCTCCTTTTGTCTCCCAACTGGCACTTCTTCTTCTGTTTTCTATAAAAAAAATACAAAAATATTCGCTCATGGACCCTTGGCAGGAGGAGGGGGGGGGGAGTGTGTGAAAGGCAGAGAGGCAGGGGATTGCCAGGAAGGAAATATTGTAGCGAAACAACAGCCGAGGCAGGTGTTTTTGTTTGAGCGGTCCTCTTTGGCATTTCTCAGCTGCTGAAGAACATCACTGCAATTATAGGCGACAATAGCTGCACGCGCACAGTGTAGGTTCATTACCTATAACAACCTCGGGCTTTTTAATCTGGATCCTATCAGTTCTTTCTGTTTACTCCCGCTTTTTCCTTTTCATGTCCCGCTAACAAAACACAGGGATAAAAATCTGCTGCAAATGGTATAGATGAGCTCCCATAAATTCACTTGCTAACTCCTGTGCAGCCAGATGTTCACATCTGCTAAGCGACTATAAATCCATAAGAGACAGGAAGTCATTTCCAGTGGCAGGAAGACACAGCTGACATGTGGCAACAAGTTGAAACTGAGTGAAGACGTCGGGAAAAGTCGAGAAACATTTATCTTTATGCCGTGTGCCGTGATGCATGGATGCACCGGCTCATGGGAGCAATCGCATCGTGTTTGCTTACCTACTGTTGTGTGTCAGGGCTCAGAAACATCAGTGACAACAAATCTGGAGCTTCTTTCTACAGTCCTGTGAAAAAAAGTTTTTCCAGTCCTGAAAGCAGCTTGTAGAAACACTTTTAGGAGCAATAACTTGAAATAATCTTTTTCTGTGTGACTTTATCGGTTTCTTGTTTTGTTGATTTGTCTGATTTATAAATCTGCTTCAGTTCAGTGAGGTTTGTGAGAATTTGTTCATGCACAGCTCTCTTACCGTGCCACATCTGGACTTCGACTGGGCCATAATAACACTTTGATTCTTTTCTTTCTGTTCTTCTGTTGTAGATTTGCTTGGAACCATTGTCCTGTTGCACGACCCAGTTTGGTGAAAGCTTTATCTATTGGACAGATGTCTCACATTTGACTCTAGAGTAATTTGGCATACAGATGAGTTCATGGCTGACTCAGTGACTGCAAGGTGCCGAAATCATCACCCCTCCACCACCGTGCTCGTGCTGACAGCTAGTATGAGGTGTTTGCGCTGATATGCCCCATCTAAAGTCTCAGTGCAGATTTTATATGCACTTATTCTCATGAAGATAAAGTTGGTTCCACTTTAAATCATCGTAACTACTGCAGTAAAAAGAAAAAGAACCACAAACGTTAAGACAGGGAAAAAATGGTATGAATTTCTCCCCTTGCTGGATCAGAGCGAGTGTTGCCAACTGTTTCCAAGGTGGGTAGAGTTAACCTAGAATAATCTACAGCCGCTCTAGCAAGCATGTTGGGCTGTACTGCTAATTGCTGAGACAAGCAGGCTGTTACATTTTATGGGAAAATCTGGTTTTTGGTTTTCTGTTAGAAGAAAAGAGTAAAAATAGGACAGCACTTCCTTTCAGCTAGGAAAAATATCATTTTGGCGACCACTGTTAGGCTTTTGCCAAATGCTGTAACGTACTTGTTACTTTTAAGAAAAGTAACAATTGTCTGACTGCAATTACTCAGACAGATTGGTGAAGGTTAAATAATTACCGCCTCATTTATAAATGCAAGCAGAATTCATGTCTTTGCAATTGGTTGACAGCTGCTTGCCAGTTAGTTGTATTCTTGCTATAAATATTAAAGCAAGGTTGCTGAGCACCTATGTCATTTTAAATCATCATCCTGCAGCAAACACATCACTGATTGTGGATGAAATCCTGTTTAGACCTATAAGGTTCTGACTGGACTTTGAATCTAAGTCATTAATGTGAATTTCTGTGTGTGTACATTTGCAAAGATGGCATCAGATTTGTAATTTTTGCCTATTTTTCACAGTCAGTCACTGTATTATCACAAACAGACAGCTGTGATTGCCAGCTTGACCCAAACTGATAGCAGAAGGACTTCATCTTATTGCCTTTTTCTTACCGCTTGATGCGTCAAAGTCACTTTGTAGATGGCAGCTAACTGCGAGTGGTTGCACACCTGCTCCTTGTGTTCAAAGCAACCATTTCAAAGGCAACAAGATTGCAAGTTTGTTGCACCTGGTCAACTATAGTCTCAAATCACTGTTTTTCCAAGTGTAATTGCAAACAAAAAGTGGTCACTGTAACGTAAGTATGCATGATAATGATGTTGTGAAGTGCACTGGTCAAACCGTATCCAGTTTCCAAGAGACTCTGACACAAATGTACTTTTAATTTTGGCGTGCCCTCATTATAAATACAATCCAGGGTTAGAGCCTTTAAATGTATCTCAGCTGACCTCTGAGCAGTCTTTGTGATGTTGAAGCCCGACGAGCTGCAGACCATAAGCAGTCACCAGATAGCTGTTATCACATCCAACCTCACTTCTCGTTGCCTCCTGGCTACCCAGGGGCACGCTGAAAGGTTAAACGAGTTACGACAAAATTAATTTTCTCTCCTGGATTTCTTTAACCTAAACACCACAGGGTGACTTTCACAGTCTGGGAAAGTGGGGTCGTCACACGGTGATCCACAGAGAGGGTGCGAGTGGACAAAGCTTTGTTCAGGCCTCCCCCCTTGTCCCTCTCATTGAGCCGTTCACTCCATCACTCCCTTACACCGAACAGGAAATCTCGGTCTCATCCACGGAGATGTCAGATGAGAAACGCTTTCTCCGGAGAGCAGGAGCATCCGACAGTACAGAGAACAGCTGATTCTATTCTGAGAACAAGTTTTCCTCTTTATCTCTGCTTGCTGACAGGCTGACAGACAGCTGGTTTGATTGGCAGATGCACAGGCAGGTTGATAAACTGTAACACCCCCCCCTCCCACATTAACATGGCTCTATATACGTCTGAACTCCAGCAGCTTATACCATCTTACAAGTGTGTTATTGTACATTATTTTGTTGCTATATTTGGTGAAAATTTGGTGGCGGAGGAGGAAAGTGGTGTAGATTTCTGAAAATAAGAAATGAGAGTACTTACTCTGCTGCAGCTCTTCAGTACTTGGATTTTGTCAGTGCTATTTGTTTGTACTTTTCATTTGTTCTCGTCCAGTTACTCTATATTTCATTTAGCATCAGAAACATTGAACTGTGAAATATATTCCCCCATATTTGTTTTGATGTATTTAAACATTTTTTTTATGTTCTTCTACTTTTTAT
This sequence comes from Oreochromis aureus, assembly GCF_013358895.1. Taxonomy (NCBI): domain Eukaryota; kingdom Metazoa; phylum Chordata; class Actinopteri; order Cichliformes; family Cichlidae; genus Oreochromis; species Oreochromis aureus. The sequence continues at coordinate 22,031,611 of NC_052963.1, read as the reverse complement.
TTCCTTTTCCTTTCACTGCAGCAATAATCGCCAGAAAAACTGAGCCGTAAACAATTTCTTCTTTGGCTACATGTTAAAAGTACAGCAGTGAAAACTAGAAAAAGGACACATCCCCCTAAATTCTACTCTTGCCCTGTGTCAGCTTGGCTATAGATGGGTAAGTTACTATCCTTTTAGCAACTAATAGGTTGTTGATGACTAATTTAGGGTTGTGGTTAATATAACATCCACCTGTCTATATGGCTCTGACACGCTGACCACAAAACAAGCTGCCTAATAAGCAGCTGGCCAAAATGGGAGTCTTCTAGTTTCTGGGAATGCATTTGACCCGAACCCCAATTATTTTGCAAGTAACTGGTGGATGTCAGGAGGTTAAATAGGATCTGTTTGTTTATGTTTGGAGAAAGAAGGAAGATGCATATTTTTTTCTTTAAGTTTTTGTGAAATTATTTTGTTTCTGTGTGCAAGGTAAAATAATGAAAGCATCCAAAAAAAAGCTAGGATAGTAAATAGGCTATAGGGTGGGTCAATAAATAACTATCCATTTGTTAATAGTGGCACAGCCTTCTGTCGCTACGTACAGTCTAAAATACTATCAAAAGTCTATGTAAGATGTAATGCATTAGATTTAATACACAAAATACTGAATATAAAATTAAAAAGCTTAAACTTGATTGACTCTGAGTGGGTAGAATATAAAAATTGTATTTGGATATGACAGCAATATACCTGTATGCGTTCTCAGTTATTCAAGCTGCTTGAGTTGAAGACTGCTTAACTTCTTCTTGCAGGTTCGTGAAGATTGTCACCTCTCATTAAAAAGGCTTCTTCAGCAAATGGGGAGTCCCAGATATTTAATAAATACCTAACCCTCCCCGAAGCGAAGCAGTGACACCAACTATCAGTCACCTGTGACAGTCAAAACTCATTCACACCTTGGCCCATGCGACCCTCAGTAGACTGCTATTTATATAGTACTCAATTTTCTTACTAAAAGCCTCAGTTACACAACATTTTCTATGCCTGAACACTTTTAACCTCACACTCACAAACTCACACTCCAGCGGATACGTCGAGGGGTAACTTGGGGTTTGATATCTTGCTTAAGGATACTTTGACATGCAGGCTGGAGTGGATCAAACCACTGACCTTCCAGTTACTAGACCCTTAATAACTCACATGATGACAAGGTGGGTCAGCGACCCTCAGGAACACCTCCAAGATGGCATCCATCCATCTTCTTGCTGCATATCCAGGTCCAAGTTGTGAGTTGCTTTCCCCACCCACCTCCTCTAGAACTTCCGGTGGGACACTAAAGCATTTCCAAGCCAACCAAGAGACATAATCACTCTAATGTGTCTTTGTCCTCCCAGCTGGACAAAACACCTCACCTAGGAAGTGTCCAGGACTCATCCTGGTCAAAACCCCCAAATACCTAAACTGACTACTGAGAGCTCTGACACCCTTTAGAGGAAGATCATTTTAGCCACATGAAACCGCAATCACTTCCTTCCTCGCCTCACTTAAGAAGTGACAACAACTTTTAAAAGTAAACAAGCCATTTGGATGAGAAGTGAAACGCCTTCAGAAGGAACCCTCCGAAAAAAGAGGTCCGGTTGCATTCATTGTCTTACGGCACATGAATTCACCCTCCACAATAGCTAGATATTTAATTTGCTGCTGCGACTGCAAGACACTTTGCAACCCACTATAACCCACACTCACTGACAGCTGCTCTCTTCCACACAGCAGTCTGCTACTGCAGAACACAGACACCAGATATAAACTATGTCAAATATAAACTGGGTTAAATGGCTTTTTGATTCTTTTTCATTATTTCTATTGTTTTATTTAAACCTAAAGTGGTCCTGACTGAAATTTTGTAACAAAAATTGACGAAAAACAAAAAACTGTATGGAAACAAACCACAACACATCAGTAAGCTGGTCATCAGTCAGATACGTAGACACAGAGACAGCCCATTAGGTTCACAGACAGGGCGTCTTCTGTCTCTGTTTACCCTTTGAAAAGCAACAAGACAATTGGAAGGTCAGAGGTCAAAAGGTTGTCTGGGCAGCAGCATTAATTTTAACACTGTGTGGTGGCTTAAGAGAAAAATGATATCTGCTGAGAGTGTTAAACTGCCCCTGGGGCCTTTTGGGCATTTGTGTGACAGGTAATTATTTTGAAGTTAACTGAAAAATCTGAGCCAGACCATCTGCAGAGAAGCCGAGCAGTCGACACGTCTCTGCAAGACAATCAGCCACCGCAGAGAGTCGTACTCTTAAATGTGCATAATAATTTGCAGTTAAATCTTGTATTTATACCACAGCTGTAAATTATACTTTCGTATCCAAGCTATAGCGTAATGATTGCGAACATTTCCTCCACCCTCCATCTTCCAAAACCTCTGACAATGTGCACAATAGCATATTGTAATTATGGACATGGAAATGTTCTTCATCTCTTTTTTTCCCCACTTCCCTCCTGCTGTGATGATAGCAGCATTATGTTACCATGATAGATTAGGGAGATTTACTCGGAAACAACAAATTATGGACAACATCCTAGTCTTTGATCTGCTTAGATTTCAATTTTACTTTATACCTTTTGGCAAAGGTTAAAATCCTCCCAGTTATCGTTTGATCACCCATCTTTTCAGCCATTTAAAAGCTCCAGAAACAGGTTTTATTGGAGAGAATTGGAGTAAAAGCACAAGACTTAATGCCCTGATGGTGTTCCTGTGACCCTGAAATGATCATGTATGTAACAAGGGAGGGTCTACACGTGTGAAACGTGTGAACTTGACAAGTACAGTAGTAGGTGAACCATCAGAGCTCAGACCTGGAGATCATGAGGTCAGTGAGGGCGCCAAGGAGCCAGCTGGTGGTTGTCAGAGGGGGCGTACATCTCCAGGACACTGGTAACCTTACTGTAGCTCCTTTAGTTTAGTTTTTTTTTCATTCAAAGCTGCTCTGAACAGTAAGTTCAGTAACATTTGCAATTTTTATTCAACTGTGTCTTCTTTTCCTTTCTTGTTCAGTTGTGCCAATTGAATCTACAATTTCTGGCTTTATGCAGCACAAAAGCCAGTGAATGCTGAAATTAAGCTTAAAAACCTACATCTGCTGGAAGGTGAATTTGTCTTTAAAGCCTCCATCAGATGTCGATTTTCGAAATGTATGACCTGTAAAGAAAGACCCTGTGGGCGAGTACACTGGAAAGAAAAATTATCCATCAATAGGTCAAATAGAAAGCTGAGAGTCATGTTTTCAGAAGCAGTGGTCAGTAATGCTGACGACTGGTGGAAAAATGGTGAGCTTAACTTGGAAGTTTCAAAGTGGTAATATATTTTTCTATTGTCACTAAAAGTGCACCTGTCAAAGATCAAGTGGTGGAAACCTTGGAGAAAATGTGGTGGGAATGTTAGCGTGTGTTTTAACCCTCAGCTCTTTACCACAACAGTCAAACAGGAAACAAAGTGAAGCTTATATGCATCACCAGCACGATGAAGACAGCAGGTGTGGATCTGATTGAAAATCTGAGGAGATGATGGGACATGATGCACGCTGATAGAGACAAGCTCAATAACCACAGGACAAGAAAACACTCAGCACTGCAATGCGCTACTGAGCACTGAAATGTGATCAGAGTGCCTTCCTTAATCACCAGCGTTTTTTCCCCTTTAGGGATTACTACCAAACTGCATGTCCTCCTTCACTACATCCATGAACCCAGAGGTGGGAAGTAACAAAGTACAAATACTTTCTTACTATACTTCAGTAGAATATTCAGGTATCTGTACTTTGCTTGAGTAGTTTTTTTTCTGACAGCTTTCTACTTCCTACATTTTCGTTACTTTTGCTTTGATGCATATTAAACCGATTAACAGTCTAAACAGTCTAACCCCTGACTATGGCAAGTCAGGGATTAGAGTGGCTCTGTGTTTTTATTTATTTATTCTTTTTTTTGCCACAACCCTGGAAGGACTGCTGGTGTCTGTAAGTTGTGTTCGCGGTACTTTAGCATCTAGCTAGCCCTACTGAAGGGGAGCGAGCATAAAGGGAGGAACTTGTTCTGCCAGGTAATTTCAAATGCAACGTTTCTATCAGCTCAACAAACATCAGCAAACACACAAACTGTTTGTGTGCAGTTTGTGTCACAGTGTGTTGCTAGCTAAAGGTCCAGCTGCTGTTTTTCACAGGGAGAGAAAAGAAAGAGCTAACTTCACTCAGAGATGGAGAAAGATAAAGACAGGAGAGGAAGAAAAGAGGTTAGACTTAAAGGTAAGGACTGCTCATTTAAAGCTTACATGTAAGTCCTCATTTTTTAAAATCAGATATTGGGTCTGTACATGTGACATTATGTTTTTTCATTTTATGAAACATGCTGCAAAACAAACTGCGGTAGACTGTGTTATTTAAAGGTTCCATGAAAATCCTCTGCAGGTTAATGCAGGATAAACAGGTTAGATTGCTGTACTTTGATGGGTTTGAAGTAAAGAACAGTGTGTGACTGGTGCAAGGTGTGGTTTCATGGTCAGAGTTAGGTCACATCAAGTGTAGCAGAAATTCATATCAATTTTAGCAGATGATGCTGAGATCTAGTCCACCTTCATACTAACTTTATAATGTCTGATATATAGACAGCACAAACAGTGTACTTTCAGTGTAGGGCAGCGATCCCCAACCTTTTTTGTGGCACGGACGGGTTTATGTCTGACAATATTTTCATGGACCGGCCTTTAAGGTGTCACGGAAAAATTCAACAAAATAAAGCCAGTACCGGTAGCAAAGAAAAGAAGATTTATCCATAACACATGGGGAAAGACCCGGGGAAAGCGAGTTAATGAGAAAAATGATTAAAAAAAATAACGATAAAAACCTATAAAAATCCTGAAAACCATAAATTTCACACCCGAGCCTCAACTCTCTCGGCCCAGTACCAAACGACTCACGGACCAGCCCGGGGATTGGGGATCACAGCCTGTACACTGTGAAAATGTACTTGAGCTCTCAATAGAAATGATCGAGTATCATTTGTTGTTGTGATTTGGCACTATATACAAAATTGAACTAAACTAAACTAAATAGAAACGTCCTCCAAACAACAACTTTTACTTGAATAAAGAAGTTTAATCAGTACTTCAACTTTTACTGGAGTATTTCTTAACACTATTATATGTACTTTTGCCATGAACCTTTTCTGCTGTCTTCTCCTTTCCCTCCTGCTTGGCAGCTACATATCCAGCATCCTTTGTTCTTTCCTTCTCTCTCACTGTCTCCTAACATGCCTTTCCCCTCTCCTGTTCTTTTGTCTTGACCAACAGCAGCAGAGGCAATTGTTCTTAATTTTATTCTCGATGATCTACATGTTCCATTTGTCAAAGATTTTACACCAGATCTCCTTCCTGACACATCCCACCCCAATTATCAGGGCTTGGGATCGGCATTAGGAGTACAATGGCTTGTGCCCTTCCTCCCCTGTAGCTGGGTCACAAACTGGAGAATTTTCTTTTTGGTTCATTACTTAGTAGTTTATCTCACCAGACAGTAGATTTTTGGCATTTTTCAGATTTTCCTTGCTTATGGAATAAACAACACAATACCAATTCAACTGAGAGCTTAGCCAGGTGTTGCAGGCTCATCTTTGCAGATGTTGTGGATCTTTTGACTTCATTAGGTGGCAACCTCCAGCTTTCGCTGGACCAGTTCTCAGTTGGACAAGGGTGGGGTGCCCACTCTGAGTCTGGGACGAGTTCCTGCCTCAAGTGGAGCAGTTTAAATGTGTTGGGGTCTTGTCAGTGTGTGGGTACAGTGGAACGGGTGATTGTTGGAGAAACTTGGGCCATGTGGTAAACAGAGAAGTCCCTACCTCAAGTATCGTCACGAGCGCTGGATAGTGATTGAAAGAATGAGATCACAGATAGAAACGGTGGAAATGACCTTCCTTTAAAATTTAGAGAAACGTTGAGGGCTTAGAAAACAGCAGCTGCTCCTCCATAATGAAAGGAGCCAGTTCAGACATCTGACTCGGATGACCTCTGACCTCAGTGTTGGAGTTATGACCCAGACTCAGGACACGCTGGAGAGATCGCATCTCTCAGGTGGCTCGGGAATGCCTTGGTGTTTCCCCAGGTGAGCGTAAGCAGGTGGCTGGAGAGGGTTAGGTCTGTTTAGGCTGCTTCCCCCATGAGCTGAACCCAGATAAGCACCTGAATATCAATAGATGGATGGATTGCTATATTTCTAAGGCAATACATTAAGAAGAAGTGGAGACATTTTCACATAGACTTTTATACAATGTAATTTTTTGGGGGGAGTCAGAAGAGTCGCCCTCTGTTGGTCAATAGAAAGAGTGCAATGCAAATCAATGTGCACAAACCATGAATGCCTTAATTGCTGGGACTGTACTTTTCTGCATAAAGTTGGCAAATGTTGATTCTCGTTTAGAATAAGCCATTGTGAGGGTGGTAGAGGTCACTTCTTTACTTAGAAATTGTAGTTTTGTTAATAATTAAATATAATTATTAATATTTTTGCAGTCTTGCAGTTTTTTTGATGAAACCACATCCCCTAGAACTCATATATATAGTACAGTACACACTCCAGTACTGTAGACTACAGTACTGGAGTGTGCATGGGGTGGAATTAAGTGTCAGTCGGTGTTTTCTGTGTCCTTGCTACAGCTCAGCATGATGGGAAAAACACTCCCTGTGACCGCTAACTGCACTAAAAAAAAGGCTTGCTGACGGTATTTGTTCCTGCCCGTGACTCCCACTGAATGTAGCACCGGCAGTGCAAACAGCCCCGCTTGTTATCCAATTGTGCTTCTGCCAGGTATGGCAGGCAGGGTAGTGTTTGCAGAGTTGACTTGAAGTCCCGAAAAGCAGTCTCCGTGTGACAGCCTGTCAGTCATTACCTATGGCGTCTTGCCTGGCACGACTCTCTCGCACACTCTGCCAGCACCGACGCTTCAAACTGTTGTGCGCCGCTTGTTTGTCCTTGCGGGGATGTCTGTCATTTCGCTCGCAACCTGCTCCCGTCGAACTTTTATTTTCAGCTTGTCCTTGTGTTTATTAGCCCCCGTTGCACTGTAAATCTCTGTCTGTGCCTCTCGCACAGCGTTCGGCCCGACTTCAACCGAACACCTTCTCAGACTAGCGACTCTGCAGCACATCGTGAGCATTTCCTGTCAGTTACAATCAATCTTCACCGGCCAATTAGAACCCAATGATACCATTATCACTTCAAAAGAAGACAAAAAGAGGAGGAAAAGGGAAGGGACGGGATGGAGGGATGCAAAGAGGGAGGTAGAGGGGAGAGATCCAGCCTGTAATTAGTGGCCCTAACTGGAAGAGAGAACAGGGGGCCACATGGTTAGGGCATCTGTGGCCGAGCATACACACACACGCACACACACACGGTCCCGCTGGCGTCTGGGGGTCCGGCGGTGTCAGCCCTACTCTGGGCCAGCGGCCAGCGCCTCTGTCCCTGTCATGTGGGCCCGTTAATGAGGAAGTCACATATGGACTAGGGACCCTCGTTAGGCAGGCGAACAGGGAAGCAGACACACACACACACATACATGCCATAATGTGGTAGCGAACACACACACATATAAACAGGTGCAGGTGAGGGCACACGCACAGATTGATGGACACCACGCATTGCAAGCAAGCCGGGGGCAGAGAAAGAACATCCTGTCATGGACGACATGAGGGCAGCACCAGACGGGGCACACACACACACACACACACACACACACACACACACACACACACACACAAGTCCATCAGTGGTGCTCACTCAAACACACACGGTATTGCAGGCCTCAGAGCAACACAAGCTCCCCCTTGTTAATGAACTGAACTGACTAGAGAGCCGTGCTGAGAGCAGACCAGCTACTGTACTTTAGGGAGGGCAGTTGGATCAAGTAGCTGGATGCTGTGGAGCCTCGTTGAAACCCACCAAGCAAGTTACAATTGTTCCAGGTGACTGTGAATGATGGTTAAAGTCGTAACCCTTGACATTTTTCACAGAAATAAATGTTTTTTTCTGTGCTCCCTGTGACTCGACCTGGACGCCTTGTTGTTTGAAGCCTTTGCATTTGCTTTGAAAACACATTCAAATGGATTTTAAACCCTGACTGTCATTTCCTTCGCTGCAAGGCTCTTTGTTTTATGTGGTATTTCATGTAGTGAAATACTCAGGGCATTTCTTTTAGAGGATTAAACGGTTTAAAGTCTATTTTACCTGGAGTTTGTGTGCTTCCTGTGGCAAGATCACCATTGCCACACACTCTTAATGAGGCCCTCTTAAAACAGGCACTTTTTTTTTTAAATGATGAAGGCACAGAAAGTAAAGATGCCATCAAAATGAATTAATTACTTTGGATTTTATTGTTTTGAAAAGATGATCCCAGTTTTTATCTCAAGTTGGATCTTACTCATATTTAGATGTCTAGCTTTGTTTGTTGAAGTTTTGCTTCTGTGTGCCATTTTTGATTTTTAGGGCTTTTGAAGATGCTTTACAATAAAACCATCTGGGCAGAAAAGTGCTCAGTCTTATTTTAACTGACTTACATAGGTTATGACAAAAGATATAAACCAAGCTCAGCGCAATTGAAGCTTACTGAGGGGGAGTTGGGTCACTAAAGAAAAAGAATGAATTTGGGTGATGACCTCAGAATTCAGTAAAAAAAAAAAAGAAGAATTCTCAAATAACAGTGAGAATTCTGAGGAAAAAAATCTGACTTCTGAGATTAACATCCAAGTGTTTGAGGAAAAAGAAATCAGGTTTCTGAGAAAAAAACATCTGAAATTGGACATAAGATGTAAGGTAAGAAGCCTAAAAAAAAATCTGGGGTTAAGGTCAGACTTTTTGGGGAAAGAAAATCTGAATTCTGAAGTGAAAATTAGAATTCTCAGAGAAAACAAACAAAATTCAAGGATTAAGATCAGAAATCTGATATTAAAATCAGAATTCCAAGATTATAATCAGATTTGTGAGGAAAAAATCTGAATTCAGATAAAAATGTCAGAATTCTGAGAAAATCCCCCCAAAACATATAATTTTCCAGTAACTAATCCTTTGCATAGAATATTATACATTGTATATAGCACCTATTTAACACAACAGTCATCTCCAGGCACTTTACATTGTAAGGTAAAGACCTTATGGTATTATAGCAAGAAACCCAATTAATTCCCTTTAGCAAGAACTTGGTGACAGTGGGGAAATAACTCAGGAAGGGCAGCACATCTGCCTGAACCAGCTGGGGAGAGACACAAAATGCTGTTCACTGCTTGGATCTACTGCAGAAATATCAAACAAGCAGCATCTTTTCAATAAAAATGATAGCCGAAGTTACAAAAATAAGACCCGCACTGTGACACAATATCCTTTATATATACTTTAATGTCTGAAACAAACACAAGTACAAAGATAAGAATCAAAAGCTTTTAAATGTTGCATTTAATAGATCCAGTTGCAGCTTTAGTGATAATAGTTTGGAGGAAAAAAAGTCATGATTTCAAGCTAAAGATAAATTCTAAAACACAACACGAGGCATCGCCTGTTCTTTCCCTCTCATTAGGATTTGCACTCCAGACCTCTCACTCCTGAAACCTAAAAAAGTACCTCAGCTCATCTCCTAAATTTGAGGTGAAAGCACACTATACATGCAAACGTCTTTGGCTTACTATGGTAGACTCCACTTTTCTGTAAACGCTCTCCACAAGATTGAGCTCTATAGAAGATTTTGTCCAGTCATCCAGAAGAACATCTGTAAGGTCAGAGAGGGACGATGGACTCTGTTCTAGTTCCTCCAAAAGGTCTTTGATGGGATTGAGATGAGTGATCTGTGCGGGCCAGTAAAGCTCTTCCACACCAGACTCATCCAAACATGGACCTTGCAGACAATTGAATGTAACAGGGAATTTCAGAGATTGCTAAACTGCAGTTTTGCTAACATTAGCCATCAAAAGTGATCGGTTATAAACAGTCAGAGGGGTCGTTTCAGTAAACCTCCTGTTTTTTGCTCGGCTGAAACTCTTCTGTCCATGTGGGTTGACTGACAGGTGACGTTTGGGTAAAAACACTACAATCGGACTCCAGCTACCTGTTTTTCCTGCGCAGGTGCTGCTCTCGGACTGACCGGTGAGACAAAAAAAAGGGGGGCAGGACACAACGGGGGCGATGGCTCAGCTGCTGCCCAGACCTTCAGTCCTGCCTTAGCCGTGTGTGTGTGTGTGTCTGTGTGTGTGTGTGTGCGGATGGGAAGAGGAGGGGTGGCGGCGGCATCATGGGGGCAACGCTCTTTCACACGGGCCTCTCACCAGCTGTCACCCCCAGCACACCGCTGAATGGGGCCTGTCACTCTGCCGGCCCCGTCGGGATTTAACTGGTCAAGATAGAGCAGGGAGAGAGAGCAGAAAGGACGATGTGGGGTGGGGATGGGAGAAGAGAGGAGGAAAGAAAATGAAATACAAAAGCGGCTCAGAGAAAGCTGGAGAGCAGGGATTAGGGCGCACATGTGTAGAAGACACTAATGCATCTTACACTAACTTCAACCTCAGCACCCCCCTCCTCCTCCTCCTACCCTCCCCTTCCCTCTCAAAGCCCAGGATTAGAGATCCCGGGTGGGCAAAGGAGAAGCACATAGGCCCAGGTCTCCACATCTCCTACTCGGGGGTTATTATCCACGTAGCCCCCTTTAGCTTATTACAGGCCTCATCCTGCTATTTATCATCCCTTTGTGTCATATTATTTTTCCTGCTTTTGGAATACATTATATTTTCCTTAAGTTAAGATGCGGATCAGACGGGCTTAGAAGACTTGAAGTTGGAGGGGGCTGGGGTTTGGGTTAAGGGTGTCGTGTTTGCCACATCTGCTCGCCGCCCGTTTGCCACGACGGAGGCTGAGAAAGAAAACACAGGGGTCGCTCGAAAATCTGAACCTGCCGGGTTAAACCTCTCCCCACGGTTTACTCCGTCCCTCCCTCCTCAGCTCATCCCTCTCCTCTCCGTCGCTCTTCCCCTTCGCTTCTTTCCGTGCCTCTGTCTCTCGCCCGGCTGCCTTTTTGTTTGTCGAGGATGATAGCGTGAGAGCGGCAGGTTTCGGCTCAGGCAAAGTCCTCTTTTCTGAAGACCTGAGGGAGGTGAGGCAGGAGGGGAGGGGAGCGGAGGTGGGTGCTGTTCACCGCTGATACTGCTGCTGTCACAATCCTTCCTCTCTCACACTCACGCACACATTGGCCCATTCAAATTCAAATGAGGTTTACTGGCATAACCATAAGTGAGTACAGTACTGCCGAAGAAAGGAGGTCGTGCAAGGGTTAAAATGGGACTGTGACATCAGATGGTTGCAACACATTTGGAATAAAAGCGCGCAGGCTGAAAGACTCAGTAGGTTCAAACAGATTAGAGACAATAAAAGCAATTATGAAGAAACTCAGCACACTTCCGGGTTTCAAACTAAAGAATTTAACAGATTTTTGTTTGGTTTTGAAAAAATAAAAACCTTTTGTATTCTTTGAGTTTTATTTTGTTAATTTTTTTTAAGTGTAGCAGCAAACATTTGTTATTGGACGTGTTGGTTTCTCCAGGTTGTAGGTTTGTAGGCACAGCAACCTCACAAAGCTGGCTGTGACATTTGTCTCTATTTTTATTCACGTCTAGTTCAGTTTGGGGGTTATATGCCAATAATCAGCCCCTTATAGAAAGACGATTACTGTGCATTTTGTGCTTGATTCATTTTTTTACAAAGTAAAAATTAATTGCTGTTAAAATAAAGAAAACTTTGCACAGTAATGTACCATTTTCTTTTGAAGGAATCTACTGTACTTTGTCTGTTAAGTCATGCTTGAGTTTCACTCTGTTGCTTAAAGTCTGTCCTGATACCAGAGCAAAGAAAGAAGTATTAGAAATAACCAAGTTACTGAGACTTCACTGTTGAGCACAAACACTCATGGGAATGCAGCTATTTAAGTTCAAAACACCAGCTCAGTAGTGCAGTGATGGTTATTTTAATTATGCTGCATTTAGACTCGGACTGTTGAGGACACATGATGTGTTTTCTGGTGTTTGTGTGGCTGAGAATGGTGTTAAGATTTAGCTTGCAATGAGCCGTGATGACAGAGACTGCTGAAACATTTTATCACGTCTGGCCATTTTGGGGTGTTGAAATGTTAAAAGCAACACACTTCCTGCATCAGAAGCTAACATCTTATCATGAAAGACAAGAAAATGAATTTAGGAAACAGATCACAGGGCATCAAAACTACTTTAGCATGAAGAATGCTGGTTTTGTAGATGATATTTACAGCAAAAAGCTGATTTATGTACAATAGAACTACTAAAATTACAGTATTTTACTGTAAAAATGTAAATTATGTGTCACACTGTAACATTTTATAGTCATAAACTACTTTCTGTAAAATAGAACCACTAAAAAGACAATATTGTTCTGTAAAATGTAAATTATGTGTCGCACTGAAACATTTCACAGTACTAAACTGTTTTATGTACAATAGGGCCACTAAAATTACACATATTTACTGTAAAAACTTAAAGATTGGTGCAACATTGTAACATTTTACCGCAATAAACTACTTTATGTATCACTGACCCACTAAAATTACAGTATTTTACTGTAAAAATGTAAATTATGTGTCGCACTGTAAAATTTTACAGTGATAACCTGTTGTCTGTATAACAGGACCTCTAAAATGACAGCATCATAGTGTAAAAATTAAAATGATATGCGGCACTGTAACATTTAGCAGTACTGTTGTAGATTTAAGCAGGTTCACTGTGAAATAACAGTTTCATGCTTGTAAACTGAGCTGCTGCTGTCGTTGAACAGGGACAGTTTGTACAGTGTGCCTCATTGTTATACACTGTATGGTCTTTGAACCATTTCCCCCCACATAGTCTTGTATCATCCTTTTGGCACTAATCCCTTGGAAACTTTTACATCACCTACAGTAAAACTTTAAGAGGTGAGGAAATAAAAACAGGAGTCGAGTATTTTCAACCCTACTAGTCGGAAATATTTTACATGGCATGTGCATGTGTTTCTCCCCTTTTTTTCTCCACCGGGTTAGAGAAAATTCAACCATGCACATCATGAATAGCCAAAAATCACAGCATCTTGCCCATAGGGGTCACTAGCACTTCACCAAATGACTGAGGATTTGCAATGGAAAAGAGCTGCTGGTGGATTGTCAGGGAGCGAGCGCACGTGTGCTTGTGGCCTTTCCACACACACACACATACACACACATACATACACATACATACACCCGATACCTTCCCATATGCTGAGCTCCTAGCTCGTCCACCGGCAGCTCTCACCCCCTACGTGTATGTAGCGTTTTCCCAGCATGCCTCTTTCTTGCAGCAGTGTGCCCCATTATCTGCATTTCTTCACATGGTGTGGAAGGGAAGCGAGGCCTCGGCAAGTTGGCCGTGGCTCAAGCCGGCCCTGATTAGCGGGGGCTACATGGATGTGACACGTCCTCTCTGCCAGAGCGTGATCCCCCCCCCACCCCCCATTCATGCTGCCACACACACACACACACACACACACACCAGTCTACTGCCTGGAAGAGTAGACAGGCCTCAAGCAAAATCCAACACCCCACCGCACAGACACACACACACCACTAATGCAAATGAGCTCTCTGGTCAGCCATGCTGAAAAGGCAAGAGAAGGCAGGAGCGTATGGCCAAACAGCGGGGCTACCACCCAAACCCACCACCTCCTCCTCACCCCTCTCCATCACTCACCCCATGAGCACACACATGCACAAACCCACAGGAGCAGCACAAACCAAATACACTATATCTTCCTCGCCAACACCCTCACAGCGCTCTGTCCTCTCCTCTCGCTCGCACTCCCACCTCTCGTCCTCCAGACACACACACACACACCTATACACACACACCTAAATCTGCCCCTGTGCTGCCTCATGTGTTTATCATGCGCAGTGTTGCCCTGAGATTCTGTCTAAGAGGGCGAAAACGCACCTCAGCAGGATGGACTTTTGAGATGAGGAGAAAGTTAAGTTTTAATGAGCGCCCCGAGAAATCAATGAGTCGTGGGTATGCGGTTCAACACTGATGCTGGAACTCGTCGGGAAAATAATAAAGCAGAAAAAGAGAAAGGAAAACAAATTGTGCAGTTTGAACATTTTTCCACACTGAAAACAGGGACACCATCACCACTGCGATCGGTGGAGTTCAGCACATTCAGATTCGACTTCTTTCACTTTATTTATATGTGAACATACATATAAAAAGTGTGTATTCAATTGCATGAATGAATTTGGGTTTCATGACACAATTAAAAACAGTTTCTTCTCAACATCTAAAGAGAAGACGTTTACACATTTCATTTTGTGCTCTACGTTCTGCAGAGGAGCTACAGGTGGCTTTTTCTAAGGAAGCAAGGAGTGATTTGCACCGAGTGTGTAGGTTCAGAAAGACGCTCAGACCCATTCGGGGCTTTAAAGGGATTACAGAGAAGGCTGTGAAGGAGGCATGTGGCTGTTTCTCTTGAGAGAGCACTGCTGTAAATCTTTACGTATCACACTGCATGAGCCGCACCTTTATGCATCGTAACATGCCGTGAATTTGCATGGCTGCTGCTTGGCCAGCTCTCGGGACTTCCTGGTAAAATGAATAAATAAAGAGAGGAAAGTTGTGCAACATGCCAAGTCTGTAACGGCCAGAAATAACTTTCCCTTAGAGGACTTGTAAAACTATCGTACAAGTAAAGAAATAATATAAGAGTTTGTTGGAGTTTGGGCGCGTGTACCATTGCGGCTGTAGGTTTAATTTATTGGCAGGTGAAACATATTAAACATTAAATATTAATGTTTAAAATAATTTTAAAAAGACATACATTTATTATCATTTATTATTTGACAAATTTCAATTTAAAAATGTTATCAATGAGCACAGAGGAGTTTAGTGTTGCAGTTCTGCTAAGTTGACTTTAAATTGTGTCATTTTTTTTCCATTCGTCAAATAAAATTAATTATAATAAAACTTAAAAATCGTATTAAAAATAAATAAATGAAGGCAGACTAAATTATTTTAAAGGCAGTGGTTGTTAGCCATAATATATTTACATGAAAGGCAGGCAGTGGAAGTGGATGGCCTACTTCTTATTCTACACATTGCCTGCCTCTTCTCTCTGCTCACCTTTCCTGGAGATGCTTTTCTTTTTTTCTCTTTTTTTCCACCTTTATTATTTTACCGCTTAAACTACAATCCCATTTCTCAGGCTGTAAAATACTAACTTAAATGTACGTTCACTTATTTAAAAACTTGTAGGTTTAACACAAGTGTTGCTGTTTGATTTCTCATATTAATTTGTGCTTTATTGTTGTTGTTATCGATACAAAACAGGTCGCAACGCGGCGGAGACGCACGGGTCGCCGAGGTCCAACTAACCACCGCGCACGTGTCCCTTTGAGGCCCTAACAGAGCATTTTAGCTGACACACAAGCACGCCATTAAAGCAAGTGGCCTCATTTTCGCTCTCCCTCGCTCTTTAGATTCACTTGCAGCATCAATTTCTGCCTCTAATTCTGAATCCCAGCAGAGCGACTTCCATTCTTTCATCACACCAGCATTGTCTTCAGCTCTCATTAGGCAGCCTCTCTCTCCCTCTCCATTTCCCTCCCTCTCTCCTTCTGCTAGGAAACACCCATTTTGTTGACTACACAGTCAGGTCAGACATCAATCAACGCTCAGCAGAGAGAGCGAGCAGAGACAGAAAGTTGAAGTCCAGGGAGATGAAGACGATGCCGTATGCTTTGGTTCTTTGTGGCTAGTCCTTCCTAACTGCATATCCCTAAAGCCTAATATTTGTGTTCCTTCTTTTCTTTTTAATTTATTTTTTAAAATCTTGAGTATATTTCTCTTCAAAAATACACTCGATACTTATTTAAAAAACTTGCAGAGATTAGAAAAAGTAAAAAAATTAAAAAAAATAAATAATCAAAAAATAAAAATAATAATATTAATAATAAATTATATTAAAAAAGATTCTGGGAACACATTTTAATCAAATGTTGAGCAAAATTTATATTGAAATAATAATAATGACACAGTAATTATGCAGTAATTACACAGTAATTACATTTTTATTGACTGTGGCAAGAAAAATCCGTTAATTAAACGTCCGATATCTGTTAAAAAATTAAAAAGTATGCCAGTTATTGTTTTTGCAATTTCAAAACGCAACACTGGATTGTTAAGTATTTAAATGTGGGGAAAAAAACAGTGTTTATGTTCATACATGCAAAAAAAAACCAAAACTGTGTAAATTAATAGTTATTTTCACTCTTATTGTACAAAGCAATATCAAAGTCAAGATTAAAGCTGCAAGCATGCAAATGACAGTAAACACAAAGCCTGTCACACCTACTGCACCAGCATTTCAATATTGTGACAAAGCAATAGATCAAAACAAGAGCACATGCTGTTTATTGCTCCTCTGTCGCTCATCGGAGGCGAGTGTGTACACAATTTTCACCCGGGTCGGGGTCAACAATTCGCATCTTAGCAAGGGCGCGAACTTGACCCCGAAGCGGTGACCCCCCGAGGTTCCTGAGGAATACCTGGAACATTTCTCTTACTCTTTATCTCCCCCCGCCTCCTCCACAATCCCCCCTCGCCTTGTCCCACGAGCTACAGCACATGCTCCGTCCTGCACGTTCTCCTAGGTGCGCAGCCGCCCAGTGATAAAAATGTTACAGCAACATCAGGGCCTGTCAGGGAAGGAGACGGCAGTTGTGCGGAGGGGGAGGCGGCGGTGGTAACGGCGGTGGTTGGTTAGGGTCGGAGGGGGCGGGCTGGGGAGGCTACGGGAGGTTTTCACTCAGAGGAGGAAAGAAAAGGGGGCAGAGGAGAGTGGGAGAAAAAAAATCACAATAACCGATGAAAGGATGAGATGTGAAGAGGGAAAAATGTTACTTCTGGAGGCATTTTTCTCAAACCAATGAGAACAGAGCTTTTCACCTTTGTGGTGCAAAGGTCAGGTTTCGCCGCAGGGCGAGTCAGCCCAGACTTAGAGAAGCAACTTTCCCTTTTTTTTTTCCCTCCATGGAGGGATAAAAGTGAGTCAGTGTGTGTGTGTGTGTGTGTGTGGGCGAGACTCTGTACATGTGTGCATGAAAGCACAAACCTGCCCTCATAGAAAACAAGCCGCTGTGTATTATTATGCTGCTAATGAAGCTGTTTAATGGCAGGTGTATGTTTGCACGTCACCAGGGTGTTAAACATGGCAGACCCCTGTTTTAGCCTCACACTCCTTCTCCTTCTTCTTCGTGTCTTTGTTTTTAACCAGCAGGTTCCTGCTTGTAAAGATTTACAGTAAAATTAAAAATCAGGATGAAAAGACGATCACGTGTCCATGAAAGCTAAAAGCAATAAAGTGACTGCAGATCTGATGAGGCACAGGCTGGTGACGAGCTGAGGTATCAAATCAGTTTGAAATCGACCACACCAGCTATTTCCTACTGTTAATAATATCTTTATATATAACAAAAACCCCATTTGAAAAAAAATTAAAACTCACACTTACACAATGTAGAATAATATAAATATCTGTAGCACCAGCTATGGTCAGGCAACCTCTCCATGTGACAAAAATATAATTTGACATAACAATATGACAAATTTTTGGATAAATTAAAGAGCGTTGGTATTTAATTTGACTTAATAAAAACAGAAATAGGTTTGTTAACGTCTTTTAAAAAAAAGATAATTATATATGTCTTTTATGTATTTATTTTTCAGGCTTTTTGGAAAATATTCTCCTAGACCTTCAGTTTAAAATTCAAAACCCTCACAGTTGTGGATATGAGCCTCTCAGTAGCTAATGCAGACCTTTTTATAAATTCCAGGTAGCCAGGACGCCTATTTTGGAGCTTAGGTGTGTTATGAGCACACGGTGTAATCAGTCATTAGCTGATTTACTGACTTGAGTGCAGTGTGACGGTATTATTGCTATGACTAAAGAAATAAACATAAATTAAAGCACTGCTAGAGAGAAACTGAGAGAGAGGGAAAGCTTTTATTAAGGAAGAGTTAAAAATCACAGCGGCGTAAAAGACGTCTGATGGCTGATGACAACATTATGAACACTGACACAGTGATCAGTCTTACACATCAAGTTAAAGCCCAGCATTAAATATCATAAAGTAATCGAACAAAACGAACCCAAACTGCTTGTTACACAAGAGCGCTCCTCTGCTGTGTAACAACACTGCTGCATTCATTCATGAGCGTCAGTTTTTTAAATGTACACAGCAAATCTTCATGTCTCGGTGCTCCCCCACACTGTAACACGGGACACTGAAGGCATCGAGCAGAATAAAATGTAGGCCACTCAAACACTAAAGGACATGCAGAGCTGAGCCGGGGACGAGAAATGTGCAGCGCGCTATACGTTCGTGTGGTGGAAGACCCTGACTGTGGGATTTTTTTATATATTACTCTGCATGTAAAAAGCCCACTAGTGGGGGGAAAAAAGTAAAGGCAGAGACAAAGAGGGGAGCAGTTAGACTAACAGATGAATGGAGTAAAAGAGGGAGTGAGTGAAAAGAGAGAGAGCTGTGGACTGAAAAAAAGAGAGCGAGAAGTCTGATTAATAATTGCAAGGCTGCTAGGTGCCGATCTTCTGGCTTCTCACTTCAGTGGGCCGGTGCGGGGATCTCGCCTTCGGCCGTGTCGGTGGGGCTCATTAGGGAACCTCTAGGGACCTGACAGAAATTGTTAGCGGGATGTGATGGCCGAATCAGACGCCCCCCCCCCTCCTCCTCTTTGCTACCACCACCACTATTCCCTCCACCCATGCTTCCTCCCCTAATTCCCTCCGCCCGCCCACCAATGTGCCCCCTATACCCGGACAGGAAAAGAAGGGGAAAAAAAAAAAGAAGGGGACCACCAGTCCTCCCAAACAGCCCCCTGGTCTATAACAAGGCCGCCTGTACTACACCTGTAATCAAACTGGCTCCCTCCGAAGAAGAAGACGGTAAAAAAAAAAAAAAAAGCACTGGGGGGAGTGCGACCATGCTACAGGCCCCGCTCTGATTGGAGCCGGCGGAAGACGAGGCGAGGAGTACCAGAGCCGCGATCCATAATTGATGTGTGCGCACAATTACAGGCCTCCAGACATCAGCAAAGTGTTGCACAAGCGCGCCTCAAGGATAGTTGAATTTTGAACAGGCGTTGCATAAAAATCAAGGATCACTCTGTTCCTCTGACTGCCCACCTCCACCTCCTCCTCCACCCCTCACTACATCTCTCTTTCCTGAATTTTGATACTACTGTCTGTCCAGTGTGTGTGTGTCTAAAATGTGCCAAGCTAGTATAATGGATGAGTGACTGTGGGCTCACTTCACTGGATATGCATACGATTTCTCCGTCTAGTGCATATTTTTGACTTTAAGGGCATTCATTTGCACTTGTCCACTCCCATGAGCTACACGCGGTTGATCTATTTATTTTCTGCAGACGAGCGGCAGCATGATCACGATCCATGTTTACCTCGAAGAAAGAAAAAAGGGGGAAAAAAAGAAAGAAGTGAATTAAAGTTGTTTGTTTGGAGTCTTGAGCCGCCTATGGAGTTGTAAAGGCCTAGATCAGGGGGTGTCGAACACAAGGCCCGGGGGACCAGAATTGGCCTGGCGAAGACTTTGGAAAATGCTTATTTTTTTTTTTTGTATATTAGTTTTAGAAGCCGATAAAGACCTCCCACACAGCCATTAATACTACACCAAAGTAATCATGTAAAAGATAAACAATTAAATGATAGAAAATTTGCCGTTTATCAGTATCTACTACAGAAATTTCAGTTAAAAAACCTCAAAACAACAACAAAAACTTTATTTTTTGCATACAGGACAATCTGGGCAATGAGCTATGATCTTTTCTGTAATTTTACACATTTATCATATAAAAAAATGGAGACCTTCATTTAAAATTGCCATAATTTATCTTATATAAAATATCTCAGGGGTTAAATGTGTAGTTAAACGTCTTCACACTGACAGAAAGGGCAGTTTCACTGACTCAATTAAGATCGATCCCTGCGCTAAATGTTCCCACTAAATAGAACGAGTTCATTGAGTTTCGAAGGTTTTTAAAATTTTGTTTAAATTAGATCAATGACCAAACCTACCAGAACACCCTAAATTAATTAACCACAGCACAAAGAAGTCATATTGTGCTCAATAAATGAAAGCAATGGTGCTCGCTTGAACTACTTAAATGGACCAAATCATAAAAATAGTCCACTTAGAGATTCACAGTCATCCAAAGGTGATTCTTATGCATCTAAATTATTTATTATTCCCTCTAGAAAAGCTTTGTTTTGAAGCTACAGTCACAATAGTTGCCTCCACGCTCAGAAGTTGCACCATAAAAATGTTTTCTTGTGTGCAAGTGCAGAGTCAGAGCACAGTCACCCAAAAGGCCCCACTGAATAATCTCTCTCGGAAATGAAAAGATTATTGATGATTAAGTCTCCGTACGCATGGGCGCTCCAGCACTAATTTGTCAGTTCAGGGAGGTTGGAATATAAAAAATAGAAAAAAAAAATCTGCAAAGTTTTTAAGAAATTTACATAAACCCTCATTTTTCAAGGAGGTGTGAACATGAGTGGACTGAAGTGTGTGCGAGTGTGTTTAAGTGAAAGCTTTAAACGGAAAGAGATTATGTCGTACAGTGCATCGCTCAAACCCTGGAGGTTATTGACCTCACCGAAACGCACTGCAACACAAAATATCTGCACACATTCAGATCTACTGATTGCATTTTCAGCAAAGGAGCGAATCTCCTCCGACTTTTAATGCAGCAGCTGTCAAAGTGAGGTCACTCTCAGACACTGTATCAATGGGCTAATGAAAACTGTGATATGATGACATATAATGATAAGTGAACCTTCGAAAGGTTTTAAATATTTTTAAGGACGACAAAAGATGGCAAACGTGTTTAAATAAGGTGTCCTTGGAAAAACCTGTGACAGCTCCCATCTTAAGGTAATTTAAAACATCTTTTGTTTATAATTCTAGACTTTCAAAAGCCTAACATCAAAATTATTGCATGTCCATAAGCATCATTGCCTCGTTGGGTCACAGAGGAATAATAAAATATTGAGTTGATCCAAAACAGTAAAAAAATGCACATTGAAACCAGCTGACACTCTAACAGTGAGCACATTTGGGGTCATTTGTACATCAACAAAGATAATTAATGACACATGTATGCAAAATGTATGAACACAATGTTATGGGGTTGTGGCATTCCAGCTGTGGATGTGGCTCAGGAAGTAGAGTGGGTCGTCTACCAATTGGCATGTCAGTGGTTTGATCCCTGGTTCCTCCAAACTGGGGGATAGTGATCCCTGAATCTCCCTGTGTGAATGTCAGGTTAGAAGTTGTGAATGAATGAGGCTTGTAGTAAGAAAGCACTTTGAATGGTCAGATTGAATAGAAATGCACCACACAAGTATCAGTCCATTAACCGAGAGCTGCCTGCCTTACTACTTTACTGTAACAACCCACTGTAAATACA
Source organism: Oreochromis aureus (assembly GCF_013358895.1). NCBI lineage: Eukaryota > Metazoa > Chordata > Actinopteri > Cichliformes > Cichlidae > Oreochromis > Oreochromis aureus. The sequence continues at coordinate 22,010,016 of NC_052963.1, read as the reverse complement.
TCAATATCCATCTGATGTGCTCATTATTCAAGGCACTGTTCTGAATGGCTAAGAGTTTATTTTTAGCAGAGCAGATGAGGCTGTCCACAGGACAGTAAGCCATTATAAAGGAAAAATAAAAATCTCAAGCTGCTTGCACACAGCGATTCACAGTAGCGCGGTGATCAGCAACCAAACTAGCCCAATGACATTCACCAACTACAAGCAGTGGGCCAAAAAAATGTTGACGAAGCAAGTTGGCCGATCCCAAAATAAGATCAAAATTTGAGGCAAGCGAGTGAAGTGATTGCCAGTGATAGCACTGGATATCCTCACCTGGTAGTAAATACATTAGAGGGTTACCAAGGCAACTGGAGCCAGAAATGACCGCCAACGACCGACTGTCAGCTCAAAAGCGATGCACGATCAGCGGTTGAGCACACAAACCGGACACACTGGTACTCCGTAGGCCCCCGAAGATTCTTATCTAGATCAGATATTTCGATGTCGTCATGTTGCCTAGTAACCACCTGACAATGGGCTTCAATGACCCACTTGTAGCATTTATGCACCTTTCTGACTTTAAAGAGCATCACATGATCTTTATTTCCCAACAAGTAATTTATATCTGATAAACCTGAATTATGAATTATGGAGGTGGTTTGATAAGCAACCACCTAAAGCAGTGTAAAATCACAAATCAAACAATGCAGTAGCATGGGCATGTAGTAGTAACTTCACCATACTTCACAACAAGAGTCACCTGAAGGCGCTTTATAATGTAAGATAAAGACCCTACAAGACCCCAACAATCAAATGACCCCCTTTGAGGAAGCACTTGGCAACAGTCGGAGGAAAAACCTCCAGCAGAACCAGGCTCAGGGCTGGGCGGCCGTCTGCCACGAAGGGAAACACTTGCTGCCATATTTGGGATGATTGTTTCGTACAGGGCTTGAAAACACTGATGGATAATCCCCTTAAAATCCTTCTGAAACAACATGAAATCCAGCACTGGGTTCTTTTATGGAATTTTAGACTGTCTGCTTCACTCCTGATGGAGACTTACCTGTTTGAATAAAGGTTATAATAGAAATCTGTATTTTCATTTCTGTGTGCTTTTTTTTTTAAAATACAGTTTAATGTCAATAAAAACAAATTAAAAAAATAGTGAAAAGTATACACACCGGGTGATGTAATAATTGTATCTCATGAATAAATTAAAAGTTTTTTCAACTTTTCTTTTTTATTTGCATAAATAAACAAAGAATTTAAAAAAATTACCAAAAATTTCAGAGAAATTTTACAGGTTTTCACTTGAGCTTTGCACAAAAACCTGATAAACCCTGACTGCACGGCAGCGGGGAATGCATTACAGCTTTTTGCTGGATCGTTAAAGAATAAAGTTGTGCGGAATTAATAAGTTAAACTCTCGCACTGGTGTTGAAATTCAGAAGGTGAACTTGTTCAGTAATCAGAAGATGACCTTAAGAGTTTTTTCTTCTTCTTCTCCTTTTTTTTTTCTCCCACAGTCAGCCGTTTACATGTACGGTCTCTCGGCTCAAATGTGCCTCTGTGTGGGAGTCGGGTGGGGGAGAAGAATATTCTAATGATCCAAACGCTCGCACTCGTGCACGCAGGCTGACCCTGGAGTTCAGGTGGAAAAGCTGCAGCGTTTCTCTTTGGAAATAAACCAGATGACTTCAGATGCGAGCAGCCGAATCAACCCCGGTGCGAACTGGTGCAAACAAAACCAATCTGCATCTTCCTCAGTGGAGATGTTTATACAGGAATGAAGACGAAGGGAACGCGTTGGCCTCGCAGCTCACGGTGCCGAATCTAGTGTCTTCACCCTTGAGTGTCAACAGGTGAAAGTGGGCGATAACGCCGTTTGATGTTGCCAGACAGAATTTCTACCACCCAACTTCACTTCTTCTTCTTCTCCTAGACCTCTCAGCAGACTTCAAAGCCCCCCCTCCTCCCTCCTCTATCTCTCTCTTCTCACTTTAATCCACTGCAGCAGAGCCCTTCAGTTCAAAGCGCTCAGGAACCCACCCCACCTCACCCCTCACCTCCACCCCTCTGCGCTCAAAAAAAAAAGAAAAAAACTGCAACCCAAACTTTTTCTTCACCCACCTCCCCATCCGCCTCCTCTCCTTCCTCCCTCTGCTGAGTAGCAATTACAGCTCTGCTAGTGCGCTGACCAGCTCCCGCTATTAATTAATCCCACAAAGAGCGTTCATTTCCTGGCTTTCTCAGATTGACAAGAGATGAAGGAGCAAGGGGTATGTGCGAGTGAGGAAGGGAGGGGTGGGCCAGAGATGCCTGATTCAAAGGCAATTCAGTCTGACCAAGAGAAGAAGAGAGAGTAAAAAGGGAGACGAGAAGAAAGACCTGCACTCCTAAAGTAGGTGGAGGTGGAGGGCACATTTGATACAGGGCGCTACTTGAATGTGATTGAATGCTTTGTTGCCGCAGGCTCTTTGCTAATCTTTACCTGCACAAAAATTCACAGCGCTGGAAAATGCCCGCTTGAAGGGGCTTGTGAGTTGAGAGGCTTTGGCCTGGGTGGCCGAGACGGTTGGGAAGAGGTTTCATGTCCTGCCTGCGCGCTCTCACTTCCTTTTTGCCCACTGGACTTTCTTCTCCGAAAGAAAGGGAACTGCTTGTCTTCTAACGAACAGCTTGGTCGGATGGATGGGTGGGTGGCAGGGTGGTGGTTGGAGGGGCATGAAACCCCAAGTGAATGAAAAGAAAAGGAGGCTGAGAGAGTAGAAGGGGCGGAGCTGGAGAGGAGCGTCGCCAAAAAAAAGAGGAGCAAATGATGGTGAAGGGATTGAGAAGGTTCATTCATGGCCTGCATGCTGTTATGTTTGAAAGGTGTGACACAATCTAATGGGTGGACTTTTCTTATTATGTGTAGAGAGCTGTTATTTCCTGGGTGGCCATTGCATCTGGCTGCAGAATGGAGAAACTACCTGGAGGCGAAAGTTCGGGCCAAATGTATCCTACTGTCATTAAGTCCAGCCTAACTTGAAATTTAAATAGAAACCTATCAGCATGCTCTGAGGCAACATTCATTTCCTGGCAGGCCAGCTTTTTGCTTGAAAGGACCATAAACACCTTTATAAACAATTTTTTCAAGTTGCATTAGTTGATTTACAATTGCTGCTACCTCTGCAATCCTCTTTGCAACCCACCCCAGCTCCTATTTTTCTGACTTAATGAGTGTCACGTGTGTTTCTCACTGACCACATTTTAACAATTACTGCTGAGACACCAAAGACGATCCTTGAAGTGCTTGTGTCTGACTTTAAGAGCATTTGAAATGACACTCATAGTAAGAAAGTGCTTAAATTAAGTAGAAAGGCACTATGAAAGTTAGCTATACTGTTACCAATATTGCTATTTAATTTATTTAAATTTATTTATATAGCACCAAATCACAGCAAATGTTGCCTCGGAGCGCTTTATATTATAAGGTAAAAACCCTAAAATAATACAGAGGAAACCCCAACAATCAAACGACCCCTATGAGCATGCATTTGGCGAGAGTGGAAAGGAAAAACTCCTTTTTACAGGAAGAAACCTTTGATAGGACCAGGCTCAGGCAGGAGGTGGGACACAGGACAAAAAAGAAAACACACATTATAGGACAGCGTTGTATCCTTCATTCAGAACTCCCCTCTAAAAAAACGACAATAATTAAACTTCAAAAAAAATGATAGATAGACTGGGAACCTGTACGGGGTGTATACTGCCTTTTGCCCTGTGACCCTGAATTGGGCAAGAGGTTAAGAAAATCTTCATCTTCTTCTAAATCAAGTGGACTAAAGCAAACTTTTACATGTTAGTTCTGTTTTATAATCTAAAAAAAAAAGGTTCCATGAAAGGTAGCTGGCCACTTTAGCCCAACTGTTAACCTTACTGGCTTCAATTTAACAAATACAGTTTTGGAAAGTCAGTTCAAATAGACACTTTATTGTGTCTGATTGCAAAGTGATTCAGCGGAGATACCCTTGTGACCATCTGGTGTAGAAGTCTCTTCCCCCTTTAAGATGAAGTCATCCTCACGCTGTTAAATTAGCTGTTCTAAGGACAAGAAGCGCAAACATGAAGTAAACCCGGTCATTCGGTCAAGATGAAGGAATTAAAGAAACAGCCAAACATGCTTTTCTTAATAATTATTCAGTGCATTTTAAATGGCTCTTAGAAAACATAAAACTCACCTTAGCCTTACACAGCATCAATAAACCTTCACTCACTTGATGAAGCATCCATATTTCACATAATCAATTTCTTTGCGGTGGCTGATTGAGGGCCTGAAATTCATTTTGAGTTGTTGCAGTCGATACAGTTTCAAATATTAACGTAAAGTCGGCTCCTCTCTGCACATTGCCTTCAGGAGAGTTACAGCAAAAATTATTTCTAGAGATCCTAGTTTTTATTTTGGCATCAACACTTAACCTAAAAAACAACAAATACCTCGCCTTACCGAATTTCCTAATGACCTGTGTTGATGACTATAATAGCACTCCTGCAGGTGACGTTTCTCCACCTAAAATTCTGTTTAACTTGGAAATTTGGGGGATTTTTGGTTTCATATGTTTTTGACTTGACTTTAGTTTGAGTTGAAAACTCGGAGGATTTTCAAATTGATGCCATAGGTGTATCTGCTAAAAATCTTGGACGAGTTCCAATCCTGGTGACCTTGTTCTCAAGGTCAGAGGTTGGAGAGCTCTGACCTTAGATACAATGGCATTGATACGATAGGTGTATCTAATACGAGGCTAAGGGGGAGCATTTTTTATGCAGTGCCATGAGGTCAAATAACCTGCAAAACTATTACAATTTTACTTCAGCAATATCTACGAGTGCACTTGTTACCAAATGCAGTAGTCTGATTGGTCAGATGTGTTTATTCACATTTTAAAAATTGGAAAAATCGAACTATAGATGCTGCAAATTCATTAAGAATAGATGAGTCAGAAAAATATTTATAACACACGAAATATTTGTGCAAATTTTACACGTCCTGCTTGTAAAGGCCTTAAATATTGCTCTCAGGTGGAGCTCTGTGCACTTGGAGAGCTTCTTCGTATTATATGGGAGTAGTACAATATATAGTATATCTCATCATATAAATATTATCCCACCAAACAGTCATCACAAAAGAGGAAATTAGCAACAGACATCGATTAAACAAAATTGCACTGAAATAAAACAGCATAAAGTTAAAGCTAAACCTTCTTTACAGAAGCACATTTTACACATGAGCTGAGTGTTTGTAACTTTCCAAAAAAGTGCAGCAAAGTGGCTGATCATGTTTCCTCATTCGAGGGGAAAGCACTGGCAGGTGTGAAAGAAAAAAAAACTCAAACAGAGGAAGTGAAAATGTAAATATTGAGCCAGAGGATGGAGAGGAGGGGTTAGGAATAAAGGCCATTTTCACTGACCCCAAATGTCTGCAGGTCCAGACCTGGCTGTCTCTTCAGGCTACGCCAGATGTTCCACACACATGTTACGATATCACACCAACCCACACTTTTCTGAAACAAAAAAAAGCAGTTTTTCTTGTTTTTCTATCATTCATCACCCTTATGTCAAAAGTCATTAATCCACAGTTGTTTTCATAGATGAAAATTAATGGTTCCACCTGATTGGATGTGATCCCCGTTTCCTGTTTTATGTGTGGCCAGAGCTCAGAGTTTGTTTTTCTTTTATTGGGGTTAAGTCATTTTCTAATTTTGACCGGGATTCGTGAACCTCAGATAAATTTCTACTCTTGGATCGGCCGTCAGTTTTACAAGTCGCGTCTGCGGGCGTTCAAAATATGAGCCGACACTCCACAAACAGAGAGCTTCCTTCAGGATAATTTGGTCCTCCGGGATGGACTTAGGAGCCATTAACAAACTTCCCTCTGCTGTTCCAGCGGGCCACGATCGTGAGAAAAGCTAACACTTAAAGAAACAACAACTTAATTTTCCCTCCTTGTTTGGTCGACCTGATTAGCAGACTGCTAATTCTCCTCCCCGGTGTAATTAATCACATTGACACCTGTACTCCGGGCTTCATTCTCACTCTCTGCCAATCGGCTTGCGACGGCTGTGCTGCAGGCACATCTGAAAGTGTTATTTTTGTCATCTCATTAAGAGGGCTCAGAAAGCTGCAAAACAGAGTCCAGGATGCCAGGTCTTTGATATGTGCAATTTTATATTTCCACTTTTTCTTGAAGAAAAATGAACCAGAGTGATTTTTTTTTCCTACCGTCAACTATCAAATGACGGATCTTGGTGCTGTTTGAGTGATTGAGAAGTAAAAAGATCACATAAGCCTACTCGAAGCTGTCTCGCTGTATATGAATATGCCCATTATAATAAATTAAAATAAAGATTTTTCAGAGCATTGTCTGCTGTAATAACTGCTCTTGACTGTCAGGGTGGTCTCGTTTACCTCATTAAGTTGCGTGAAACTGAATAAAAGTCATGTTAAATCATTATTAGCAGCCAAAATCTGTATTTTTTTTAGTGTTGTTAGTTTATTCCCCTTTTTGTGTATTTACCTGTATTTGCCACCATGGTGGTATCAATTTTGGGTAATTGGTGCAGAGGGTGTGGTTTTGCATTACTTGTCAATGCTGATGTGGCATGCAGACCTCATGTGGATCCTGGGAAGATTGAATGGAATCTAACAGAAATCTAAGTAAGGGGTCTCCAGGCTGATACACCTCAACTTCGCATGGAGATCTGAAGTGGTAACTCTGGACTGGCAGACTAAGGTGGTGGGTCACATCTTTAAGCAGAATGCTAGAACAGCTCTTTATCCTATTGAGGATATTTAAGGCTGCGTGGAAGTTTGTCGAGTCTAACTGTGCTTTGTGGACTTGGAGAAGGCATTCGACCTCGTCTGGGTATCATGTGAGGGGTGCTTCGGGACTATAGCATGTCTAGCACGTTGTCACGAGCCATTTGGTGACTGTAAAGTTGTTGCAAGAGCATGCTGGTAGCATGTCGGACTTGTTCCCGGTGTGTGTTGGACTCTGTCAGGACTGCCCTTTGTCAATGATTCTGTTCATAGCTGTTATGGTGGTGGTCTTCAGCTCGCACTGGAGTGGTTCACAGCCGAATGTGAAGTGGCAGGAATGAGAATCAGTACCTCCAAGTCTGAGAACATAATCCACAGGTGGAACACGTTGGAGTTCCCACTCCACCCTGGGATGAGTATCTCAGGGTCTTTTTACAAGTAAGGGGAGCAGCGGGAAATTCATAGATGGGTTGAGGACACAACTGCAGTGGTGTGGAAGCTGTACCAGTCGGTCTTGGTGAAGAGAGATGTGAGCATGACAGCCAAGCTCTCGATTTACCGCTTTGCCTATGGTCCTAACCGCACCTACAGTCACGAAATTTGGTTAATGACTGAATGAATGAGATTGTGGATATGAGTGGCGGAAATAAGCTTTCACTGAAGGATGGCTGGAGTCTCCCTTAGAGATAGGGTGAGGAGTTCAGCCATTTAAGAGGAGCTCACAGTAGACCTTCTACTTGCTGTTGGACGACCAGCAAGCCCTGATCACATGACTTCAGGGACCTGCTGGGGATGTACTGATGTAAAAGATCTCTGATATAGGTTGGTGTTTGTCCATGCAGAGTCCTGAATGTCAGAGTCAAAATCTTGAAGTGGATTCTGAATTTTATGGGGAGCCAGTGCAACTGGATCAGCAGAGGTGTAACGTGAGAGTATTTAGAAGATTTGGTCAGAAGCTTTGTGGCAGCATTCTGAACAACTTGCAGACGATCCACAGAAGCTTTACATAAACACATGAACAAAGAATTACAATAATCCAAACGAGATGAGACAAATGCATGGATGACCATTTCTAGTTCTGAGCGTGAAACAATGGGACTCAGCTTAGCATTATTTTATAAATGATAAAAACAGGAGCGAACCAATAAATTAGCATGAGTGTCCAAAGTCAGAGCTGAGTCAAAAGTTACACCAAGGTTCCCGATAGAAGGTTTGGCAAATGTAGCGAGAGGGCCTAAGTTTTCCATAACCATAGGTACCAAGTTTTTGGGAGCACAAACAAGGACTTCAGTTTTCTCCTCATTTAGCTGAAGATGGTTTGGACATCTGACAAGGATGAGGCCCCCCCCCCCTGCCATCCTTGGGGTTAAGATTACATCTCTCAGCTGGCCTGGGAATGGCTCGATGTCCCCCTGGATAAACTTAAAGGAGGTGGCTAAGGAGAGCTAGGTCTGGATGGGCTGCTACCACCATCACAATTGATGGATTGATGGCAAAATCAATACCAGCAAAATATTGTTTATTTGGTGGCTTTAAATAAGGGAAGAGTACAGGTGTATTCCCCCAAACCCAAAATTCCAGTAATGACTTGTGTTTAATGTAAGTGTAAAGAGCTCTGGAAGAAGTATAGGCATGCAGGGCGACGGGAATGAATTGTAATTTGCTGCTAATCAAACAGCAGCTGTGCCTACAGAGAAGAGTGATCTGTTTTGTTTGCGCCGTGCTGCTGAAGTTGTGGCATTTAGTGTTCTTTCCCCCACCCACAACAAGCCACTGATTCAGGTCAGGACTCAAAGGAAATTTTAAACATTTTCTTTCTAAATCTGTTTGTTTTGTTGTAATCCCTGTGGAGGTTCCATTTTGAGAGGCAAAATTAAAGGTAGAACACAGAGGCTGTGAAAAAAGAGGAACATAACCACAATTCCATTACCCACTGTCCCGTTTAAAAACCCTGAGTTAAGCATTTTGCATTTTCTGTCTGATATTCATACACCAGGGGCAAATCTGACCCTTTAACATCTGTTCTCCTCTAATGTATAACATGCATGGCATGCATTACTGAGTAAGACTTGAAAATAGTGACAGAGACCATAAACTTATGAGGAAGTTCATGATGTCCTTCCTAATGCAACCCCCAAGAGATTTGTGCAATCAAACTTCAAGGAGACACAAATGTGTAAACCACATGACTAAATTCTAAAAACAACTAAAAATGAAGTCAGAACTAATAAAACAAACTCCCGTGATTTAAGTCTCATGTTATCCTTCTTTCATCTGCCTTCATTTTATTCACCAAACATAAGACAGTAATAACTGGAAAGCTGTTAATCTCATCATGCGATATATAGGCATTATACAAGTGCCAGTCCATTTACCATAGAGAGAGGAAAAAGTTCACCATAGTCTGTTTATCAGAGTTGAAGATTTTCAGATTTCAAACTGGGACACAGCTAAACAAGCAGATGGCTGTTCTATGAAATCATTGTAATGACCCTCTGCTAGCCATTATGGTGCATTCACACCAAACCCAAACAAAGCCCAGCTTTACTCAGTTGCACTTGAAGCCCACGGATATCCGTCAACAAGAGCACGCTTCCTTTTTTTCCCACCTGTCTCTATCTAAAGAGAAAGTTTAACCAAGCATTTCCCCTCAAACGCTGTTGGTGTCAGGAGAATCCCAGCTGATGGTTTCCGTTCACTGATTCACGTCACTTTGCTTTACATTTGGGTTTCAAAGAGTTCAGGTTTAGCTTCCACCCTGCCTTCTCTGTTTCCAACCACAGTGAACTTCCATGTTCTATAGACAGTCTAACATCTCTGTTTTTAGGGTTTTGCATTAGGTAGTAGCAACTGGTACTTTTTTTTAGTACCAAACTAACTGAGTTGAGCTGATAATGTGACGTCAACAGACTGCATTGATGTCACTGGACAAGGAGAGGGACTTCATCATAACAATCAAACGCACCTTTATTGAAGGGAAGTGGCTGCACACAAACCAACACCGTGGTGATGAGGTGAGGACTTTTGTCATTGGGTATGCCATCGCTTTGATGTCCTCCATTGTTGTGTTGTGTTTGTGTTGCGTACAAATGATGTTACAGGACTTCGGGCCAGCTTGCTATAACAACCCCAATCGCATTGAGGTGGTACTCAGTTGTAATGGAAAATGACTCATGGCAAATCTTACCACTAGTTCTGTCATTACTTCATCTCACTAAAACTCCAGTCTTGTTTCTCCTGGATAGCGCCCTATGACCGAGTTGCTGCTTAATCATGATAAATGTGTGCACTATCTCATTCTTACAAGGTGTCAGTCAAAGCCTGTGTCTACACCCCCACACCGCCCAGAGAAAGGACTGTCCAGACTTTGACTGAAAACACCTGTGGAAGCAATCCACAGCTGGGTCTGCTCTCAAACATCTCTCTGCATTATGAATCGCCATCATTAATAAGCCGATCCATTCCAATGTACATTAGATTATTCCCGAGGAGAAAGCGATGAGGCTTTGTGCCAGTCCATGGGAGTGCTGAGTTTTATGTCTACATAACTGGCTCCTTCATGCTTCACCTGCTCTGCTAAGTATCTTTAAAAATCAATTGTCCAAAAATGAAAGGCATGGGCAATTACTTTATTGTCACAGCCATCATCGTCATCATGTCTGCTTTCCAAAAAAGCAGACAGTGTGGAGGGTTTTAATGCCATGTAATGACGGATATTAGTGCAGCTCTGAAAATGGGCACCAACTTTCAAAGAGTTCAGAGAAGTTTCACTGCAAAAAAACTTGCATCGCATCGAATGGTACAGTCATCACTGAAGTTGGTGTGAACTGCCGAAAGTACATTCATGCTTGTAGAAAGTTATCCTGTTACAAATGTCACTTTCTTGGTTGCACTCTTGATGCTACCCACAATGCTAATCTAGTCACTGTGGGGACAAGCAGACCAGTGATAGCAGAGTTGTCATTTGGTATCGCAACATGTCTAAAAGTTGCAGCAGGCAGACAAAATCTGATTTTCCCAGATTTGTTTTGGGGGCTGTTTTGAAATTCTCACCGAGATTTTTCTTCCTTTCTTTTCCTTTAAAAAAAAAAAAAAAAAAAAAAATTCTCAGTGAAATGCGTCACCCTCTGGGACTCGACATGGCGGGCCTGCTGTTGTTTCAGGGGGTCAGGGGCCAATCTGGGCATCAGAATGTCCTGGAAGCCAAACGTGGCAGCGCACCTGCCTTGCATTTCAATCCTCGCACCCCAAACCTCGCACCAGACCTTGCCATCAAAGAGCTCGGCCTGCGCTGACTCACACGCGGCAACAGCCAGGACATCTGTGGAGTTTTGGCAGCCCGAACGTGTGTGTGTGTGTGTGTGTGTGTGTGAGTGTGTGCACCTTCGCGTCCAGACAGTGTGTGAGACCTCACGTTCCAGCCAACACCGACTCTTACTCAGGCTGTGTTTGGCCGCTGAACCACTGGGAGCTGCGCCGCGTGTTACAAGCGGTGGCCATGTCAGCAGCAGAGGCCTGTGGCTGCATCCTGGGAGTCTGCCGGGGAATCACTTTTATGAGGAAGTGAAACCAAAAAAAAACGCCACACAAATATACAGTGCTCTCTCTCTCTCTCTGTCACACACACACACACACACGTTCTCACTCTTCTTTTTCTGCACTAAAAACAGGCGCACACGTAAATACTTTACACACAGACGCCCTCTACTGCATGAATATTCATTTGCAACTGTGATGAGCTGTGACATGCTTTCCTGGCAAGGCCCCGGGACCACATGGTCGGGGTGTTAGAGGAAGAGAAAGGCCGTGTCGGAGCGTGTTACTCAGGCCTGCCTCATTCAATTGGATCCAACCAACGATGGTTGGATTTCTCAATCTCAGATGGATTCCAGACTTTTTCCTTAAAGCTGCTCCTCCCCCGTTCCTTCGCTCTTTGATTTCAAAAGTGGGGCTGCGGGGATATCCGTGCTTGTGAGCACATGTGGATGCGAAAATGGAAACCATGTCGATGAAGAGCTGCGCCTTGCTCTGCGTCTAATGCAGACCGGTGCTCCTGGGGTAAAAATTTCATCTGAGGTAGCCCAATTTAACGAGTTGTTGCTTTTGTGTCGCCGTCGGCACGGGGGAAGCTGGCATGGCTGATGATGGCGGAACAATGCCGCCTTTCCGCGGCCGCCCATTGTGCACAGATTTTTGCATTGTTCGCTCCCTCCTCACCCCCTTTCGCCGCTCACACCCGGCCAGCTGGCACGGAGATGGCAGAGCCGTTGACAAGGTTCACAATACCCCCTCTAGTCCACACCACAATAGAGGGACATGGACACAGGCACCTCTATGGCTCACAAGAGGCTGAGGAGGGGATACTGGGGCCTCACAGGCAGGTGGTGCTGCCAACGTCTCGGCGACGTGTTGGTAGCTTTCATTGCTGACAAGGGGCTGGCAGAGAGGTTTCTTCTTTTAAAATCCACATTGTTCAAGGGGGACTCTAGAGGATGAGTGTTTGTGTGCTGTTTTTCTCTCTGAGAGATGGGGAGCTTAGTCTCCTCTCATTCTCACACACACACAAATTCAGGAAAGAGAGGTAAGAGCAAGAGAGTGAGGGAGAGAGGTGCACGCACACACATCCTCGAAATCCAGCTCTTTCCCCTCTCTGTCTTCCTGCTCTCTGTTTGCCTCAGCTTATTGCATTATTGCACTGACTTTAGACTTTTGTCAAAGCTTATCAATAAGAAAGAAGTGGCAGATTCACATGTTTTGGCAAACTGCAGGGAAGGAATAGGGGGCTTTATTTTCTGAATGCTGAGGCATTTCAAGTCTGACTGACAGCTGGATGCCAGCGTGCCATTTCTCAAGTCATGATACGGTGTTTGCAGAGGGATGTCGTATTTGTCTGGGTGCTCTTGCCGCTGCCTGAGCTGCCGGTTTGTCATTTTGCAAGGAGCTTTAGTGTCTCCTGGAAGCTCTGACTTGGTTACACAAAGATGAAGCGTGTGTGACAGCACCATCAAGGTCGCTGAAGGTCATGTTAGAAACAGTTTCTGAAAATAGACTGTAGAGCTGCAACATTAGGGTTAAGAAAAGGCAGAAAAGGTGGCTGCTATTTACCTTTTTTCCTCCTCAAGTTTCACTTTTTTTCCATTCATTGCAGAAGTTCCTTTAAGTCTGCATTCTCACTAATGACCAGCAGGGGGAAACAAAAAGAACCCCTATCTTATAGAAGTCTATTAGAAAAGGAACACACTCCTCACTTTGTTTGTGACCTCCATAAACCTTTTCCCAATGTGTTTATGGTCCTGAGCACTAGTTTGCAGTTTTATTCAGTGCTACACAATGATTGTTTTTATAAATGACGGTCTAATTAAGAGTAAAATAGACAATTAAAAAAGGTGGATGCCTTGTAACTCACAAGTCTGCGTCTTGGTCAAATCCACGAGTAGATTATCAGATCATTCAAAGATGGTGATGTAAAAAATGTTCCAGTGAAAGCTACCAAACCAGGGCTTGACATCATGGTGGCTATATACATTGTTTATGATGAGATGAGATGACATAAAAAATACTTTATTTATTCCACATTTGGGGAAATTATGTGGTAGATCCCTCTCTGTCTGACAGATATATTGAATTGATAGCATGCTGTACGAAAGGTTTCTCGTATATGTCCTTGTGGTAGCTTAGCTGAATCGGTCTGTTAGAGAAGGTGCACCATTGCGGGTCCATCAAGTGGTGAACATGTTAGTCAGGATTATCCAGGATGCCTAACAGTTTGTTCAGCGACCTCCTTGGCTCACAATTTCAAAAGTGTTTGGAGGGTTCAGTGCTTCTCGCCCAGCAGCTCAGCCCCATTTTGTTAACAGCCTCCGTATGGTCTTCCAGCTGAAGTTTATGTATACGCAAAGCCACTTGTACTCCTCCACATCAACATCAGGTCCCAGGACAGACACAGTCCCTGTAGCTTCTCCTTTTCCTTCTGAAGTTGATCGTCATCTCTCTCTGGTCTTATTCACATTCAGGAGCAGACGTTTCCTTCCCAACCACTCCACAAAATCATCCACTAGTGCTGCTCATACTGTGTCCTGTCTGTCAGGTAGTTAGTGGTTAGTAATCCATGAGATGTTGGATGTTTTCCTGTAGTTTCTCCCACAGTAGCAAATGCACTAAGCAACAGACATGTCTGAAAAGTATCTCAACAGACTGGCTGACCTTTTTTTTCCTTTGCTTTGCTTTTCAGTTTACTTTTATACTACTGTAACATCTACTGTAACATTGACCACATAACGCCAGGTCTCCCTGGAATATATTGTGATGTCAGTGAAACACAATAGGGAGTGTGCACCACCCTCATGCTATTCAGCTTACAATTGTGCTTATATAATATAAGTTACATTCTCAAGAAAGCAAACCACTAAATAGGAAAAATTAAAAATTCAAGCTTCCCTCAGAGATGAAGCTATCAGTATCTAAAAGTGCTCAATACGCATCAAATCTCCCAGTCCTGGTCTCAGTGCACAGAATCTTTAGAAACATTTGAGCCATAGCAGCCTGTGATGGTACATTTTGTTGGTTCATCACTATTATATTCTGCACAGAGGTCAGTGGAAGTCTGATTATGACTCCCCCTGACTTTGATGATCCACTGACTTTTTTCTGTAGCGCTATTATCAGGTCAACTTTTCTGGTTTGAGTGAAATGTCTCAGATTATTGCATTAATTATTCACTTTTCTGTGCTATAGGGTGTCAAATTCTCCAAATCAGTCTTTGTTTATAGCACAAAGACTGCAGAGGGAAACGAGGGAATCGCTAACGTGTTAGCTCTTCCAAATACCTCCTAAACAATGGTTGCCTTGGTCTGGTCCACTTTCAAGTTCTGCTTCAGGTTCAATTTATTTTCTAATCAGTCCATCCCTGTGGACCCTCCACTCAGCCCACATCTCGCCCTCCTCCTTCCTCCTCTGTTCCCCTTCAACTGTTCCTGCCCCACCCAAAAGGTTCTCCCCTCCTTTCCGCTGTCAGTACAGCACTTTTAAGGGAATTGGTGCTCTTTGAAATGCATATTCTGCAAGGCCCAACACTGGCATGTGTACACTGCTGAGTAATTGTGTAGGCCAAATGTTTAATTACACATGGCAGGCCAAGCAGCGGGAGGCCACACCGCAGCGGGGCTCAAAAACAACGGACTAGCTTCTCTTCTCTCGGTCAGACGCGCCAATAACAACCAGCCCCCCCACACCCCTCTCAAAAAAAACATACTGAGAGTACAGACGGCGGGCCTAGGGGAGGTGAAGGGAAGGGAGGGAGGGAAATTTGTTTTCATGTTTATGTGCAACAGCAGATTTAACTATTAAAATCCTGCACAGTTGATGTTTGATCAGTTGCAAAGTGCAGATATCCTTTGCAGTTACAGGCAGACGCTTTATGCAACAGCACAGCTCACTGAGCTGTGCATACCTACAGCCACAAGGTGTGCAAACACTTAGCCTAAATGTGCTCTTCTGCTGAATGTGCTTAAGCTTTGCATTAGCCCCGTGGTGGTGTTTGGTCTTCTCAGCAGGCCTGGGCTTTGTCCTGGTTCTGCTAATGGATCCAGACTGGTCCTGGGGTGCAGCACGGGGGAGACGGGGGAGACTGGGGCCCAATGTCTGTGACCTCTGGATGGCGGGGTCGGTGGTAGGAAGTGCAGAGCAGCGGGGGAAGTGGGAGCACCTGTGCAGGTCAGTGGCAGCCCGTCAAGCTTAACTAATTTTGAAATTGACCTTCAACCTCCATTCCCACGGTGCACCGGGGCGAAGGCTGAGAACGGTCTGCTCCGGTCTCCTCTTCCAGCTTGACTCCTGTTTCTAATTACCGGCTAGAACAAAGTTGTTATCTGATTAAGCCTCCTTATAAAACCATATCATTGATTGTATCCTTTGCTCAGTGTCGGTACAAATTAGCCCATTAACACACAACAGGGACGTGGCGAGTGATTTAATAAAATGAAGCTAAAGCCGATAATGGCTGCAGTTCTTTGAGTGGTTGACCTACTGTGAGGGATTAAGGAGGCCCGCTTTCAGCCTTACACCGATACTGACGTTGTCTACACACACACGTACCGGCCAGACTAACTTTACACTGAAGATATATGTTTGAAAAACTTGGTTCGCACAAACCAATAAAAGGTCTGCGTGTATTTTTGTATCTCTACCATATGGCTACAGTTGATGGTTTTACAGCTTGTTGATCGGTTAATCCTGCATGTCAAGATCAATGACGCGGTGAATCACTCTAATCTGCCTGCAAGGCCTGTTAAAACTTTCTCCCCCCGTGCAGCCACACTCGCGTACAGTATGTCGCACCTGTGAGCATGCATGCATGCATGTTTGCATGTGTACATTAGACCCGTGTGAGTGCGTTTTGGTCTGCCGGTGTGGTCTGCAACCATGTGCCTACAAGCTGGAACATGCTCAAACAATCACATAACAGTTAAACTGCTGTGGCCCCTCAATTTTCAGCCACACTCGGTGTCACGGGGAAAGCCGTCTGGCAGAAGGAGCGCTGCCAGATGTCTGGATGCTGGAGTCTGTACATAAGAAAGGGATGTTGGGGGAAAAAGCATTTATTCGTGTAGTTATCTGATTGTATGATCCTATGATGTAAAGTAACTTAAGTGCAACAAAAAATCCTTTCTATACAACAATAATTATGTGCTTACTATTTAATTTAAAGTACATATAGCAGAAATAATGTAATTATCTATGGTTACCTAGCAGCAGGAGCCATTATGATCAGTTAAACCTTGAGTTTGAGAAATTTGAGAACATTATTTTTTTTAGTGTATCTCAGAAAGGAAATGCACTGAGCAGATGGCACATTTAACTCATTCATATGGGTGCTTCTGGGCTCCTGTTAGATTTCATATTGATACATTTTTAGTTTTTAGATGGGCTTATTCATTTTATTTAGTTTTATGTGGATGTGTTGCTACAGTGTTACAGTTGGGGACCAGCTCGGCAGCGGCTCTTTACATAACCATAACTCTGTTACCGTTTGTGCTAGATACAAAATTTCAATGGTTTCAGAAAGAAGAGAAGATGAGCTTTATGGGGATATTTGGTGGATGACAATAGCACAAAGCATTTACCAGGTACTGCTGTTTGAACACAGATAGAAAAATCAGCTCAACCTAGATTTAACCATGTGCGCTTCACATTACAGAGCTACAGAGAAAATTCAAATGGTTCCTAAAATTTTACACCCAAAATGAGAACAAATAAGTCCAGACAGCCTGTCTGCCTCTGTTGCCAGTCATTGCATTGAAGTTTTTTGCATTTGGTGACCAGCTGGTTCCTCAGTGGTCTAGAGTGCAGCGCCTTCAACCTCTGGGCAACCACTATCAAGGTGCCAGGCATTTGCACATGACTCCTGGTAGGATGTAATCTGTCTCCAAACAATCATGGTCCAACATGGACTGCCTGCAACTCTCTCAGACAGACCGGTGAGGATTTGTAAGTCATCTAATTTATCAAAGCAGAGAGAATCCCAACATGGTGCAATTAGCTGAGTGTTGTCTGCCTTGTGTTTCTGTGCAATATGGGACTCGACCCAACTGGTTGCCAGTTGGTTGTATTCTGGGTGTATTTGTATATACAAGAAAGGATATATATATATGCTATAATTTGAGTCTCAGTGGCTACACTGACACCCAACAAGTGAAAGATCCATGATTCGATGCTGAGAGAAGACACAACTAAGATCAGTCTTAATCTCGTTGGCCAATAGTTTTTTTCAATGACCTTGTTTTGGACAAAAATAAGACAATAACTAAATAAAAACTAATGCACAAGGACAAAACCTGTTATGAAATGTGTTGCCGCTTTTGTCAGTGATTAAAAAAGAGAAACAAGATCCAATCAGAACTAATTAAGTTGTGTAGAAAGATGGTACTCATTTTGAAATGATCCTATCAGGAGTAATCTCCTCCTGTAGTAAGGCTAGACGTGCACATTTGATCACCCCCTGGGAAGCCGTACAACAAGCTCCCATGCTCCCTGTTTCTCATGAAAACACTGCACAATATCCACACTTAGGAGGAAGAGAAGAGCAGACATGTGGGAACACTGAGACGACAAACTTTTACGTTTTGGCCACTGAATCAACGTTAGTCTACTTTTATCTCATCATATGTAGTCGACTAAAACTAAAATTTGATGTCAAAGGAAGCACTCAAGAGCAGCTAGTCTATAAGTTGAATCTCAAGCCAATGATAAGGAATTGCAAAACAGCACATTTCTGTGTAAATCTGCCAAAATCTTAACCACAAAGGTTAATCAACCAGCCAATGACGCTCACTCCTCTGCTGCGGAAAAGACAAGGATTCAATTCAAGATGTGTTTTAAGGTGGGCTGAGAGGAGAGTTCTGGTGGAGGGTATGTGAAGGATGACAACCAACAGACAACAACATCCGACAGCGGGCTTATTTTTCACCCTAATTGCCAGAGCCCTTTGTCAGGTTGGGTGGGGGGCAGCCAGAACGCTTGGCATTCTTGACTTCCTGCCAACTCTCTCTCTTTCTCTCTCTCAGTATCCATCTTCCTCACTCGTTTTGTGCCGTGCTAATGGATTTTTTCCTTGTTTGTCGTTGCCATGGCGAAGGGATCGTTGCCAAATGTGTTGTGTGTGTTTACACATCTTCTGCCATGCGATTTAAACGTCATGAAGAAGGTGGTGGTGGTGAACGGGAGTGGGGGGGGGGGTGGTTGGCTCTGGCAGATGGGTAGTGACAACCTCTTTAAGGAGGATGGGGAACGCCATGTGCTGATGACTTCTGACCTCTTAAGTGCACGTGCAGAAACAAAACACTGCCATAGAGCAACTTTTAAGACACCTGAAGTTAGATAATTGAAAATTTAATAAATTAAAAAGGATAAAAATCAAACTTGTTTCTTTTTTATCAGTTGATATTACGGAGATTTGAGCTTTTCCTCAAAAAAAACAAAAACAAAACAAAAACCAGACCCTCATCTCCTCTATTTCCCACAAGCATAAACCCTGAATCCCAGCATTCTCCTGGCATTGTTCCTCCACTGCTAGTCATTACCATCATAAAAGCTGTGAGGATATGCATGGCTTCATTCACAAAATCATCTCCCAGCGTATGGGTGATGAAATCTCTGGGAGGAGTAGGAAGAGACAAAACTGCCCCGGGAGCAACAACTAAATGAAAACAGCAGTCTCAGCCCAAAGCGTGTTCACTCAAGCAGGAACCCCCCAGAACAAAGGGGCTGTTGTGTGTTTTCAGCAACCCTGGTGTTGTACGGGGGCCTTGACCTTAGCCGGGCTT
Source organism: Oreochromis aureus (assembly GCF_013358895.1). NCBI lineage: Eukaryota > Metazoa > Chordata > Actinopteri > Cichliformes > Cichlidae > Oreochromis > Oreochromis aureus. The sequence continues at coordinate 21,990,916 of NC_052963.1, read as the reverse complement.
GACCTCAACCTGCAAGAGAAGCGGCTGTTTGTTTGGAAATGACACATTACACCTCATGTGTTGGACGACAAAGCTGCTGTCAGTCACAGCGGCGTGACTCCAGGCGTGATCGATTCTCGTAAGCTGGTAAATTCAAGCTAGACACTACGTCAGGATGTTTTACTTTCAGGCAGAATTTCATAAAGACTTTATTCATTCGTGTAGTTGATTTTATTCCTTTTTTGAAACGTAGTCACCTCACAACCTATTTTTTTCCTGTTTATATAGAGCTGGAAAACTATTCTCTTATTACAAAGCCACTGACATCTATCAGTCTGGAAAGGGTTACAAAGCCATTTCTGAGTCTGTGGGACTCCAGTGAACCACAGTGAGAGACATTAACCACACACGGAGGAAACCTGGAACAGTGGTGAAGATTCCCAGGAGTGACCAGGATGAAAACATTTCTCCAAGAGCTTCGATGGCTCATCCAGGAGGTCACACAAGAACCAAGAGCAACATCTAAAGAACTGCAGGCCTCACTTGCCTCATGATTCAACAGTAAAACAGAGACTGGGCAAAAATGGCATCCACGGGAGAGTTCAAGGAGAAAACCACTGCTGACCAAAAAGATCACAAAGGCTCGTCTCGCATTTACCAAAAACATCTTGATGATCTCCAAGAAAATATTCTGTGGACTGACGAGACAAAAACTGAACTTTGTGGAAGGTTTGAGTCCCGTTACATCTGACATAAAACTAACAGCATTTCATAAAAAGAACATCACAGCAACAGTCTGGGGCTGCTTTGTTGCTTCAGGATGACTTGCTGTAATTGATGGAACCATGAATTCTGCTCTCTAGCAGAAAATCCTGAAGAAGGATGCTTTGCATGGGCCATTCATGCCTCCGATGTGGCTGAATTAAGACGATTCTACAAAGGAACGTGGGCTCCATAGCAATTCCTCCACAGCAATGTGAAAGACTTTGACCTAACTTTGCTTTCTTAGTTAAACAGTACTGGCAACTTTTTACAGAATAGATAAGACCATTCCCTGTAAACCATAGAGATAGTTGTGTGGGAAAATCCCAGCAGATCAGCAGTTTCTGACCAGGCATCAAATATCTGGCACAAAATATCTCCCACACCATTACACCAGCAGCCTAAATTCTTCATATAAGACAGGATGGATGCATGTTTTCATGTTGTTTACGCCAAATCTGGGCTCACCAAACCAGGCAACATTTTTACAGCCTGCTATTGTAAGATGTCTCAGAGTCTTTGTGAACTGTGCCCTCGTCTTTCTGTTCTATCACCTACCTGATAGGAGTGGCATCTGGTGTGGTCTTCTGCTGCTGTTAAGATGCTCTTCTGCATACCTTGGTTGTAACAAGTGATTATTTGATTTGCAGTTTCCTTTTATTAGCTCAAAGAAGCATTCTCCTCTGTCATCAATGGGGCATTTTAACCCAGAGAACTGCTGCTCACTGGATGTTTTCTCTGTCTTGAGACCATTTTATGTACCTCAGAGATGGTTGTGTAAGAAAATCCCAGCAGATCAGCGGTTTCTGAAATGACAACAACAACCATGCCACATTCAAAGTCACTCGAATCGCCTTTCTTTCCCATTCTGATGATCAGTTCGATCTTCAGCCGACTGTCTTGACCATGTCTACATGCGTAAATACAATGATTTGTCCTGATTGGCTGATTAGATAATTGTGTTAACGAAAGGTTTAGCAGATGCACCTAACAAGGTGGCTGGTGAGTGTTAACTGCTGTTGTATATGCCAGTTGCTAGACTGAAATGGCATCTAGCATCTGGCAATTCAAAAGCAGCCATTACTTCACTGTAATTTAGCAGGAAAAGTTTTTACAGTGTCGTTTTTAGAAAATGCTGCTCACACCTGAGGAAATATATGCATTACGTCCCAGTGGTGTTCTAGCAGGTATTTACACCGTGTGTGTGTGTGTGTGTGTGTGTGTGTGTGTGTTTCTGGCATTGAAATAAACCACAATGTGTGTTTGTGGTAATTAATGAACACTGATATCTGTCAGGTTTATCTATCATCTCTCAAAACCAGTCCAATTTTGTGAGTAGACTCAATAGATTGCCATTTTTAGTCTTTATTGCCACCTTTACCTTGCAAAAACTCTAACCTCACCTCTGTGACTCACATCCAGGCCGAACTGTAAATACATTGTGAGTGTTTTTTAGCCATTGCCTGCTCTATGCCAGTAAGCAAGGCTCCCCCACTGACCTGAAAGACCTGAACATGAGGCGGCACTCAATGCATGCTGGGTCTTCCGATCTGCTGGGAAACATGGTAAATTTGAACAATTCTTCACCCCAGAGAGGAGGTAGGCACACAAAAGGCCTGACCTTCTCACCTTAGGAGGGGAATAAAAGTGCAAACAGCTAAAGGTGGAGAAACATAAAATATAACCAACAAGAAAAAGGTGGTAAATCAAGTCCATAACGAGAGAACAGCTGTGAAAAAGGCTGTACTTACAAAAACGATACCCCCTGATTGTTCAACTTCCACCTTAAGACATTTCCACTTCTAGTCGTCACATGGACCGGCTCCTGCAAGCACTTAGACAAATGCAATTTCACTTTATCAGCTAGAACATACTTTAGCAATCATCTCATTTTCCACTCGGTCTCCCTCTCACGCTACTAATCTATATTATTTTCACATGCCGATATGGTGATCATACAGCTCATCCGCAGGCAGGGGGAGGGATTTGCATCCAGGATGTCGTGGTGAATGATGAGACTGTACTGTAATCAGTGCAGGGGGTGAAAAGACAATGCAGGGACGTAATGTGTATTCAGTGTTTGTTTTTTCAACTGTTTTATGATGATACAACTACAGTTTGCTTGCACAGGCATAAACCAAACATACTGCTTAGGTAGATGCAAGAAATAAGTAACACGGTATACTGAAATGTAGAAATCTAGCTCTCATCAGATTTAACACAAACACAAATGTTTGCAGTTTAACCATTTTCATTTTAAATTAAAGGTACTTTCCAATGATTTTACATTTAAATGTCATAGAGATGTCATCAAGTTTATCTGGGATTGGGTCCTAGATATTCATAATGTTAAGTCATAATAGCAGGCAGTGCAGTCAGTGCAGAAGTCATTTACACGAGTCGGACATTCTTCATGTCTTCATGTCCTTCTTCCATTCATCCATGAATATATCTACCTTCCTTTTCTTCCTCAAATCAGGGAGTTCCCTCCCTTTAACACTCATACTACCTCCATTTAAAGTTCCTGCTCTCACATCTACACTCCTACCTTTCCTTTTCTTTTGCTTGCTTCTGAATAGCAACAGCTTCCACCAGCACCCAGCCGGTCAAAAATGGAGGTGGTCATTGTTAACCTCAAATTAACCTTAATTGTTGCATTGCAGCTTCCTTCAATATGGAAGTCAGATTTTTGATGATCCACATGACTGATTTGGCAAAGATTTTATGCCACAGACCCTTTCTCGCACAACCCTCCTCATTTATCCAGGCTGTTGGCTGGCACTGCTGGCTTATAAGGTCACTTGTAGCACCAAAAATCCAACATGGCAACAAACAAAATGTTAATGGTGAAGCTTCAAAATGCCTCAAAAACCAATGGGAGGTGTCACGTCTTTCTTTTACAGTGTGAATGGTAACATGAATTAGAATGTATCCAGCTTTATTATGAACTCATGCAGAATATAGATGTCACTTACTAACTAAGACCTCACAGAGGCCAGTTGGTGGCTTTTGGCAACCAACGGTTGTTATTCCCTAAACAGTGGCCAGCAGTTGCTGTGAAATCTGTTGGTAAGCCCCATTTACACAGACCATAAGACTGTGAGCACCGATTAAAGGGAAAAAAATTGTATTCCCCAACCAGGTGGTCAGTGGTTGCTGGAGGCTGCTGGCATTCGATTTTTTGCAAAGACGTATATGATTCTGCATTGTGATAGTGACTTTGTGACTCTGGTCAGAAACAAGTTGCCACTGTCAGTTTGCATAGTGGATGCTGACTTGTTTGCAAACACTCGCCAACTACTTGCTAAGTGGTCGTGAAGCTAAAACACAAACTGGAATCAGACACTCATTAGCTTCAAAGTAAAAGCTGGACCTTTTGAAACCTGTCTTACCAAACATGCAACATTTACCCTTTTATTTCCAGATCAGTCACACTTTTTTAAGTTTCACTACCTGTTAGCAAGTCGTTGGCAAATGTTTGCAAACAAGTCGGCATCCTCGAATCTTGTTGGTAACTGTAGCAATCTGTTTTCCAACCAGAGCAAACATAAGGAGGATTTTTACGATGGAATGTTATGGCCACATTAAGAAAAAAATATAGTTGATCATTTTGAGAAAAAAGCCAAAATGTTGAGATTACCATTGTTGTTTCAAGACAAACGGTCACAGTTGCTGTACCCTCCTTGTACCCTCTACAATATGTCTTGTTTAGATTTAATGAGGTAGTGAAACAGACTGGTCAGCTGTCTTATGAGACAACATAATCCTCTTTATTGCACGAGGGTGTAACCATTGATAACATCACATCTGTCCATTACCAGCCAGTTCCTTTTGTACAAATCCACTGTCTGTGTCTTTGTCGACGTTTATGTGCTAAAATAGAAATAATTTCCTTTGCAGATTTTAGTCCAGTAGACTCTTCATGATGGATTTCACCAGCAGCCAGCCAGAAACCTCAGCATCTGCTTGTCAACTAGTCAGAGATATTTTCCCCTATCCAAGAGATCGAGGGGGTTGCCAGTGGGTCTCTAGCCTTAGCTAATATACATATACATATGCATTGCTCCTTACTCCCCCAAAAATCAAGGTGGCTGCGACTAAAATGCTAAACATGCGCTGCATGGGCCTTTTTTATATGGCCTTTAGAGGACGACAGGGAAGCTAAGGGAGGGTGGGGGCTGGAGGGCTCGGTACTTTATGACACAGGTGAAGGAGTGAAGCAGAAAATCAGTTGAAACTTTAAAAGCTTGACAAATGAAAGCCTTACGTTGCACATACTGACACAACAACATTTTGCCTGTTCCCAATTAAATATCCATATATGTTAACACCAGCTTGCTAATACAAATGATAACTCATGCTACATGCCCTCACGTGTATATTTTACATTGACAGAACATTAAAAGTTTCCTCTCATATTTAATGGAAAAATGCAGATAATTGCCCTCTTCTTCTTCTTCTTCTTCTCTCCCAGCAGAGCTACTCTCCACTATCAAACCAGCCTGATCGTTTCAACACGTATGCATGTTTAAATATTTCACTTGTGATATGTAATATGTGGGGGAGGGGGGTGTAGAGCAGTGAAACAGCCCTCAGATAGTGAGCTTGATAATCAGAGGCTGTAGTTTCCTTTCCCCTCTCCTCTCTTGGTTTTGCACACCTTGCAGACCTGCGTTTACCGCTGACTTCTGAGTGCCTTTGTTAAACAGCCATTTGCACCCGCGTCCCGTGAATACATTTCCTCGGGGTGAATTCCATAATTTTTCATGTGCCAACGTGATGGATCGTCCCCGATTTTAGATCCCAACTTTGACAAGCATCCGAGGAGGGACCACACCGCCGCTGTGGAGTGGCCTTTGTTTTGCATTGCAGCCCATTTAGTGATAGACAATAAATCTTCCCCATGCAAATTTTTATCTCCCCCTAAGTGCATGATGCTTCCTGAAGGTTAACATGGATTGCGACGGGATTCAGCATTTTTGTGGCTGCAAAACGGCGTCCGCGCTCGTCCTCGTGAGGAAATAAGCCGTGCAGATAAACCGGCAATCCAGGCGGGGATTAGTGACGATGAGTGATTTTATGTTGGTTGTTACAATTTGATGGCTCTTCCGCTGTAAACGCTTGAAATAAAACCCATTAAAGTTTTTTCTTTTTTTGTGTGTGTACACTGTCCCCCTACTCTCCCGCACTTTTACCAAACCATCTAAAATTGCCCCCTTCAGGATTTCTGTCAGCCAATACTCGAGGTGCGCGCTATGTGCGTGCTCGCGTGATTAAAATGAACCTGCCGGCTTGAGTACCTGCAACTGGCGAGTCTGCGCGCCGAAGGAGGCACAACAAAAGCGGGCGGGCCATTCTCCCTCTGATAAACAGACATAATTCAAATGTCAGCATTTGAATGTCATCCTCAAAGAGCCCTCTCCATCAACGCGCAAGTCATTACAGACGATAGGGAGAGGGAAGAAAGGAGGGGGACATTGTTTCATCTGTTTGAGCTTTCTACCCCTCTAATTATTAAAGCAGCTTTCTTCCCCCCCTCCTCCTCCCCTCCATCTTTTGAAAATGCACAGAGGGAGAAAGAGATTAGAAGTATTGTTGCCTTTTGACAATTCTATCCCATCACCAGCACCACCTCTCCTCCTCCTCTGCCTCATCCTCTTCATACAGGTTTGAGTTTTAATTTGTGGCCGTTGAAGAAACAGAGCCCAGATGGCGAGGCACACAACACGTCATCCCTCTGTCTGTCTTCTTCCTCTCTCTCTACCTTTTCTCTCCCTCAGAACCAGCACCGGATAACAAAGATATGCAGATGAGGCCGAGGTGGCGAGCTCTGGATCGGCGCCAGGAAGATCGTCTCTCACAATAGCGGGGGACAAATTGATGTGTCCTGCAAACTGTGCCACAGTAGCAGCGGGGTTACTCCGCCGGCCCTGCCAAAACCGTCACTCCGCCGGTGCCAGGCAGGCGTGCCCCCGGTGGCAAAGTGAGGACATCAGCTGCTGAGCGATTGCCAGAGGCCCGTGACACAATATGTAGCATCAGTGTCAATGATGTCATTAGACAGAGAGCGACGCTGCCAGCAAACTCATTAGCCCGAGTGGAAGTGCCCCAACTCTTCATATAGCCACAATACGAGCAACAAATGCACTTCTAGAGGATGCTTTGATAGTTTTCGAGTGCTGTGATTCCTCTCAGGTTGGGGGTTATTGGGTCAGATTGATAAGATGAAGCATGCATTACAGGACTACAGTGAGCTGCATATTATGCCAAGTGGTAGCCTGCCATTAGGCGTGGAAAGGTTCAGAAAAAGCACGACAATACAGATGGTGCGCCACGCAGAAGATCCAGTGAAGTGGGGCTTTTTATAGGGATAATCGTTTCTGGCTTTTGTCAAACTGAAACATCAAGATGTTGGAAACTTTGTGCATTTGCAAACTATACCTGCCAACACAACACTCCCATTGTTCCATCTACCCATTTTCTCCTGTTTCGATGTTTCCTCCATGCTTTGCACAAATTTACATTTGCATGAATTCTGTGCTTTGCAAAAGTCTTCAGCTGCCCCTCACACCTTTAGATTTTGCTTCCAAGGAGCCTGACTTTGTTGTCATTTTTAAAGTGCTCATGAACAATAGTTCTCCAGACTTTCCGAAGGTCTTTCAAATGGTTTCTTTGGACTCTGGCTGCTTTTTCACCCATTTTCCTGTCCTTGTACCTGACCATTTTCAGAGGAATGTGTTGTTCGTTAACCCACTTAACTCTGACCTATGAATGAACCCACTGAAGCATAAAAAAGTCTCTTAACTCAAAGGATGAACCGGTGTTGTGTCTACATATAACAGACAACTTAGCAAAGAACCTATTTTAAATTGTTACTTTAGGCTCTTTGTTACTAGCAGCCTGTCACAAAAACACATAATTTGTTTCCATTTCTTTAGTTGAATCTATGAAAAATGCCAAAGATAACACAGTTTGACAGATAAACAATAGTATTTTTGCACCAACAGGGGGATTCCCAAAAATCTATTAACTGTAAAGTCGATATATCTCAACATGGTGTACATGTTGTTAAAGCCTAAAAAACTATCTACATTAGATGCAACAGTATCTGAAACTCGTGCACAGTACTGTGCATGCCTCTGTAAGTTTAACATCAGCCAAGTTTCAAGATCTTCTATGAAATACCATCTTCAGACAGCCCACTACATATATTTTAACCCCACATGTGACCACAACCTGGCAGCCTACAATGTAATTTATGTGTAACCAACTAATGTCTGCACAGGCATGCAGATCATCCACCCATCCATTCTCTTCCATCATGGAGCCTATCCCATTTACCACAGGGTAATAGGCAGGATACATGGACTGTCCGGCAGCCTGTTAGCAGGGTACACTCACATTCACATGTGTGGGCAACAACCCAGAACAACCAATCAACTAAATACATGTCTGTGGAAGGAAGCCTAAGTACCCGGAGAACCAAAGCAGACACAGTTAGAACATGAAAACTCACTCTCTTAGCCTCTTTGTTGCTTCACCACTTTGTTCCCATTTATTTCTATGGTCTAAAGCCAAGATTTAAAAAATATGAAACTAATGTGCAAGTAATGCAGACTAAAGTTGGAAAGATATTTATTGATCAACCTTCTTTAATCAATAACTCATAAGTGAGTCATTGTAAAAAACACAAACAGCACTTCTTTTCAACCATATCAAAGTAGATAATAAAATGAAACTTTAAAATTCCATCAAAAAAGAGCAACCTTCAGGTTTTTCAAAGCAGCAGGGACCGTCTACAAAGTGTAACCCTGAAACAAAAAGAAAGATGCTTAAAAAATATTCAGTCTACACAATGGGGTGTCAGACAAAATGACTTCACATGTGTTTTTTAACACAGTTAAAAACAATTCACGAACTTCACAGATCTCCCGTCGTCTTTTGGTTAGGCAGCGACAGTCAGTTTGGAAAACCTCCCATACTCTCAAACCTAAATGTTGGCAGGTGTATACATGTGTTCCTGTTATCCTAACTACACCTACGCAAGTCAGTTTGGCTGTGTAGGCTGGCTTCTCACAAGCACTACAACCATGAAGTGCAATGCTACTCTAAGATGCTAAATTCTCTTTTATCTTTTCTAATGTTTTTTTTTCTGCTACCAACTGTAGATTTTCTTTGGCTTAGCAGAAAGAGGTCACAACTTGCTGAGTGCGATCTTCCTGCTGAGCAAACACCATCAGTTTGGTAAGACTCTCCCATTCTTGACTTTTTTGGACCTGTGCTCTTTATATTATTATGTTTTTACCCTCATTGAGATATGCATACCACTGTCAGCAAACAGCGTATAACCTGAAAATACAGCCTGCTTTCATTCTCAGCAGTAATCTTATGTAACCCTGCTTGGATTTAATTTGCACAATGACAAATAATTCAGAGCTCCTGATTTTTCTGTTTCTGCCCTTCTTGATTAATACAAATAATGTAAACAACTGGTTCACAATGGTTTTCCTGCTTTTCACCAGTGCTTGCTTCAACAAAGTACACATAATAGCACCTAGACCACAAACTGAAAAACCAAAACTCTTCTTATAATCTTGACATATGAACTGGTAGTAAATACTTTAGAAGGTTAGCGAGGCAACTGGAACCTAGCATGGTTCCAAGAGCCTGGGAATGAGGTTTTAATGAGGCGATCAAGCTGGTTTGGGCTCAGTCACACAGGCCTAAAGACTGGTTGGTGACCATTTGGCAACCAACCAACTAACCAACCAACCAACCAACCAACCTCAAAAGCACAGTCACCATTTGTCTTTAAACTGGATCAAGATACAGCCAACCTGCTTTGTTCAGTGGATGTCAGAGATCTAGACGTTATATGTAGCTACAGTACTTCATCCATATATGGAGGCATCTGAGCATGGAGAGAGATAAAAATCAAAAATAGCTCAAAAGACCAACAACAGTTCAGCGACTCTAGTTAATGAAAGTAAAGCATATCAGAAGTGACAACATTTCCTTGTGTCAGGACACCTGTTAACAAAACATGCTGGAACTATGTTCATTTAACCTGTAAAGTTGGACATTTTAACATGGCAGGGTATGAGCACTGGCCTGCTTCTGGAGCCAGTGTCAATCTTTCACTTCCTTTAACAGAAATTTTCAACCCCCATTCTTGTTTGAAAGTGACATGAGCCTGATAGCTTCTAAAATAAAGACGTGATGAAGAACTACAGCTTTCTGGAGAATAATGTTTTTAAAAAGTTTTTAAGCTTTGGGGTAAAGTCAGATTTGGAGCATAGCGACACTGAAACAAATGGTGAAACTTGCTTCTCCACTTTGCACCGGCTCCTTAAATGTGAAAGCTGAAAATTGTGAGCAACCTTGGAGAGGAAAAAACAACCACTTGGAAACCCATTTATAGCATATTATTCCAAATCTTCTGAGAGCTGATCCTTCATGTAAGAGGAAGCCCCACTGGATCACCTAAGCTGGAGAGCATGCAGGCCTGCAGAGACACCACCGGGCCCCCAGTAGGCTCTCTGTGCCTCTGCCTCCATCTTTGATGAGTCTCCCTGCTTTTTTTTTACAATCAGCACAAATCAATATACATGCAACAAACATGCCTTATCCGCCTCTGATGAATGGCCGGGGACTGGAGAGAGTAAGAGAATGCGGAAGAGGGAGGTAAAGGCATAGAGGAGAGATAATCATATCTCCACCCTCAGTCAATAAGCCTACGCCTCATTACCGATGCATGAGGGAGGGCTGTGGGGGGAGAAAGTGATGGAGACAGTATGCACTCACATACTCATACTGTCATTACCTTAAATTAGCGGCAGAACATGATTATCCCTAACTTAATGCCACTCTATTCATATATGAAAACTGTCTGGTGTCATCCACACTTTGCCCGAGGAGAGGAGAACATATTTGAACAAATCTGCAGCAACATTAGAGTGCATATTGAAAAAAATAAAATAAAATCACAGATTATTTATCTTGGGGCAGAAATATTCACCGCTCATGCACAAGATTAAAAATGTCTCTCTCAGTGTAAAATGATGCAAGGGCAAGATGTTCCCTCCCTGAGCGGGCTTCACCATATTATTATGACACAGGTCTAAAAATGGCTCTTTTTTGGAGCAGGGGAACGAGCTTACTTAATTGCAGGGATTTGGTGAATATCGTTTGAAATGAAACATCATCATCTACATCTTAACAGACATAGGCAGAGTGTGAGGTGGAAATGAAAGCAGTCACTGCTCACAAAAGGGAAAATAACCTAAAAATGGTTAAACCACAGAGATCATATCTATTAAACTGTGTGGGTGGGACAGAAATAATGCTTCTTTTTATTTTTTGAGATAATGTTTGGCATTCTGTGGGGTTCTCTTACTTGCAATTGAAAAACTGACATACTGGAAAAAATAAAAAAGTGTGTGGTAGAGCTCTCTCCATGTCATATGATATGTTACTCAATATGATTTCTTGAAAAAAAAATTTCAAGGTCAGCTTTGACCTTGGGCGCTAACAATGAAGGTCAAGGTCACCCAGTGAAGGTTCCCATGTCCTCCAAGGCTTTGCATATTGTTGTGAAGTTTGTAAAACATCCATAAAAAGCAGTGGGCAATATAATGTTTTACTGATTTTCACAATTGGTGTGACAATGACCAATTTTTCACCAAAATTAATTGGTTATTGGTTTCTACCATCACACAAAATTTAAAAATGATATCTTGAAAACTGAATGCTAGACTGCTGATAAACAGACAGACAAACCAAGAGAGCTGATAACATTCTCTCTCCCTTTGGGGAAAAATGAAACAGCTCCTCACCGATGGACATAAGGACCCACTGCATTTGAGTGTACTGTAATGTGTAGCTGTAACCACAAATTTTTCAGTTTGTAGGTTTAACTTTTAGTTGGGGGTGTTTTAACCTAACCAAACTGAGAGTCATTAGTGACAAAAACCAAGTGAAGCAAAGTGCAAAACATCAACATCCCAAATGAAACACATTCTCCTGGCTGATAAACTTAAAACATCTGCCACCACGACCCTTTAAACTTTCTACAAAACACCAATGTAGAGACATCACCTCTATCTCACAGAACAGCAGTATTTAACACCCAGATGTGAGAACTCATTGGTTAATGTTGTGCGTTTGACCCAAACTGTGATCTTTTACTAAACATAGCCAAGTAATTTTTGGGGCCTGAACCAAGAAGTGAGTACAAATCAGTGAGTAAAGCCTACAAACCATGGTCTAGTGCAGGGGCGATCAATTAGGGCCACAGTTAGGGCTAACTGTAGCATCTACTTTTAGCAGTAACAGTTTATAAAGAGATAAAATTAACTGTGAGCAGAGTTACACTTATTTGTGCCCCCCCCCTTTAGAACAGTCACAGGTTCTCATGTGGCCCCTTGGGACAATTATTGGCCACCCCTGGTCTAATGACGGACTCAGGGCTTAATTCACCATCACCCTTTCAACCCCCTAATTTAAAATAGGACCATTATCTCCTGGCAACCAATATCATTTAAAGGTGACAATGCTAAACAGCAACCAAAGACATTTAAAAGATGAATGTAGCTACCACTGTGTCAGTTACTGGTTTCTGAAGCCTAGAGAAAAACATTTTTCCTCTACGCAGGTACAATGAGGATCAGTGGGTCTGACTGTGAAAGCATACTCTCATTAGCTAATGACTTGTGATTGACAGCTTGTTAGCTACTAAATGTGTGACTGAGAACCTTCGCAGACATAATAAATGTGTGGTTTCATAGTACAGATAATGGTCAGTTTTACGTTTGATTTACAAAAGTTGTTTTCAAAACAGAGGCGCAGTCATTTCATTTCAATAGCTGTGCAATTTGGCCCAAGTTCACAAACTAAGGTGGTGTTCAGCTGCAAGTAGTTTAATAACAGCTATAAGCTTTTAAATAAAGCTAAAACACGTGTACGTTAAATGCAGGCCTCGCTTTGCAGTCTGGCAGACACAGTTGGTATAACGGAAACAGGCTTCAGTAACTGACACCAGTGCAGGAATGTATGCCATGATATTTCGACACTAGCTGTAGCGTTTTTTATCCCTTTCAAGACGTTGAAATGAATTATTAAAATACCCGACTGAAAAAAGTTTTTCTGTGTAACAGCAGCTGGTGGCTTTAATAGTAACACTACAATCTTTTTGCTTGATTTCTTTGGTCTTAAAAAATGCAGTTTTCATCGAGTTTTTTAATTTTTAATTGACCAATAATTTTCTTCATATTTTTCCTGTTTTTTCTTTCAATAAAAAGACGATAACCAAATAAAAACTGATGCGCAAGGAAGAAAAAGAAGAGATTAAAATATTCTTGGGAGATGAAATCCAGTCAGAATTAATTAAGTTGTGTAGAAAGATGACAAAAGTTTGGAAGTGAGCCAATCAATAAATTGTGCAGCAAGGTGAGACACGTACACGAAATAGCACAACTAACTTCCATGCTCCCTGTTTCTTCTGAAAACTTTAGATGTAGTCCACTATAAAATATTTAGTTAACTAAAAGAATTTAGTTTCCTTAATTATCTGTGTGCTTTTATCTGTGATCTATTGAAATACCTGAATTTGTGTAGATCCGCCATTAAAAACAGTTTAAAATCTTGCACGCTGTCCATGGTCCTGAAACTATAACAGTTTAATTA